>NC_136295.1:7205974-7668474 GCF_964198595.1 Lampetra fluviatilis | reverse complement strand
CTGCTGCTGTTACTGCTGTTGCTGCTACTGCTGATGTTGCTGCTGCTGTTGCTGCTACTGCTGCTGCCACTGCTGCTGCTGATGTTGCTGCTGCTGTTACTGCTGTTGCTGCTACTGCTGATGTTGCTGCTGCTGTTGCTGCTACTGCTGCTGTTGCTGCTACTGCTGATGTTGCTGCTGCCACTGCTACTGCTGATGTTGCTGCTACTGCTGTTGCTGCCACTGCTGATGTTGCTGCTACTGTTGTTGCTGCTACTGCTGATGTTGCTGCTGCTGCTGATGTTACTGCTGCTGATGTTACTGCTGCTGATGTTGCTGCAGGTGCTGCCACTGCTATTGCTGCTGTTGCTATTACTGCTGCTGCACATGCAAATGTATATTATCATGCTTTAAACTTTGATTTCGTAATAGAAAATATATAAATATACATTGGGCCAAAAAAGCACGATGACAAATTCACTTCGTTAACAAAGTCATGGTTACGTTGATTTTGCGACAGTACCACGGCGTTCCACGATTCTTACGACCGATTAGAGGCAGTCCATAAATGACGTCACGCACCTAGGGGGGGGAGGGGGGTCAGACATTTGTGACGATGTGTGACGAGGGGGGGGGGAGGGGGTGAGAAATGTGACGTCACATCAAAATGCGCAACTTTAAATACATATAGAATTGTTATAACAACAATTAATTGTTATAACAACTCTCCTACAACATAAAAGTGCAGCGCCACATTAAATACGCACTACAACGCCAATAGTTTAAAGCGATTTGAAGCATGTTTTATTTTCAAAATGGAAACATGGTTTGGGGGGGGGGGCAGAGCTTTGTGACGTCATATTTGAGGGGGGGGGGTCTGACTATTTGTGACGCCGTGTGACGAGGGGGGGGGTCAAAAAAATCGTCCAAAATCGCGTGACGTCATTTATGGACGGCCCCATATAACGCCACAAACGGAAGACAGATGAGTGGGGGTTGGATGTTTAGAAACGGCGTCGCGAATTACAACCCCGCTGTGAACCGGGACCTGAGTTCGATTCCTGGCCACGGCTCATCGTGTCCCGAGTTGACGAGCGATATCCGAATCGATGCTGGAATCACCACCACCAACCACCACCAACCACCACCACCAACCACCACCACCACCACCAACCACCACCACCAACCACCACCACCAACCACAACCACCAACCACAACCACCACCACCAACCACCACCACCAACCACAACCACCAACCACAACCACCAACCACAACCACCACCACCAACCACCACCACCAACCACAACCACCAACCACAACCACCACCACCACCAACCACCACCACCACCAACCACCACCACCACCAACCACCACCACCAACCACCACCACCACCACCACCAACCACCACCACCAACCACAACCACCACCACCAACCACCACCACCAACCACCACCACCAACCACCACCACAACCACCACCACCAACCACCACCAACCACCAACCACCACCACCACCAGGGTGCCGTCCACGCTGGTACAGAGGGATTTGTCCGGCTCCCCAGCGTTCGAAAAAGACGCGCACATCACCGACATGTGTGTGGTACATGGCGTGCTCCAGCCGGAGACGCGCCTTGAGCAGGCCCCTTGAACACTGGAAGCTCCACAGAGCAGCCGTCAGAGAGAGAGAGAAGCGAAATCGCTTTGCGTGATTTAGTCACGAGTGTGACGTGCCTTATTTATTTAAAACATCTCCACGCTAATTCCAGCGCGCTTGTCAACGTTACGCAAAGCTTAGTGGTCTTGGAGAGCAGACACCGCTTAAAGACGTGAATGGCTCTGATGCGACAATGTTAAGGGTGGGAGGGCAATCTTGCCACGATCTCTCTCTTTCACTCCCTCTCACTCCCCCCCCACTAACCCCTTCTCTCCTTACCCCCCGACATCGCCCCCCATACCCCCCCACCCCCCACCTTTTTTTATCTCCATTCCTTGCATTAGCATGCATCATTACACCTGAAGCGCAAACTGTCACGCGCATATACATCTACTACATAAAGGGGTGGCCAATGCAGCCTTCCTCTCCCTCCTGCTCCTCCTGCCCCCCCCCCACAACAACCACCACCACCACCACAACCACCACCACCACCACCACAGTGGAAGTCGCGCTCCGGGTTCCACCACCCCCCAGCGCGCGGCGCGTGCACGTGGACAGCTGGCGGGAGTGGTGGCCAATGTCTTTCATTTGTAAAACGGTGGTGGTGGCTGGTGGCCGTTGGTTGTGGCTGTTGGTGGGTGGTGGTGGGTGGTGGTTGTGGCTGCTGGGTGATAGTGGTGGTGGTGGTTGTTGGGTGAGTGGTAGTGGTGGTGGTTGTTGGGTGAGTGGTAGTGGTGGTGAGTGGTAGTGGTGGTGGTTGTTGGGTGAGTGGTAGTGGTGGTGATTGGTAGTGGTGGTGATTGATGGGTGAGTGGTAGTGGTGGTGAGTGGTAGTGGTGGTGAGTGGTAGTGGTGGTGGTTGGTGGGTGAGTGGTAGTGGTGGTGGCTGTTGGGTTAGTGGTTGATGGGTGAGTGGTAGTGGTGGTGGTTGATGGGTGAGTGGTAGTGGTGGTGGTAGTTGGGTGAGTGGTAGTGGTGGTGGTTGTTGGGTGAGTGGTAGTGGTAGTGGTGGTGAGTGGAAGTGGTGGTGGTTGTTGGGTGAGTGGTGGTGGTTGTTGGGTGAGTGGTAGTGGTGGTGGTGGTGGCTGCTGGGTGGTGCTGTTGGCTGTTGGTGGTGGCTGACTGTGGTTGGTTGTGGTGGTTGGTGTGGTGGTGTGTGGTGGTAGCTGGTGGTAGTGGTGGTGGCGCCGTGGTAGTGGTGGTGGTTGATGATCGCGGTGATGATGATCAACCACTGCTGCTGCTGTTGATAATGACGATGGTGGATGTCGAGGTTGATGATGATGGCGATGTTGGTGATGATCGTGGTGGCGGTAGTGATCTATAAATAGTGATCATGGTTATGATTACAGTCGCCGAAGATAATAAGGATGACAATCGTGGTTGTAGTGACCGATGCTGCTGCTGATGATGATAATAATACTATCATTGACCACGACAACATCGATGTTGGAAGCACTGGTCTATGGTGATGCTAACGATGATGACGGAGATGATGATGATGATTACAATACAATAATACCTCGATATACGAAGTAGATGCGTTCCTGCATCTTTGTTCGCATACTGAAACTTCATATATTGAATAACTTATAACATTAGTACGATTAGGATGCGTTCCCAGCCCTCCTACCTTACCATTCCATACTATTAACACTTCATAGCTTACCAATCTTATTGTAAACAAAGACAATTGTTTTTTTGAAAATAATGTTATATTTTATTCCGGTATTAAAATAAAAAAACGACGTAAATAAAAGAAACATAGTGTACTGTCAATTGTGTTCACACTCACCCAGCGTCATCTTTGGTGCAGGCATGAAGTTGCATTGCCCCACCAAACACCGCAGCTCCGTACATAGCTTAATTTCAGTGCATTCACGAATTACTTTGCTTTTACATTTTCTCTTTAATCTTGATTTGAAGCTTTCGTCACTGCAGGCATCCATACTCTTTGGTTCTTTCGGTAAAGTCACGTAGGTATTTTATTTTATACCTACGTGACTTTACCGAAAGAACCAAAGATTATTTTCTCTTTACTTTCTGCGTAAACTAATGGCGATTTAAAACATCCACAGAGTTTGTTCAACCGAAACTTCGTTTGTCGAATATACGGATGCCGATAAAACGACCAAAGCAACGATCTGATGGTGGATTCCAGGGGCAAAGACCGAGCATCCCTGCTGCAGAAATCTATAGTCAGCGACCTCCCCCCCCCCACACACACACACAATCCTCCAACCAGGATCTGACCGAACCGAGCAAGATCGCGGCTCCTCTTTGAATCGGATCCGGATACTCCGTGGAGAAGATGTGCGGACGCGCTTTCTCCAGGGATGGAAAATGAACGGGATGTCCAGGTTGTGACTGTGGTGGTGGTGAGTGATGGTGGTGGTGGTGGTCGTTTTGACATCTCAGACTCGTGCAACGGCATCGTGAACGGACTGGCACCAATCGGATCATTGAGCGGCGATCTGACGCAAATCCACACGGCTACTGCCGGAGCACTCGAATGGGATGACAAATCTCGACGTCGATTTGTCGTCTGTTGAAATCTTCCCTCCCCCCCTTCGCAAAAAAATGCCGTACGAAAGAAGACGAAGACTTTATTGACAATGATCTAAAACCTCGGGTCACCAGTGGCTCAACTCAATCCATCCAATGGCTCACCCTCGCACCATCTCAGCGATATCAAAACACGTCAGTAACTTTAAAGGGAGGTGGGGGGGCAGGGGGTGAATGTCAGAGGTGAGTTAATGAATGAAAAACACCCACGTGAAAAAATATAGATTTGAAAAAAATATTAAATAGACGTATAATTTCTTCGAAACTGATGTTGACAATACGTGTAAACTTTGAGAGGGGGAAAAAAAATCGGTGCCCTTTTTATAATACTTTGACAGGCGAGACAAATTGTTAATACAATTAATTTACAGTGGACTTAATTAGTGGTCAATTATGACGCCAGCGTGTATAAATCTCATCACAGTATAATTTAATTAGGGGGTGGGACACAAAAGGTTTTTCTTTAGATAGGGAGTGAGTTTGAACGATGTTCTTGTGTGTGCATGTGACCAACCTTCTAGCTACTCCCTCTCTTCCAACCCACCCCCTCCCCCCACAATACGGTAAGTCCTCACTTAACGCGTGCTCACAAAATGCGTTGTTCTTTTTTAATTCTTTATATTAAGTTCGCTTGCTTGCGTGCGTGCTTGCGTGCTTGCGTGCTTGCTTGCTTGCTTACGACGGTGCAAATCTTTTGGTCGTTTTTTAACCCACTTCCCGTGATCCAATCGAGCTGACATTTTCCACACAGACTCGTTGTGCGTGACAATTAATTTTCGTGAAAAAAAATTCCAAAATTTTACACTGTTTATGGAAATTTTTTAAAATATTTAATTACCAATTGCTTAATGCTGGCAGACAATCATCTGACCCATAGGTGGCAGCCATCTCAAGCCAGAGGACGAGAGGACTCTAGCCGCCACGCATATAAAGGATTTATAGTGAAAAACTTTGTTTATACGGGTTACTTTTTTCCTCTCGCAATAACGCTGTTTCTACCACGACGGAATACTTTTCGCACAGCGTGCAAAGCGCCCGTTATAACGCGGAACGAGCACCGTTATAACGCGGTTCCTGAGCGGTTGACATCGAACTACTTTCTTGAGTGATGTGGTTGAGTGCTTCGGTGATACAGTATGCGCAATGATACAGAAACGTGGTGGCGTAACCTCATCTCAATTATTTGTCCCGCCATGTGATGGCTGCAGGCAAATTTAATAGTTCGAAATGCGATTAATAAACAGTTCCATTGTTTATTTATTTTACTTGTGCCCTGTAAGGTGCTTAACCAGTTATTCCTCGCTTAACGCGATTTCGCTTAAAAGGGCACTTTTCAGCAATCTGTGTGTGAGCGCGCGCGTGTGTGTGCATGTGGGTATGTGTGCGTGTGTGTGCGCGTGTGGGTGCGTGTGGGTGCGTGTGTGGGGCGTGTGTGTGTGTGTGGGGCGTGTGCATATGTGTGTGTGTGTGGGATGTGTGTGTGGGATGTGTGTGTGTGGACGTGTGTGTGTGTGTGTGACGTGTGTGTGTGTGACGTGTGTGTGTGTGAGACGTGTGTGTGTGGGACGTGTGTGTGGGACGTGTGTGTGACGTGTGTGTGTGGGACGTGTGTGTGGTGTGTGTGACGTGTGTGACGTGTGTGGTGTGTGTGGGACGTGTGTGTGTGTGTGGGTCGTGTGTGTGTGTGTGACTGTGTGTGTGTAGCACATGTGTGTGTGGGACGTGTGTGTGTGTGTGGGTCGTGTGTGTGTGTGTGACTGTGTGTGTGTAGCACATGTGTGTGTGGGACGTGTGTGCGTGTGTGGGACGTGTGTGTGTGTAGCACTTGTGTGTGTGTGGGACGTGTGTGCGTGTGTGGGACGTGTGTGTGTGTAGCACTTGTGTGTGTGTGGGACGTGTGTGTGTGTGTGGAATGTGTGTGTGTGTGTGGGACGTGTGTGTGTGTAGCACGTGTGTGTGTGGGACGTGTGTGTATGGGACGTGTGTGTATGGGACGTGTGTGTATGGGACGTGTGTGTATGGGACGTGTGTGTATGGGACGTGTGTGTATGGGACGTGTGTGTATGGGACGTGTGTGTATGGGACGTGTGTGTGTGCGCGTTTTTATTCAACTCTCCCTGACTGACATCCAAGAGGCGCCGAAGCCATCTCAAAGCGATTGCGTGCGAGCGATTGAGGAGAAGAGAGAGAGAGAGAGACAACCCTCCCACCCCCCCCCCCAAAAAAAGAGCTCAAAACGAAGAGAAATTATGAGCAATTACGGCGGCTATCAGCCACCTGCAAGCAATGAATGGACACGGAACTGCATAGTGGCCGGGCGGGTGAATGTGAATGTGTGTGTGGGGTTAATCGTGTGTGAAAGTCCTCTGGGTCAGTCTGCCTGCAGCAGCAGCAGGTGGAGGAGGAACCTCTTCCTCTGCAGAGCGGTGCGGGCGAGCGGGGGTGATCGCTTAGGAGGGAAACTGTGAGCCGCTGCTGCTGCTGCTACTGCTGGTGGTGATGATGATGAAGTGGGTTCTTTCATTTAAACAGGGGGGGGCACATAAAGCAAAGCATTGAAAAAAACTAAGAAGAAATCGAAATGATGAACGAAGCAAAGTGCCGACTACACCGAGCATCTTCTTGTTTCCTTTGATCGTAAAAAAAAATGAAGTGGGGAGCGGTGGTGTCGCGGTTAGCGCGCTGCGCTACGAACCCCCAGCGAACCGAACCCCCAGCGAACCGAACCCCCAGCGAACCGAACCCCCAGCGAACCGAACCCCCAGCGAACCGAACCCCCAGCGAACCGAACCCCCAGCGAACCGAACCCCCAGCGAACCGAACCCCCAGCGAACCGAACCCCCAGCGAACCGAACCCCCAGCGAACCGAACCCCCAGCGAACCGAACCCCCAGCGAACCGAACCCCCAGCGAACCGAACCCCCAGCGAACCGAACCCCCAGCGAACCGAACCCCCAGCGAACCGAACCCCCAGCGAACCGAACCCCCAGCGAACCGAACCCCCAGCGAACCGAACCCCCAGCGAACCGAACCCCCAGCGAACCGAGTTCACTGGGGGTTCGTGAGTATTTTTTTAAATTGGTGAGTGAGTGAATGATTGTGTGAGAGAGCGTGCAAAGAGTGTGAGTGAGTACCAGAGTTAGTAGATTGGTGAGTGTTTGTCTGTATGTATGTGTGAGGGTGTATGTAGTGGGGAGCGGTGGTATAGCGGTTAGCGCGCTGCGCTACGAACCTGGCGACCCGGGTTCGATTCCCGCTCACGGTCAACACCCAGTGACGATAATCTGAACCGGTCCTGGGCCTCCCCTAGGTCGACTCAGCCTCTAAATGAGTTCCTGGTGCGATGTGCGAACATCGCCACTGGGGAGACAAAGGCGGCCGGGCGTGGTGTTGGCCACCCACCCCCTCGTGTGCCGTGCCGGCCTTTATAGGAGCTCGCTTACAGCACTTGCCCCCTACAGTCTGTTAAGGCTATACGGGGGATCTTTGTCTTGTTTATTATGGTGGTGGTGGTGGTGATGATGATAGATGACGATCATGATGGTGACAGCAGTGGTGCTGTTGGTCTTTGTGATGGTGAAAGATGATAATGATGATGGAGGTATTGATGAAGGTGGTGGTAGTGGCAATGTTGGTGGTGTTGATGAATGTGGTGGTGTTGATGCAGGTGATTGTGGCAGCAGTAGGTTGTCCTGGTGTTGATGTAGGTGGTGGTGGCAGTGGTGGTGGTGTTGATGAACGTAGCGGTGTGGCACTAATAGTTGTGGTGGCATTGATTAAGGTGGTGGTGGTGGTGGTGGCAGCAGTGATGGTGGTGATGGTGAAGGTGGTGGCAATGAAGGTTGTGGTGGTAGCAGCAGTGGTGGTGGTGTTGATGAACGTAGCGGTGTGGCACTAATAGTTGTGGTGGCATTGATTAAGGTGGTGGTAACAGTAGTGATGGTGGTGATGGTGAACGTGGTGGCAATGGTGGTGGTGTCGATGAAGGTGGTGGTGATGGTAGCAGCAGTGGTGGTGAAAGATGGTAATGGTGATGGTTATGATGGTGGCAGCAGTGGTGGTCGGTGGTGGTACTGGCAGTGGTGGTGATGAAGGGCGACAATGTTGATGGTGAATTGTGAGTGTTGTGAGAGCGGGGGGTGTGTGTAGGCCATCTGGGAGATACGGGACGGGGTCTGTCAGAGCGGGGGGTTTACAGGGAGGGGGGCCACTCATCCATCCGATACAAATCCACTCTCTAAACACGCAGATTAAACCAGTTTAAACAAGCAGCCTAAGACCAGTCTAAACACCCACTCACTTCGTACAACATAGTCATTAGCGTCGCTGTGGGAGAATTTCAAAAGAACGGAATAGACAAGCAGACACCGTCTCATTCATACATCTGTGCCGTCTACGTTCAAGCTTATTTACACAACCCACCGGCATCACGGCCTTCCTGGAGTGACATCATTTCGGCAGCATTGAATTCGGAACGAGCAAAACAAAACAAAACTCTGCACTGGATTCCACACGCAGCGTACTCATCGGCAGAGTCAGGCTCGCTTGAATCGATCCTGGCCACTCCACTGCTGGATGACAGCACGCTGCTGAATGCGTAGGGGGCCCGGGACCGGTTCGGTTATCACTCGTCACTGACGTGATGGCACTGCGCGGATAACGACGCTTACGACGCACACAAATATCCCCGTGTAGCCTCAGCTGGTTGTTCAGGGCAAGTGCTGCGAGCGAGAACGACGCGTAAGGCGACCCGACCTTTTTGTCTCGCGCCAGCGCCGATGTTTCCTGCACCGCTACCCAGGTTGCACGTTTAAGGCTGAGTCGACCTAAGGTGGAGGAGGTGCGGGGCCGGTTCAGATAATCGTCAAGGGCGTCGGTGGCCGTGAGCGGGAATCGAACTCGGGAAGGTCGCGGTTCGCTGCGCTCTCCTCGCGGGGGGCACCAAGACGACTGGAGGCTCCCCCCACTTGGGAAAGCCGTTTGAGACGGGGCTGTTGGGGCGAGTTGGCGTTCGTGACAGGGCCGTTCGTGACAGGGCCGTTCGTGACAGGGCCGTTCGTGACAGGGCCGTTCGTGACAGGGCCGTTCGTGACAGGGCCGTTCGTGACAGGGCCGCCACGGCAAACGCCGTGGGGTGGGTGGCGTGGGTGCTGCACTGCGCAGCGCTCACGACGTGCACTCCTCTCTGCTTCGTCGAGTGCGTGCTGCATTCGTCCTTTGGTTACACACAGACAGAGACACCACACCACACACAGACACCACACCACACACAGCCACCACACACAGACACTCACACACACACAGACACTCACACACAGACACCACACCACAAACACACACACAGACACTCACACACAGACACCACACCACAAACGCACACATACACCACATACACACATACACCACATACACACACACACCACACACACACGACACCACACCACACACACCCAGACACCACACACACACACACAGACACCACACACACACAGACACACACCCAGACACCACACCACGTGTCAGTCAACACCCCCCCCACCCCCCCGTCTATTCTGTCGCTCGCTCTGCCTCTCTCCGCCACGTGCGTGGCTGTTTGGGGAATCAAAGTGCGAGGTGGCGAAACCCGCTCGGTATCCATCCGCCTTGTCAATTACACAGGTACGCGCCATGATCAAAACAGTTAGCCAGTTCGGAGGTGGTGGTGGTGGGGCGCGCGGGGGAGGGGTGACAGTGATGGCGGTGAGCTGGAGGGGAAGGGGAACGTAGGATTTCTGGGGGGCCGGGGGGGGGGTCCAAGGGTGGAGTGTGTGTGTGCCACGCGTGTGTGTGTGCCACGCGTGTGTGTGTGTACTATGTGTGTGTGTACTATGTGTGTGTGTGTGCCACGTGTGTGTGTGTGTACAGGGCCGGATTAAGATTTTGCAGGCCGAGTTTGCAGGCCCCTGGGTTACAGGGTACTGTGAGACCCCCCCCCCCCCCCAGTAACATTCTCAAAAGGAAAACAAAGTCAAAGAAAAAATAAAATGTATTTTGTTACAAGCCTAGCAACAAATAAAATTCAGCATTCGCAAGTAAACAAAAACTTTTCACGTCATCTCTGGAGGCCCTTCAGCTGGCTGAGGCTCCTGGGGCTGCGGCCCTCCTGAGGTCCCCGTGCCTCAATGCGGCCCCCCTGAGGTCCCCGTGCCTCAATGCGGCCCCTGCGTGGAGGGGGCTCATTGAGGGTAGCGGCGGCGAGGAAGCCGGCGGCCCCCAGTTCGATTTGTCGCCGCTTTAGGGCCACGAACCGCCATCGCTGGCGAGTGTCTGAAACCCGCTCGTGCGTCGCCTCCTAGCTCGACTGGGACCCTCAAACGAGATTTACTGGTGCGGTGTGGCCACTGGGGGTGGAGATACAAAGACGGCCGGGGGTGGTGCTGGCCACGTCACCCCCTCGCGTGCCGTGTCGGCCTTCGTAAGTGCTGCTCGCGAACAGCACTTGCCCCAACAGGCTGTTAAGGCTATACGGGGGATCTTTGCTATTTTTTGGGGGGGTGGGAGGTTGAATGGGGGGGTGGGGGGGATGAGTGAGTGGAGGGAGAATGGGAGATAATAGGCGGTATGCAGGATTCTATATATATTATTATTGTTGTTGGGTAAGAGCGAAGCGTGAAGAGCAACTGGTTTTTAAATTTTAAGCCGCGGTGTTAATTTATGCCGCGAAGGCGTTTATTTTCGTGCATTATCGGAGAACGGCGGAGAGGAAATTAATATCGCCAATTAATACGACTGGCGGCACAAGAGACGGGCCAAGGGGAAGAAGACGCTCGCCTCCCAAATGTGACACGGGCAGTGAGAGAGGGGAGAGAGAGGGGAGAGAGAGAGTGGGGAAAGCGAGATCCGTGTGTGTGTGTGTGTGCGCTTGGAGCAGCTCCGGTGTTACCGGGTGCTTTTGATTGCCATCAAATTGATTGGCTGCAAATTTGCCAATTATGGCACTCTGTGCGTGAGCGTGTGTGTTCGAGAGAGTGCGCGCTTGTGCGTGTATGTAGCGTGGGGGAGTGTGGGGCAGCGGTTAGCGCGCCGCGCTTCGATACCCGGCGACGCGAGGTCAGGATGAGAATCAGAATATGTATTTAGAATGGAGGAATCCGATGAGCTATAAAGCTCTTTTTACGGCCAACATCACCGGTGACGATTATAATCGGAGCCGGTCCTGAGCCCCCATAGGTCGACTCAGCCTCAAAATGGTTGTGGTGTGTCAACATCGCCACTAGGGAGACAAAGGCGGTCGGGCGTGGTGCTGGTCACCCTCCCCCCCCCCTCCCGTGTGCCGTTCAGGCGCTTGCTAACAGCACTTGCCCCAACAGCCTGTTAAGGCTACACGGGCGGGGGGGGGGTGTCTTTATCTGTGTGCATGATTGCGCGTGCGTGAACGTGTCACAATAGTGAACGAGGGCAGAGCTGCATGTTTAAAGGCTGCCTTTGTGATTGTGTTGCGGTTAGCGCGCAGCGCCACGAACACTTAACAGTGGCGAATACTTGAACCGGTCCCGGTGACTCCCCTAGGTCGACTCAGCCTCAAATGTGTACCCGGTGCGGTGTGCAAACATCGGCACTGGGGAGACAAAGGCGACCGGCCGAGAGATGCTGGACAAAAGTCTGTTCAGGTTACCAGAGGGACCTTTTTTGTCATCTGTTGTATGCACCTAGCCTGGCACAAGCGCCGTGGTGACGTCACCGCCACTTGGTGTTCATCAAACAGCACTTGCCCTAACAGTCTATTAAGGCTTTACAGGGGGGGGGTCTTTGTTTGTCTTTGGTGATGGTGGTCGGAAAAAAGTAAATGATCTGAAGCAGTCGTGGGCCACCCCTGGGTCGACTCAGCCTCTGGTGCGATATTCACACATCGCCACTAGGGAGACAAAGGCGGCCGGTTTGGCGTGATGCTGGCTACTCATGCCTTCGTGTGCTGTTCCGGCCTTCGCGGACAGAATTTGCCCGAAGCGTCCGTTCAGGCTAATGCGGGGAAAATATTTTGTTTTATTTATTTTTCATCGCCTTGCTTTCAAAGAGGAGCTAAAAGCTCGCCTAATGTTTCACTTCGCCTTCCACGCTCGCACTCACTCACTCACTCAGCGTACTTCTCTTCACGTTCGCGTCACTCTTAAACTTCTCAAATTTTGACATCTTTAAAGCAACCGACGAGTTTGGAAATATCAACGCGACACGCGACGATTCCGAGCCAACATTTAAAAAAATTAAATATATTTACAAAGACAAAGTATAAAAATATTGCCCCGTGTAGCCCACGCAGGCTGTCGTGACAAGTGCTCGTTTTTTTTTGTCGCGAGCACCTCTTAGAGCGGGCACGAGACGGGGGAGGGACTTCAGGGGTGGTGGTTGTGGTGGTGGTGGCGGCGGTCGGGGTGGTGGTGGTTAGTGGTGGTTGGTGGTGGTGTGGTAAAACATCACGGCAGAACCACCTTTGTCTCCCCAGCACTGATTTTATATTTACACATCGTATGACCCGTTCGGAATCAAAGTCGGTTCGATCGGAGCACTAGCATTGCGCGCTTTCCAGAAGCGCTTCTGCGCCCGTCTGGAACGCTCTTCCTTCCGATATTAGGAAGCCTCTGCAGCTGTACACTTTTAAATTATCTAGATTAAAACTGACTTTTGATTTGAAGCTTTCGTGACTGCAGGGATTCATCTTCTTGGTCATTTCTGTAAAGTCACGTAGAATGGAAATAATAAAATAATAAAAATAAAACATAATAAAATAATTCTCACGACGTTTCGGCCACAACGCAAGCAGCCGTCCTCAGACAGACCTGCTCTCCACCTGAGGACGGCTGCTTGCGTTGTGGCCGAAACGTCGCGAGAATTATTTAATTATGTTTTATTTTTATTATTTTATTATTTCCATTCTACGTGACTTTACCGAAAGAACCAAGAAGATACAACTGACTTCTTTCGAACCGATTTTTGTGTTTAGTTCGTTACCCTTCCCCCACCCCCACCCCCCCCGGCACCTCCGATTAGCACGTTTGGCTACGTACGGCGCGAAAGAAGTTCAACGTACGTACGTGCACACAGACGCGTACGTAGCGGGGGTTGCTCGCAGAGCCACCGCAAAGCGGACCAGCGCTCCCCCACTGACACAAATAAATAAGACGCACACCGCAGATGGAACACACAAATCAAGTCGTGCAATGTACAGCTCAAACAACAATATTCCATCTCAGCATGACGATTCAAAAACGGCGACTTCGAAAAATCACACGCGCGAGAAAGTGGACAACACCATCATCACATCATCGTGCATCCCACGGTGCTAAATTACTACCGGCCAGAGAAAACTTTCTTGGTAAACATCAGCGTCCTCGTCTGTGTGCGCGCGCGCGCGTGTGCGTGTGTGCGTGTGTGTCTGGAGCGGTGGTGCAGCGGTTAGCGCCACGCTGCATGACGAACCCGGCGACCCGCTCACGGCCAACACCGGTGACGATTGTCTGAACCGGTCCTGGGCCTCCCCTAGGTCGACCCAGACTCAAGTGAGTACCAGGTGCAGGGAGACAAAGGCGGCCGGGCGCGGTGTTGGCCACCCACTCCCTCGTGCCGCCGTGGCGGCCTTCATAGGTGCTCGCTAACAGCACTTGCCCCAACAGTCCGTTAAGGCTATACGGGGGATCTTTATCTTCGTATTAGGGGTAGTGGATAGCGCACTGCGCGACGAAGCTGTCCACCCGAGTTCGATTCGCATTCACTGCAAGTAGACATGCACGTTTCAGTAAGAATGCCCTATATTATTGTTACAACCCTTTTATACAGATGCTTGATATTTTGATTAGTCAGTTTAACACGAAGGCTTTTGCGACCAATATTATCCACAGTAGGGTTTTTTTTGGGTGGGGTAAGATCGCGTAAATAATGTATTATTTTTTTAAAAATAGTATTTACGCAATCGAAACTAAAACTACTTCCATTATGGATGCTTCATATACATAGACATACGTTGGTGACTCTGTATATCGTTACATTGCCAAATATAACAATAGTCATCATCATCATCAACATCCTTGTGAAATATATCAATAACAAAATAGCTAAGCAGACAATATCTCTTTTTCAAATTTTCTTGCCGTGGATTTCACACCTGATGATGATTGTTTGTGTTGCAGTCGAAACGTCGTGAGAATTTGTATTGTTTTATATTCATATTATTTTATTATTTCCCTTCTACGTGACTTTACCGAAAGAACCAAGAAGAAGACAATATCTCGTTCACGTATGTATCTCTCCCACGTACGAATAAAAATGTATTAATTTTTATTTTATTTACACAACTCACCGGTTCTACGGCCTCCTGGCGAGTGTATCATTCCAGCAGCATTGGTTCAGCGCGATCACAACTCTGGGTCGGTTTCGACGAACAGCACACTCATCAGCAGAAGTCAAAGTGTGGCTTCGATCAATGCTGGTGAGCTGCCAGATAGTTTTTAATTGTTTAGGCAAGGGCACTGGCTCTCTTTATAGATGTTGGTCATTTGTGAAGGCAAATTATATAAAAAAAAAATAAACTCAACACGTTCGTTAATAATATTGTGGTCCTTACAAGAAAGAAAGAATAACTATATATAACAGGCGACGTTTCGGGCAAAGGCCCTTCATCATAGCACATTACAAATATATCTGTCCGTCTTCATCCTGCTTGTTCATCCATTGCCAACGCAGTTTTGCCAATTATACGATCCGTACGAAGAGAGTTTTGTAATTCTGATGGATGGGCATCCTTAGACCATAACACAATAACAAACATCCCCCCGTCTAGCTTTCGATGAACTGTTTGAGCAAGTGCTGTTGGCGAGCACGCGGGAGTGGGTGCCCAACACCAAGCCCGGCCGCCTTTGTCTCCCCAGTTGCGACGTTCACATATTGCACCAGGTACACACACAGCCTGAAGCTGGTTGTAATTACTGGCGAAACGTCGAACTCAGATTGTAAATGCTGTGGCTTGGCTCTCCAACACACCGGTTAGTGCTGTACTAGTACACTATACACTACACTAGTGCTGTACTAGTACACTACACTATACACTACACTATACACTACTCTACACTAGTGCTGTACTAGTACACTACACTATACACTACACTATACACTACACTACACACTAGTGCTGTACTAGTGACGAATTGGCCATGTTCTGTTTACGTGACAACCCTTACTAGTTGGCTGTGTCGGGTGGTGACGGGTTTAACGACACACTTATATATTTACGCGCGCTAACCCGAACAAACCTCTATTAATAGATGATATTGGTCGCGAAAGCCTCCTACGTGTTAAACACGCAGTGATCCATGCATAGATTCCTCACAACACCTGTTACGGGTATAAAGCACGTACTAGTGACTGCTGATGAGCAGTGGGAAGGTCGAAACCGCGTCCAGAGAGACGGCTTTCTGGAATAAAAAGAGCGGGGGCACAGCAGCGATGGGATCTCCATGGACTTGACAACCTTGTTTGGTGGAGACGCGATGGGCATTCGGGTTTATTTGATGGAGACATTATGAGACCCGGGGTATCTATGAATGGGCGGCGAGGGTTCAACACCGGTGACGATGATCTAAACCGGTTCCTGGACCTCTCCGACGTCGACTCGGCCTCAAATGAGTACCTGGTGCGGTGTGTAGTAAACGTCGCCCTTTCGGGAGACAAAGGCGGCCGGGCGTGCTGCTGGCCACCCGCCCCTTCGTGTGACGTCCCGGCCTTCATAGGTGCTCGCTAACAGCACTTGCCCCTGCAGGCTGTCGAAGGCTACATGGGGGATCTTTGGCTTTGTACACCCCCCCCAAACCCACCGACCTGGATGTCATCGCGCCGCGACCTTCATTAGGCGCTAACTCGCTAACAGCACTTGCCCCAACAGTCTGTCGAAGGCTACACGGGGGATCTTTGTCTTTGTACACCCACACCCCACCTACCTGGATGTCACCGTGCAGCGACATTCATTAGGCGCTACCTCGCTTAACAGCACTTGCCCCAGCAGTCTGTCGAAGGCTACACGGGGGATCTTTGTCTTTGTACACCTACACCCCACCCACCTGGATGTCATCGTTCTGCGACCTTCATTAGGCGCTAACTCGCTAACAGCACTTGCCCCAACAGTCTGTCGAAGGCTACACGGGGGATCTTTGTCTTTGTACACCCCACCCACACCCCACCGACCTGGATGTCACCGCGCCGCGACATTCATTAGGCGCTAACTCGCTAACAGCCCTTGCCCCTGCAGGCTGTCGAAGGCTACACGGGGGATCTTTGTCTTTGTACACACCACCCAAACCCACCGACCTGGATGTCACCGTGCAGCGACCTTCATTAGGCTCTAACTCGCTAACAGCACTTGCCCCAACAGTCTGTCGAAGGCTACACGGGGGATCTTTGTCTTTGTACACCCCACACCCCACCCACCTGGATGTCACCGCTAACTCGCTAACAGCACTTGCCCCAACAGTCTGTTAAGGAAAAGAAACCGCGGTGCCGCTTAGGCTGCTGCTGCTGCTGCTACCTCCGGCCACGTGTTCGCGGCAGCGGTGCGCTGGGTCCGCTCTCACAGAGCCCGTGCCACTTGTTTTCACAAAGTGGATTCAATTTGCTCACCCGGCGCAGGCGCCCGCAACCTTTAGGGGGGAGCCTTAAAACGATGCGAATTGTCACACGCTGTAATTTTGGGATCCCATCGTAAGGATTTGTTGTCCGAGGTGGTGGAATGGCTGAGTGTGTGGGGTGGGTGGGGGGGGGTCTGGGGAGGTGGTGGTGGTGGGGGGGGGGGGTGATATGGTGACGTTCAGACTCAGTTGGGTCGGCACAGCATGAAGTAGTGGCCGTCTTTATTCAGCCAAATCGAGAGGCGGGCCCCTTTTCTGTCCATTAAACTGTAAAATGATTTCAAATGAGGTTTAGGCCCCCTCGGAAAATGTCAGAGCAGGTCGAGGGCGTGACATTCAACCTCGACTACCCAGACCCCCACCACGATCCCCCCAAATCGCACCCCCCACCCCGCCACCGCCGCTCATCTTTCCCACTCACTCCTCCTCCCTCCCTCCCTCCCCCATCTCGTCGGATGTTCCGAGCCTTCTTGCACGATCGACAATCGGGTGTCGTGAGCGCGCAGCGATTTGGGACGCGGTGGTGCGCTGGACGGGCGAGAGAAACAAAACAAAAACCCAAGTTCGACTCCCCGGCCACGGCTGCCACCCGTGGCGAGTGGTCTCTGAACCGGTCCTGGGTCCGTACACACGAACCAGCATGGCCTCAGTCGTCTTGGTGCCCCCCCCTCCCCCCACGAACCGCGACCTCCCCGAGTTCGATTCCCGCTCACGGCCACCGACGCACTTGACGATTATCTGAACCGGCCCCGCACCTCCTCCACCTTAGGTCGACTCAGCCTGAAACGAGCAACCCGGGTAGCGGTGCAGTAAACATCGGCGTTGGCGCGAGACAAAAAGGTCGGGTCGCCTTACGCGTCGTTCTCGCTCGCAGCACTTGCCCTGAACAACCCGCCGAGGCTACACGGGGATATTTGTGTGCGTCGTAAGCGTGGTACGGGCATTGTCGTTATCCGCGCAGTGCCATCACACGCGGATAACGTCAGTGGCGAGTGGTATCCCAACTGGTCCCGGGCCCCCTACGCATTCAGCAGCGTGCTGTCATCCAGCAGTGGAGTGGCATAGACGCTCGACGTTCCAATAACACCACTGCAGTTTGTGCTGCTGCTGTGCTACGCTCTCCGTTTTCGGAGTAAAGAGCCGCGTGTTGTTCGGCACGACGTCCGACGTTTCGCTCCACGTGCCCGGAGCTACTTCGGGAACTGAATTCATCAGCAGCTGGACAATTCCCTCCGTGTAACGGAACACGCAGCCTGCACGCGTCGGTGATGAGTCGAATGAACGCCATCGGCTAGACTCTACCAAACATCGGCCGGCAGCTGCAGATGATCGAGCGAGGCTCATAGAGCTACTCGAGTCCCTTCCTTAAGAAGGTCTCAGATACGTTCAACGAAACGTCGGACATCACGCCGAACAACCACGCGCCACAGAGCTGTGCAGCAAGCAACGACGCAGCGGTGTCGTGATGCACCGCCCATTTGTTAACCATAGCGAGCCACACTTACGCGTATTTTCCACTACCACTCGGTGCCGTGCCAGCACAGCTACTACGCAGACAGAGGGCCATGGGGCGGGGGGGGTCTGGGTGGTTTGTCTCCCACACTCGATGCACATTAAGTATTCAATACGTTGCGATTCGAACAACAACAAAAAGCGATCGCTTATTCAGAATGAAATGTCAATGTATTGTCCTGTCCTGGCCAATAACATTGCACATACATGACTCGAAAATCATCGCTGTCGCATCCGCGATTCTCTGTAAAATAAACTTCAAACTAAACGATGTTACCGAGCAGGTGAAGGCCACTGAGCCCTTAGCTCGCTCTCAGAGCGGAGCTGGCCGTGCCTGATGACGGTTCTTCATTGTCGCAGTGGCCGATATCATCATCACCATCATCATCGTCGCAGAGGCCGACATCATCATCATCATCGTCGTAGTGGCCGATATCATCATCATCATCATCGTCGCAGAGGCCGATATCATCATCATCGCAGAGGCCGATATCATCATCACCATCATCATCATCGCAGTGGCCGATATCATCATCATCATCATCGTCGCAGAGGCCGATATCATCATCGTCATCGTCGTCAGGCGTGGGGAATGTATAGCAGCTGGCAAACAAAGCCATTTTATCGCGTTCTAGATTTGAAGCTTTCGTGACTGCAAGGATTCATACTCTTAGTTTTTTCACGTAGGTAAAAAATGAAATTAAAACCTGATGACGGAGACTTGCGTTGCCTCTGAAACGTCGTGATTTATTATTATTTCATTTTTATGAATTTTAATTTAATTTTTTACCTACGTGACTTTACCGAAAAAACTAAGATTAGCAATCTTGTCGCGTGTTGATTCGCAATGTTGAGGACGAGGAGGTGGAGGGCAACACCGGAGGACATTCCACGCGATCACCACGGGGATATGGAGAGAGAGAAAGAGAGAATACGCGTACTCTGAATAAGAATGGTGCTTCAAAAAAATGTTAACACGAATATGCGACTATCGTTTTTAGTGGGTAAAGGAACGGACCATGCACTGTAAAATGATAACAAATGTAATGTTAACAGCTTTAAAAAAGTAAAATATTATCCACTTGTTCGCCATCATTGTCAACGCGTGCCTCGAATCTTCTCCAGGTGGTCTCCAGAGCCCGGGGGCCACGTTTTCGTGGTGTTGTTGCAAATTCTAAGAAGTGTAAAAAAAAAAATTGTACAGCATCATAATAAAACACTAATAATAATAAAATAATTATCAGAATTATTTTATTATGTTTTATTTGTATTATTTTATTACTTCCCTTCTACGTGACTTTATCGAAAGAACCAAGAAGATGAATCCCTGCAGTCACGAAAGCTTTAAATCGAAATTTAACATCTCATATATTTAAGTACTGGGAACTGGAAGGAATCAATAATAATGGAGGAATCAATAATTATTATTTAAGAATCGATTTATCATAAAATGTACAGAGCATTGGGATCTACGGATGAAATGCGCCTAATAAATGTAAATGATTATTTTTTTTGAAGCTTTCGTGACTGCAGGAATTTCTCTTTGGTTCTTTCGGTAAAGTCACGTAGAAAGAAAATAAATTAAATAGTTGTTTTAAATTTTAAAAAATGTCTAAAGAGTAAATGATTATTGTGGTTATGCTGTCTGGGATATGACCCTTTCGCTCACCCCCCCCCCCCCCATAACACTGGTCAACAAAAAAATGAAATTCTGGCCTGGACTTTTGCAGCTGTTTTAAACTAATTTCAGGGTGCTGATTCCAAATCTGATCTCAGATTTGCGTATCACATCTCATTTTTATGCTATCGGCATACCCCATTTTCATTGATTTTACCCGAAATTAACTCTGTCACTTATGATTGCAAGTTGTTGCGAGTCAGTGACTGCTTTAGTGTTAAAATATGGTGCTGTATTTTTAGGATAGTGTGTTTATAATATTATTGTATGTAGATATCCACATTTATTTAATATTTTTCTTCTGCAGTTTTTATTGAAAATGCAATATTTGATGCCAGATTTGGAATCAGCACCCCAAAATTACCTTGAAACCGTTGGAATACCTTATGCCAGAAACAGTGTGTTGACCAGTGATAATTAATGTATTGACCCAAAGTCTCAATGCAGCATCGCCCTCTTAAAAACTAATCTTGAGACTCAGTGATGCTTTTCTGGATAAGCAAAGTAGAGCGTTTAGTTTATAACCCTCTTCTCGTCGTTATCACAAACGGGACGGGTAGAACGGCAGTGCATCCGACATCAAACGAACCCCAAATAACTGGCCTGACCTAACTACTTCAACATAAATTTTGTTTTAAAATAACCATGCCAGCTTAAACAAAAAAAAATACTTTACAAAATTCCAGACTTTACGGGATTTATTTGCTCACCACTAACATTCAGGATGCGAAGGTTTAGAAACAGGGTAGGAACATTACAACACACGAGTCGACATTTGAATCCAGACGCTAGTTTCCCTACTGCTGCTGCTGCTGCTGTTCGAGTTGGAAGCCTTTGTTTAACACATTCGTCAAATAACTCTATGGCCGGAAAAAAATACAAAAATAAAATCTAAGACGTGACGTTTCGGACAATGGGCCTTCTTCAAAGCAGAATGTTTGCATCGCGGGAGATGCCCTCGGACTCTTCAGAAAGCGCGAGGTTGGAATTCCACAGCCATCGCCTCTTCCCCTCTGCAGTTGTCGAGGAGAAATTTGAACGACGTTTTTCTTTTCCCCGGCTCAGAGTAAATCGGTCAGATTCCTGGCATTCCGACAATGGCTCTATTGTGCTTCCCTGATTGGATTTGCATAAAGTTCCCTCTTAATGAGACTGAGCCCTCATCACACCCCCCCCCCCCCCGAAGAGATCCCACGGTGAAATAAAATCATAACATCACCGGCATCGTCGTCGTCGTCACCATCAACCGCATCGCAACATCGACAGGCGTGTGCACTTATCCCCTTCGTCAATTTTAAGCAAAAAAAAAACGAGGCCACATCAATGCGATCGTGGCCACGCCACCGCGGGGCTTTCTACCACGGAGTGAACCCATCGAGACGCGGAGACCCCAGCGATGTTGAAATACACGAGGCACGTTGGAGATGCACACTCATATGGATACATAGAGACGCGCAGAGAGACACACAGAGATACATTACAGACGAGGCACATGCGAACGATGTTGGCCATACAACTCAGTGAACAACCGTTAAGAGATTTATAGAGACTCGTGTACATGGAAGAAACGTCGATGGGTATCTATGCAGCATCTACGTAGCACGGCTGACTACGTACATAAAACCTCGGAGATACGTAGACACCCACAGATACACACGGACACTCACACAGAGATACATGAATCCACATGAGAACGATTGTCGCCATGTAACCCAAGCTATGGACCGCGCAGTAAACACAATTGTGGCACTCTGCGCTCCTTCAAGGGCAGAGGAAGAACAGCGGCACGATACGAACGGTCTCTCTCTCTCTGCTGAAGCCCTTTTGTCGTGGCCAGCAGTAGCAGACACCGACATTGGCACCATCATCATCATCATCAGCCGTGACCAATCCAATGCTAGCAACTGCCGCCGAATTGATCGTCGGCCCGTATAAAGGAAACTATTCGGTGGGATGACATTTGGGGCTTTTCTCTCCCGACTGCAGAGAAAATATCGAGACGCGGATGGAGACACGGGGAGCACTTGCCCACTTGGAATCAAACCAAACACCACAGCTCTCGGCTCAGAGAAAACACGCATCCGGCTGCAACAAACCAAACCCATGGAAGCTGCGTCCATCCCAGTGTTCCGTGGCCACGGTGCAGTGCAAAGAACGAACTCACCCCCCCCCCCCCCCCCGATACCCCCACCCACCTCCGGATTTCTTTGGAGTGAAACGACTCCGGGATAATCCCCGCGTCTCGGTCCCAGCGGCCGTCGGTCTGAATCGTCAATCGAGCGATGGGGAGTGGGTGGAGGTGGAGGTGGGGGGCCTGCAAAACGTTGCCCAACAGACGCTGACTGCGGAGTGCAGCGAGTGCCGGTCCAGGCCAACGCTCAAAAAAACAACACAAATCTGGAATTCAACAACGGTAATGAAAAGGGGACCGCTGCGCGTGGTTCTGTTTTTTTATTAGTTCTGTTTTTTTTTTTTGGGGGGGGGGGGGGGAATGAATACATCAGTGGGTAACGTCTGATGCGCGAGTCGGTTTTCGCGATTGGGTTGTGCAGTGCGCTACACTCAAACACTTTGTTCGTTTGGTTCCCACCTTATGCGCCATGAAGGAGGGACATTGCCCGAATCGTCGAAAAGCATGTGTTTTCCTCCACCACCCACCCCCACCCCCCGCATGTCGTCATCATCACGATCCATGGGGCGGCAGATAGTCCGTAGTTGTCCGCTGCAACATTTCGTCATTTTTCGATTGAAAGCTTCTTTCGTGACTGCAGGGATTCATCTTCTTGGTTCTTTTGGTAAAGTCACGTAGAAGGGAAATAATAAAATAATACAAATCAAACATAATAAAATACAATTCTCACGACGTTTCGGCCACAACACAAGCAGCCGTCCTCACGGCCATCCTCACGGCTGCTTGTGTTGTGGCAGAAACGTCGTGAGAATTTAATTTTATTATGTTGAATTTTATTATTTTATTATTTCCCTTCTACGTGACTTTACCGAAAGAACCAAGAACATTTCGTCATTTGTGTCCACTTTCCTCTCTCTCTCTCTCTCTGTCTCGTGCCACTGTGCTCAAGTAGTGCGCCACATCTAGACGATACCACCTTCGTGTATCGAGGACCGCAGAACTTGGGCAATTATTGTTAGCGCTGTCTCACTCGCCTGGTTCCTCAACCTAGCGTCTCCGAGTCTCTGCTCCTCTCTCTCTCTCTCTGTAGCAGAGTACGTAACTAACTATTGGGTGCCTTGCAAGTTGACATTATTACGTTATATGTTTTCCTTTCTAAGGCAACGCAGTCGTATTTACGAATGTGTTGCGGATGTTTTTTTATTTTTTTTATTGTGCTCGTGCACCTTACAGTCGATAAGATGTCCCAAACTTACGAATGTTTCCCTACTCCACGTGGTTCCTCTCTCTCCGTCTCTCTGCGTGAACTGACAAACCATGTCACATTTAAAATGCTTCTTGGCGCACTCATCAGCGCTTTGTTCGACGCGATGTCCGACGGTTCGCTCCTGGACGTAACACTTTTCGGGAACTCCAGTTTCCCGATGGTATTGCGTCATTCATTACTTTTTTTTTTATTAAGTCATGAATTTGTACAGGCAAGCCTTACTGAGTAACAAAACTCGCCTCCATCATCACCACTGCCTCCACCGCCACTTGCACGACCACCTCCACCACTACATCCACGACCACCGCCACCATCACCTCCACCACCATCACCAGTACGATCACCACCACCACCACCATCACCACCGCCTCCACCACCTCCACCATCATCACCACCACCTCCACCACCACCACCGCCGCCACCACGCCCGGTTGCGTGACGCACGTGATTGTTTTGAGTAAAATCACAAATCGCCCCTGGGCCAAACCTCTCTCCCAGCGGAGTCAGGTGAGGGCACACGTGGGTACAGAGCACTTAACGACTTCTTACAAAAACGACTGCTGTAGAATGCAGCCCATTTTTTTTTTTAAATAAAAATCTGTTTCAGCTGCGTTGTAAGCTACAGTAGCCGATGGAACAAAACACCTTGAGCGAAAATTCCTCCAACTTTAAAACGCGTCTTGTCGTTTCAAGGAAATTAGGGTGAACGTTTTCGATAGGAGCGGTGGCGCAGCGGTTAGCGCGCTGCGCTGCAAAGCCGTTGAGCCGCGCGAGTTCAAGTCGCAGTCACGGCGATGGAAATAAAACTCAACAAAACTTGTATTCTTTTCATTCCCAGATAGGGTCGGTCCACTGAGCGATTTAGCTCTTTTTAACAAGCGATCTGGCTATCAAAAATGATAGCTCAACGAAGCGGCTTATTACGTGGACATTTATAGCAGACAAATACTCGAAACGCGTGATGTTTGTTTCTAAATGTGGAGAGAAAAACCGGAGGACCCGGAGAGAAATCCACGCGACCACGAGGAGAGAGAGAGGGACACGCAAACTACAAATATACAGCAGGCGTTACGGCCGAGATCCAACCCACGACCTCCTGTATACCAGGCGAGGTAGTTAACATCTCCTAGCCACCGTGATGATGATGGGAGAGAGAGAGGGACACGCAAACTCCAAATATATAGCAGTCGTCAGGGACGGGATCCAACCCACGACCTCCTGTATACCAGGCGAGGTATTCAACATCTCCTCGCCACCGTGATGATGATGGGAGAGAGAGACATGCAAACTCCAAATAAACAGCAGTCGTCACGGCCGAGATCCAACCCACGACCTCCTGTATACCAGGCGAGGTAGTTAACATTTCCTAGCCACCGTGGCGCCCATGACCGACGCTGGAGCGGGTTTCACCCCGTCAGGTTCTCATCAGCAGACGCAGCCTTGTTAAACACATGCTGCTTGTTTACCATATTTAGTTCTATTTTTGCAAGATCCCTTCTTCTACACCATCGGAGCACGCGGATGTGTTGTTGTTGTAACTTTATCTCGAGAGGTGATGGCTTCGATGTCTGAAGGTAGCCAAGTGCAGCAGATTCTGGGTGGAGCGGTGGGCCAACGGTTAGCGCACCGCGCCACAAAATCCGGCGACCCGAATGCGTGTTGACTCCCGGCCACGGCTAACGTGAGTGGGGAGCTCCACGTCTGAACCGGTAATCTCTCTCAACGATGTCGGTGTCTATCACCTGCCACCACGCGACCTTTGGTCATCCTCGCGGCTGCTTATTGGCAGGCCATCTAACAAAGACCGTCACTGCATCACGTGGTGCGGCCGTCTGGAACGCGCTCTTCCTTCCGATATCGTGGAAGCCACTGGAGCTATGCGCTTTCAAATCATCTAGATTTAAAAAACAAAACTCATTTCTTTAGAACTGCTTTTTGTGTTTAGTTTGTTGTCCTGCCCCAGCGCCTCCGACGAACACGTTTGGCTACGTACGGTGCGAAAGAAGTTCAACGTACATACACGTGGCTCGGGTCAAGCACTGGCGAGGGAGAGTTGCCTCGCCTGGCCCCCCACATCTGAGAGACATAGCAAGTGGGGTCTGCGTGGAGCAGAGCAGAGAGAGAGAGCGTATGGAAAGAAGAAAAAAACACGTGATTGTATTGTCTGTTTAAAAATGAAAAAAACATATTTAGGAAGGCGTGGTCGAGACGAGAGTCGGAGTGGCGGCCAAAGGATGGGGAAACCCCAACCCCATCCCACCCCCGTCCACCGCGGACGTTGGGAGGTGATGAGTCGCTTGCCACGTCGCCACGACCAGCGAGCGATGGCGACGTCTTGGGGGCCGTCCATAAATGACGTCACGCGATTTTTGACGATTTTTGACCACCCCCCCTCGTCACACGGCGTCACAAAAAGTCTGACCCCCCCCCCCTAGGTGCGTGACGTCATTTATGGACGGCTCCTTGGGGAGGAGACCTTCGCATCCAGCGGTGGATAGACCATGACCCATCATGATGACAACTACGGCGACGATGATGACGACGACGACGACGTTGATGATGAGGTTCGTTTGAAAGAGCAACAGCTGATAAACGGAACACGGACGAAGGAATGGGCAGGAGCGATGTATCGGTGGCAGGGAGGGAGTGGGGAAATAGAGGGGGAGGAGGGGGGGAGAGGGGAGGAGAGGGGAGGAGGGGGGAGGAGAGGGGGAGGAGAACTGTGGGGGGGGGGCAGAAAGGGTCAGAGGTGAGAGAACAACATGACGGAAAAATAAACCCGTGTCTTCCGAGACGAGGCTGACATTGACATTCTGTACGCAGAAGACGCCGTTGACTTTGAGTCATTATTCTGCCTTAGAGCCTGCATGGGAAGGCGCTCATCCAGCAGTGGATTAACGTTGCTGCTGCTGATGATGCTGCTGCTGCTGCTGATGATGATGCTGCTGCTGATGATGATTCTAGCAGAGATTACAATTCGTGACACGGACAGAACTGTCCACAGCCACGCCACGCGTAATGTGGAATTACCATCGGTCGGCTTACATTGGGGCGGGGGGGGGGGCGTATGGCTCTGAAGCCTCAACACATTGTTACGCGTGGGGGTTTAATAAAAAAACACACAACGAATGTAGCTCATTGACTGCGGCGCAGAGCGTCGCCCTGCGTGACCGCACGGCACGAACAACTCCTCGGCACAACCGTGATCGGGGATGAGCAACATCGGGAAGATTTCGCTGTCGATCTGAAAAAAAAAACAAATCAATGTGCCGGTGCTGGCGGGTCAAGTTTGCGAGTTGCTCCCCTGCCCCCCCCCCCCCCGACCCACCCACCCACTCCACCTTTGCGCTGCCAGCCAGACGCGATGGCGTGTCCCACGTCGGTTCGCTACTGGGGCGTCTGTGCAAAAAAAGCAAAGGAGCCTTCGTAGCTCGTCGGATTCCTCCCACGTAGATGCATGAATCCTGATTCTGACGTTGGTGGAACGAGTAACGGTGAAGCGGGTGAAGGCGCAGGCCCTGCAATTGCTCGCCGACGCCGCCGCTGGCGAAAGGACCTCCACTTCAACCCACTGCCACCGCTACCGAGGCAGCTCCAGAAAGCCAAACTCCACGGACGGCATCCGGCCTCCTATTTTATACCGGCTTAGACATCTTGGGAAAATGTGGCAGTTCCCACCATCGCCTTGACCCCCACCAGCCCGTCGCCTTGACCCCCACCAGCCCATCGCCTTGACCCCCACCAGCCCATTGCCTTGACCCCCACCAGCCCAGCGCCTTGACCCCCACCAGCCCAGCGCCTTGACCCCCACCAGCCCAGCGCCTTGACCCCCACCACCACATCGCCTTGACCCCCATCAGCCCAGCGCCTTGACCCCCACCAGCCCATCGCCTTGACCCCCACCAGCCCATCGCCTTGACCCCCACCACCACATCGCCTTGACCCCCACCAGCCCAGCGCCTTGACCCCCACCAGCCCAGCGCCTTGACCCCCACCAGCCCAGCGCCTTGGCCCCCACCAGCCCAGCGCCTTGACCCCCACCAGCCCGTCGCCTTGACCCCCACCAGCCCATCGCCTTGACCCCCACCAGCCCAGCGCCTTGACCCCCACCAGCCCATCGCCTTGACCCCCACCAGCCCAGCGCCTTGACCCCCACCACCACATCGCCTTGACCCCCACCAGCCCAGCGCCTTGACCCCCACCACCACATCGCCTTGACCCTGGTTCCACCCAGCGTTGCGTTTCAAGCGCAGCTGTCCGGCGCTTCCGTGCTAGAAAGTTCCACAAGCCTCAAATGCATTTATTATTAAACCGCCGCGCCGCGATCCAAAGCGGCGACCTCTGTCGGGATCGCAAGCCCCGGTCGGTGTGCGAACGAACCATTTACACCACCACGGTGGCAACTTGAATACCGTGATAAAAAATAAATTACACTCCTGTGAGGGCGTGGGGGCGGGTGGGGGGTGGTGGGGGGTAGGCTGGGGAGGGAGGGAGCAGGGTGGGTGGTGGGTGGGCATTATAACTGCACCCCCCCCCCTTAAATGGGTCATCACCGTCGTTGTCGATAAGAGAGATATAAGAGAGAGATAAGTGATAGATAAGTGAAGCGTCAAGTGGGCTCGAGCACTCTCATCACACACACACACCCCCGGGGACAGTTTCACTTCCCTTTTTCACGCTTAACCAAAGGGAGAGAAAAATATATATATAAAAAATATAAAATACAATACAGCACCAGCCCCACCCCCCCTCTCCCCTCCCCCGCCAGAAAATATATATTCGAAGCAATCGAGCTTCGCAAGTGACGTGGGAGAAAAAAAACGCGATTAATATAATAATAATGTCAGATAAGAAGCTGTTCAAAGATTAACACGGAGTGGAAATAGGCCGACATGCATCGCAATCGCTGCAGCATCTCTCAAGGGCCCTCTGCTAAAATCAGCCTGGCCATTAAAAAAAAGAAAAAGCCTCCCCATTCCGCCTGCCCGACAATATCCAACGGATGGAAAGTATTTCTTTCCTTTTATTCCATAGCTGGCAATTTATATTTGTCTTCTGCCGTGTTGCAATCTTGGGTAATTTGCTGTCAATTCTGTCCCAATTTCTTTTTTATTATTATTCTTTCACCACCCCCCCCCTCCTCCTCCCATCCCTCTCCCACAACCCCAATCTCCCCCCCTCCTCACCCACTCTCCTTTCCTCTCCTGTCGCTCTCCCGCCTCCCGCGCTCTCCCCTCTCTCTCCTTTTGCTCTCGCGAGCTCCACCAAACTGCCGTTCACTCACGACGACAAAGAGCCCTGAGGCTGCATAATAATGGCCGTGCTAATCTCGCCATTATGCTGCCAGTGTGACTGTGTGTCTCTGAGATGCTGGAGCAGATGACAGGATAGGAGAGGAAGGAGAAAGGGTTTTTTTTTGGTGGTAGTGGTGGTGGTGGTGGGGAGGGGGGGGTATTGAGCCGCGGTAGAAACAGGGGGCTCGTGAGATGGCTTGACAGTGACGTCGTCGACAATGAGGACAGGAGGGCAACCGGTCACATGTGGATGTGGAGGATGGGGTGGGGGTTGTGGTGCGGGTGACGAAGTGCGGGAGGAGGAGGATGGGGGGGGGGTGTGAGTGGAAGAGAGAGAGAGAGAGAAGGTGGTATAGTGGTTAGTGGTGGTGGTGGTGATGGCTGCAGAAAGTCAAGCCATTCAGTTAAATGCACGAGGTAAGAAGGCTGAAAGCTTTCCCTTTAACGTGGGGCTAACAATGTTTGCGCCGAGCATGAATTCAATTGGGATTTGAACACGGGCGACGGCTCCATATTAACAGGTAGAGAGCGGCACTCGCGGGCTCACGCGGCCTGTGAGGAGTTCCTGCGATGATGCCGGGCTCATGTAGAACATAGGACGGCACCCACTGATTCGTCACTGTCACCCGCTAACCGGCAGTCAGTCAGTCACTACCCCCACCCCCCCATCACTCTTTTCTCGCTACTACAACGGGTTAACTGGTTGCGTGGACTACTTCGCTCATTGATTCCTCCTCCTCCTGGGTCGAAGGCCGGGGTCTACCTGGACCCAGCCACTGCAGGTGACACTCACACACACCACGATCCCCCTCGTAGCAGTGCATGGGAAGGCCGGAACGGCACACAAAGGGATGGGTAGCCAGTACCACGCTAACCCGGCCGCCTTTGTCTCCCTCGTGGCGATTATCACACATTACAACCGGAGCACTTATTCGAGGGGTGACCCAGGACTGGATCAGATCAATTATTTTTCCGACCAACATCACCAAAGACGAAGAAAGATCCCCCGTAAAGCCTTAAAATAATCTTTAGCGCGTAGGAGGCTTTCGCGACCAATATAATCCATTGTAGAGGTTTTTTGGGTTAGATCGTGTAAATATATAAATGTGTCGTTAAACCCGCCACCACCCGACACAGTCAACTAGTAAGGGTTGTCACGTAAACAGAACGTGGCCAATTCGTCACTAGTACAGCACTAGTGTATAGTGTAGTGTATAGTGTAGTGTATAGTGTAGTATACTAGTACAGCACACCGGTGTGTTGGAGAGCCAAGCCACAACATTTACATCTGAGTACGACGTTTCGCCAGTAATTACAACTAGCTTCATCATAGCCCCGTAAGGGCTACGATAATAAAATCAAAGATTTACTCGATGAAGGTGCCTTACCTTAAAATTAAACAAGACCCAACCAGCACCTTGGAACGTAAAACAACGGCAATCATTACCAAGTCATCAATTGCCAAGGAAGAGCAATACCTGATCAAACCAAGGGCATCTAAACCACCAAGACTTTATGGGCTACCAAAAATTCCCAAACCTGATGTCCAATTAAGACCCATAGTTAGTACAACAGGCTCCGCCACGTACACATTAGCACAATACGTAACGAAACAAATACAGCCATACATCGGTAGGACCTCTTCGTTCATCAAAAAACTCTGAACATCTCCTAAATATAATTAAAGATATTAAGATATTCTCGTAAGTTTTGATGGGAACCTCTCTGTTCACGAGGGTTCCGGTCAACGAGTCAATTAAATTACTCGATACGCTGGTAACGAACAAAGGTTTAGCCAAAGCTATCCCAAGACTAGCTGAACACTGTCTAAAGAATACTTACTTCTCGTGGCAAGGTGACTTCTATAAACAAAAGGAAGGAGCAGCAATGGGCTCTCCTTTGTCTCCTGTGATAGCCAATTTGTACATGGAGGATTTTTAAACAAAGAAAAAGCTTCAAGCACACTGAAACCCTCTGCTTGGTTTAGATATGTGGATGACACATTGGTGGTCTGGCCACACGGCAAAGATACACTGAACGCATTTCTAAATCATCTCAACTCGCAAAACCCATCCATCCAGTACACCGTGGAAGTGGAAGCTGAGAGAATTCTACCATTTCTGGATATTCTGCTCGGACGGGGTAAAAATGGTAAAATAACACACAGCGTTTACCGAAAGAAAACGCTTACTGACGCCCATCTGAATGCAGTCACACCATCACCCCGCACATAAATCTGCTCTTATCAAGACGCTCATATATCGAGCTAAGAAAGTGTCAGATGGTGACAGTCTGAAAAGTGAAATTCAACATGTTGAAGAAGCGCTGCAAATGAACGGTTACAATGATGCACAAATCAACAGGGCATTGAAAACCAAAAACAAATCAAATAACACGAGCATTGTAACTGCCCAAGTAATTGAAACGATCAAAAGACCGTACATTACGAGAGTAACTGATAAACTAGCCAGATGTTTGGAAAAACAAAACATTCGAGTCAAATTTGGCACGGTACATATGTAATAAACGACTGGACCACGATGTCTGTCCCAGTGTCCTTTATTATTCGGTTCGTGCTGTACACCCACACGGCTGTCTTTACTCTGTAGCTTCTCCACGGTGCTGACTCCAATGTCGGCCCGATCCACAACAGCAGCTCCGCTGCTGTTTCTCTCACACAGCCCCCCTTGGCTGTACTCTCTGCTGCTCTTCTCCCTCCGCAGCCCTCACAGCTTCTTGCTCTCTCTCTCTCTCCGCAGCTCCTCCTGGCAGCCACACCGCTGCCTCTAACAAGCAGCCCCCTCTCTCTCTCTCTCCGCAGCTCCTCCTGGCAGCCACACCGCTGCCTCTAACACGCAGCCCTCCTGGCTGTCTCCTCCCCAGCTGCACACCACTCCGCAGCTTCCTCTTATCTTCGGGGTTGGCTCCCGATCGCCGTCGGCGCCCCCCCTCTCCACACTTGCCCGCGTGGCCTCACTCTTTTCCGCTCACACCCCGACTACCTTCCCCTTCCGGTTTACCCGCTTAAAGCCCCGAACCTTACCCCCACGTCACATGACTCCACCCCCCGTGACGTCACCTCCGGAAGGTCGCTTACGCCCGCATTACACCACCCTCCCCCGTAGAAAAATCCCAGCCGACCTCGGCTGACCAATAGCAAATCGTAATGCGGCGAACCGAGCTTCCCCCCCTAAAGGACACTAAGCATATAATGTAACAACAAGAACAACAACAACGCAATGAACATCAACGATCGTACAAAAGCATGCAATAAATACAACTGTAAGAAAAAAATAACAAGACAGCAACAATCAACGAAACGTAAGCGATTTGGAACGTGTGCGGGTCGCCGGCCCGTCCCGGACGGTCGGCGGCCCACTCGCAGAACGGGAACGCGATGAAAGTCGAGGAATGACAGGGGGTAATCCCCCTGTCGCAGCTGGAAGTCCACCGACGTCCCGTGTCCCTAAAGAGTTAGTCTTGGGCTTGTCCTGTGACCGTGCCCGCAGCTGGGTCGGAAGGGCTGCAGGGCTCGAAGGTCCCGCAGACCTGGCAGGCGTCCTCCGAGCAGGGCCCCTCGTCCCCCGCAATGTCACGGCCGGCCTGTCTGGAACAGGTACGACAGGCGCTCCAGCGAGATCAATGGACGCAGGCAGGGGAGAGTCAGCAGCAACAGACCCCGGCAAGGCAACATTGGGGGATGACGCATCATGTAAGGGAGCAACATATGGTTTCAAGCGCGACGTATGCACAACCCAGCGACGAGACCCAATCTGGACGCGTGCTGTCTGTGGGTTGGGAACCGCAATGAGGCGTACGGGACCATGCCAGGGTTTGTGCAATTTCGGCGAGGTCCCCGGACGTACCTGTGGACAATGAAGCCAGGCTAGGTCCCCAACCTTCCAAGGGCACTCCCCCTCAGACCGTCGCGCATATCGCTCGTTCCGGGCCTGGGCTTTGGCCGTAGCCACGCGGGCATTCTCCCGCGCCTCCGTGACTCGGCGAACCGTGTCCTGAATGTATTCAGGAAGTGGTTTACGAGGTCCCTTCACCCCAGTTCCCAATTGCACATCCACCGGCGGCACGTTTTCCCGACCATACATAAGGTAAAACGGCGAATATCCTGTAGCCGCATGAGGCGTCATCCTGTACGCCGAAAGCACCCCGGGGATGTGCAGATCCCAATCTGATTGTTGTTCACTCACGGTATGGCAAAGCATGGCAGACAACGTCCTGTTCAGCCGTTCAACCATACCATCCGTCTGCGGATGGTATGGGGATGTCCGTACTTTCTTAGTCCCAAGGCCCGCGCACACTTCCGCCAATAATTTAGAAGAGAAATTCCTGCCCTGGTCCGTGAGGAGTCTCTCAGGCGCCCCCTTATCCATAATATACCCAAACAAAAAGGCGTCGGTAATGGCCGCGGCCGACTGATCGGGCAACGGCCAGGCCATCGGCCAACGGGAGAGGTACTCAACCCCTACCAGCAAATATTTATTACCCCTCGCCGATGGTGGAAAAGGTCCCAATATGTCCAGCGCCACCAATTCATTGACTCGAGACACCTGAATCGACTGGAGAGGCGGCACGTAAGGATGTTTCGGCGGCTTACGTTGTGCACACGCAGGGCACGCGCGCACGTGCCCTACGACATCTGTCGCCATGCCGTGCCAAAAATAATGACGTTGCAACGTCAACAAGGTCTTCTGCACCCCTAAATGTAAGAGAGTGTCACAATGGAGGGTTCTAATCAACTCGAACCGCAAGGACGTTGGTACCACCAGGCGCCAACGTTCCTGGAACCCCTCCCGCCACATAAGCAGACCATCTCGGAGAGCGGTTTGCGGCCCCACAGCCGTACTCGGACTCCCATTGTCCTTAGCAGACCGCTTCCGCAAGGACACCAATGACTCATCCATCATCTGTTCCCGGATCCAGACAGACCGCGGCAGATTCAAAACCCCGTCAGCCGGTCCCGGTTCCATCGGAGTGTCCGACTTCTCGACGGCCAACGTGAGCGGCTGAGGGGGGTTTGGAATCGGCGAACACCTATGCGTCCCCGACTCACATTTACAAGGGGCGCGCCGCGGTAATCTGGAAAGTGCGTCAGCGTTCGCATGGCGCACTCCCTTCCGATGTTGAATTTGGAAGGAAAATTCCTGTAGCGTGTCCAACCAACGTGCCAACTGTCCGGATGGCTGGTCAATTTTAAGGGCATATTGCAAGGCCGCATGATCCGTACGCACAATAAAAGAACGACCGTAGAGGTATGGTCGAAATTGGCGTAGGAAAAAAACAACCGCCAATAGTTCTCTGCGAGTGACACAGTAGCGGGTTTCCGCAGGAGACAAGACTCGGCTACCATACGCCACGACACGCTCTACACCCCCTTTAGACTGTGATAACACCGCCCCAATACCTGTGTCACTCGCGTCCGTATCAAGAATGAATGGGTGATCGAAATCGGGATAATCCAATGTTGGGGCCGTGGCCAATAGATCACGCAGACTCCGAAAGGCCGCCTCCTCCGGCTGTCCCCAAACAAACTTCCGTCCTCTACCCGTAAGGAGATGCAAAGGCCTCGCAATCGTCGCAAAACCCGGCACGAATCTTCGGTAATACGAGGCAAATCCCAAAAACCGCCGAACATCCCCCACGGTGGCCGGAGTCGGCCAATCCCGGACGCACGCCGTCTTTTCCGGATCCGTGGACACTCCCTCAGCGCTCACGATGTGCCCCAAATAGCGGACGGACCGTTGCAGTAGGTGACATTTCTTTGGTTTGAATTTCAATTTGGCAGAACGCATCCTCGTGAACACTGTCTCCAGCCGCGTCAAATGTTCATCGAATGTGCGGCTGAAGACAATGATATCGTCCAAATATATAAGACATGTCTCCCACTGCAACCCCGTCAAAACGAGCTCCATCAATCTTTGAAATGTAGCAGGGGCCGCATTCAATCCCATCGGGAGACAGTTGAATTGAAATAACCCCTGCGGCGTACGGAATGCGGTTTTCTCCCGTGAGGACTCGTCAAGGGGAAGCTGCCAAAATCCCGAAGAGAGGTCCAGTGTGGAAAAGAACTTAGCCCCCGACAATGCGTCGAGGGAGTCATCCATACGCGGCAGGGGGTACGCATCTGCCACCGATATCTTATTCAATTTGCGGAAATCAACACAAAATCGCAATTTGCCATCCTTCTTCTTAACCAAGACGACTGGAGCGCCCCATGGGCTGTTAGATGGCGATATAATGTCCGCAGCCAACATGTCTTCCACTGCCCCCCGTACGTGTTCTCGCTCCGCAGGACTCATCCGATGCGAATTTAATCGAATAGGGGCAGCATCGCCCGTCTCAATGTGATGGTAAAGCAAGGAAGTGCGGCCCAAATCCAAATCATCGGAGCTGAACACGTCGGAATATGTCAACAACAATTTACGCAGCGCACCACGTTGCTCCATGGACAGGGAAGAATTTTCGTCACATAATTGAGCAACCCAACGATCATCCGAACTCCTTGGCTCGGAAACCCCAGCAACAACTCCCCGGCTATGTGGACAATCATGGGTCGCAAACGCCGTAGTGGCATGTGCCACAACCGTACCGGCCGGGACACGGACGTTTTCTCCCCCCGCATTAAGCACCTGTAAAAACGGTAATTGATCCGGCCGGACGATGGTCTGTGCCCCCACTAACGCCAACCCGGTTGTTATCGTGGCGGACGGTGACAACAAGACCCCTACTGCTCCTAGCCGATCAGGCAGGGGCTTCCGATACCGCAAGGGTATAAGCATCTGTGTACCAGGTGGGATGTCCACAGATGCGACGGACAGCGCCTGCACTTGTACGGCCGAAGCAGGTCGCCCCCAGGGCGACGGCAGAAACGAGATTTGACGGCCCCCCGGCAGTTCAATACAATTCTCATTGATTTTGATCAAAATGGGCATCTTAGCCAAAAAATCGGTGCCTAACAAACAAGGAACCGCCAAAGATCTCGATATCAACACAACACCCGAGGCCGACACATCCCCAATAGATATCCTAGCATCCACCTGACCCACGATACCCATGCTACCCCCGTTCGCAGCGACGCACGACCCATAAACCGGACGCACAGCCCGCGACGGAATGCCCAACAGATGGAAAATGACATCCGATATAATAGTCGCAGACGCGCCCGAGTCGACCAAAATGCGCACGTCCACACCTTGTATGGACCCCGGTACAGTGGACGAACCCGTAGCGGCCGCGACAACTCTCCGTGCCAATTTGCGCCACTGCGTAACTGAATGACAAGGCCCCGTCGATGGCCTTTCTTTAACAACAACAATAGGATCGCGCAACACAGGTGGTGGGTGAGGTGGAAAGCCTTGCCGAGTGTCTGGTGCGTGCCGACATGCCTGTTTCGGAGGATCTTTAGCCGACTTGACCGGTGCCGAGGCCTCCTGCTGCGGCGGAGCCGGGAAGCGGGCCCAGCAGTCTCTGGCGTAGTGGCCCCTACGCCCGCAGCGGAAACATTCGGCCTCGTTGCGCCGAAGCGCAGGCCTCGCCTCCTGACGGCCCCGTTCTGGTAGCACCGCGCGCGGTCTCGGCCCGCCGCGTCCCGTCCATGGAGCGGAGGCAGCCGTCAGTTGTTGAGGGCCCCGGTCATCCGGAACATAGACGGCCTGCGCAGGGTTCCACCCCAGCGCCTCCTCTTCTTTGACGGGCTCCCCCGTCCACGCCGTCACTTGTTTCCAGCGACGGAGGTTGAATTGCGCATCGAGACACTTAGCAGCCATCCGGGAAGTTAGCTTCTCATGCCCACACACAGGCATGGGGATCCCTAGATCCCGAGACAGCTCCAACATTTTCCCTAATATGAGAGGCTCCAGCAGGTCCTGTGGCGTCTCAGGATAAGCTGCCATGGCCAGCTCCAGCACCGCACCCCTGAACGCCACGGGCGACTCCTCTGGTGCTCGTTGTCGTTGAGCGAATCGCCGATGCGCATCATCTGGTGGCTCATAAGCATCGGCCATTTCTTGAAAAACACCACATAAAGTTGCCTTCTTATCGGTCGCTATGGAACGGAAGAATCGGACAGATTCGTCGTCCAGGAGAGTCGGCAACACCTCCAAAGCCTCCGCATCGGTCCATCTTGCTGTGCGTACCGCCGCCAAGAAGCGGCAGGCGAACGCGCTCCAGTCCCCACCGACGGAAAATTCTTTAACTGTTGTAAGGTGGCGACTCCGACTCCTCTTCCCGCCGTCTTCCAATGGTGGTGGTTGTGATGGCAAATTCAAAATGGCGTCGGCCCGCGGCGTGGCCAAGATGGCGGTTTGGCGCCACGGAGCGCGCAAAATGGCGGCCTCTTGCCGCGTGGGCAATGGCGGCGGCAGGACAGGCAACGTGGCGGCCCGCGGAGCACCACTCGCATCATCCATCGTCCCTGGCGCGACGAGATGGCATAGATGCGCCAGGACATCCTGAAGTGCCTCCAGTTGTACCGCCATCGCTTGCCATCGTTGATCCGCGTCTGATGATGTCGACGGACCCGCCACCGCGCCAACATCCTCCACACCCGTTCCCGTGGTCGCCTCAGCCTGGCTCTCCTCCACCACCCCAACAGGATCCGTGGTTGGAGGGAGTTCGTCGTCGTCGGACGAAGAAGCCGATGCAGGCGCCGGATTAACTTTCTTCCTCACTTGTTTCGACATGCCGTTGCACTTCCGACACCAGTGTAATAAACGACTGGACCACGATGTCTGTCCCAGTGTCCTTTATTATTCGGTTCGTGCTGTACACCCACACGGCTGTCTTTACTCTGTAGCTTCTCCACGGTGCTGACTCCAATGTCGGCCCGATCCACAACAGCAGCTCCGCTGCTGTTTCTCTCACACAGCCCCCCTTGGCTGTACTCTCTGCTGCTCTTCTCCCTCCGCAGCCCTCACAGCTTCTTGCTCTCTCTCTCTCTCTCCGCAGCTCCTCCTGGCAGCCACACCGCTGCCTCTAACAAGCAGCCCCCTCTCTCTCTCTCTCCGCAGCTCCTCCTGGCAGCCACACCGCTGCCTCTAACACGCAGCCCTCCTGGCTGTCTCCTCCCCAGCTGCACACCACTCCGCAGCTTCCTCTTATCTTCGGGGTTGGCTCCCGATCGCCGTCGGCGCCCCCCCTCTCCACACTTGCCCGCGTGGCCTCACTCTTTTCCGCTCACACCCCGACTACCTTCCCCTTCCGGTTTACCCGCTTAAAGCCCCGAACCTTACCCCCACGTCACATGACTCCACCCCCCGTGACGTCACCTCCGGAAGGTCGCTTACGCCCGCATTACACATACAATACAGAAATTAATATCTGGTACAAAAGATGTATTACCGAAGCGATCAACCGAAGGTGTGTACAGGACTAACTGCACGTGTGGTAAATCTTATGTTGAGCAAACAGGACGAATGATCAGCTCGAGACTAAAAGAACATCAGAGAAATATTTAATTCTCCCAAATGCAACTGTCAGCAGTAGCAGAACACGCATGCCAACAAGGACACTCAATTTATTTTGATAATGTTGAAGTTTTGCGCAAAACCAGCTACTACTGGCCAAGACTAATTAGAGAATCTATCGAAATTGAAAGAAATCTAAATAACTTTAACCGTTCGGATAGCTACCGCCTTAGTGCTGCGTGGAAGCGAATCATCAAATAAGAAATTATTTAAATGCATGCCTACAAAGGGCAGCGTACTTCAATGGGGATTACCGTTGGTAGGGCTATTTTAATAAACACAATAGACAGGAAGGACAACTTCAAAGGGCTCGCATAATGCACATGCATCATGTACGTTGCCTGAGTAATCCCCCCTCCCCCCACATTGTCCAAGAGCGCAGAAGCGTGGTCAACACATCTACGCCTCTATATGAGGAAGGAAACAGTAAGACGTCTACACAAATCTGCCTATCGCCTGATGAAGCTAGTTGTAATTACTGGCGAAAAGTCGTACTCAGATTGTAAATGTTGTGGCTTGGCTTTCCAACACACAACCGGTGTGCTGTACTCGTGACGAATTGGCCACGTTCTGTTTACGTGACAACCCTTACTAGTTGGCTGTGTCGGGTGGTGGCGGGTTTTAACGACACATTTATATATTTACACGATCTAACACCAAAAAAAACGATTATGGACCTTGAAAGACCGTTGGGGCAAGTGCTGTTTGCGAGCACCTTAGTGGCGGTGCCGTCACGACAGCGCTTGTGCCAGGCTAGGTGCATACAACACATACAACAACAACAACAACCAAAGGTCCCCCTTATATTCTGAACAGACTTTTGGGACAAGTGACGTTAGCGAGCATCTATGAAGTCCAGCGCCACGCACAGTCGCCTTTCTCTCCCAAGTGGCTAAACACGGGACCAGCAGGTCCTTTATCCGAAACTGGACCCGTCCACATCATCGTCACCGCTTGTTGACCCACTGCATCAACCAAATCCCAGCAGCAGTCACCTGTACCACCTTCGCTCCATCACCGTCTTCCTCCTCCTCCCACAAAAAGGCCCGAGCATCGCCCCCCGGGCTAAAACGAAACCGTTAACGGATTAGAGGCGACTCGCCAACCCCCCACCACCACCACCGCCACCGCTCGCTTCTGAGGCACCGACCGCCTCCTCTTCCACAAGCGAGGCGTGGTGGAGCTGGTTGGCTCGGGAGAGGGAGGGGTGGGGGAGGTGAGCGCCACTGGCTCAGTGAGAGAGAGAAATCGCTCGGAAAATCCCCCCGGATTTCCTTTGGGGGTGGTGGTGGTGGCTGGTGGTTGTTTTTGTTGTTGTTTTCGCGTAGTTTTTTTAAAAGTTTTTTTTTAAGTTTTTTTTTTTACTCGAGAGCCATCCATGCAGAGGTCGCCCTGAGCGGACATCTTAGTCCCAGGTGGGGGGGGGGGGCATCGCCAAAATACCTGCGGCTCACAGATCCGGACTGCTTTCGTGACGTTCTAAAGTGCCACTTCTTGTCATTTTTCTTGCCGACCCTTCGAGGGCTAAACGCGTGGTCTACCTGCCCGGTGAGGTGGCCGTCCCGCGGATTTCCTGCTCCTCGCCGTGGGAATGTGGAATTGCGGGACGATTGCCTCTGCTGTCGCTGCACTATAGCAATGAATGAACAGTTGCACGTGGGTGGGGGGGGGTTGATTCGTGGAGAGGTTGAACGCGACATCCACAGCACGGTTTATCTATTTATGTAAATATTGATTGCTTCGATGGAGCGACACTCGTATGGAAGGACTGCCCCCCACCCCCGCGCCAAAGAACGTGGAATGTCCACCCCTGCTTTCCTTTGAGAAGTTCATACGGTGACGTGCGCGGGCTAGGTGCTGGTATGTGTTGATTATTATTACAACTATTATTTGTATTCGTCGAGATATTAAACCGAGGCACGCACGAGGTGACACACAAACACGACGCTCCGGCGTGAAAAAAAAAATCGCAGGCGTCGAATCGACGATTTGAGAAATGTGAACGGACTGGGAAGGGTTGCGGTGGGGGGTGGGGACACATCTCGAGGCTGATGGCCCACGGCCGAGTCTGGGGCGGAGTGGCAGCCGAAGGAGATGAGGGGTACGAGCGAGGGGGTCGTGGAGCGACGGGGATCAGCTGACGTGCAGCGAGGGAGTGGGAGGTGGACGGTTAACAACACGAAATGTATTTTATTTTACCAGGCAAGGCCCGCCCACTGGGCTGCACGGCTCTGTTTTTAGAAGCGACCTGGTCGCAAACGATAGCCCAACGACGCGGTTCATCATCATCGTGTGGAATTGAAAAAATTCAAACCGGATGATCCGGAGAAAATTCCACGCGACCACGGCGGGAAGAGAGAGAGAGAGAGACCGCAAACTCCGAATATACAGCAGCAGGCGTCAGGGTCGGGATAGACCCAACGCGCCTCCTGTATACCAGGCGAGGTAGTTAACATCTCCTAGCCACCGCGGTGGCCAAAGGCTTCCACCCAGAGCCAGGGGAACGCTGCTCCCTGCCCGGTTTCCCCCCCCCCCTTTTAAAAACAAAACAGTCAAGCGAGTTCACAATGAAGTTTGTCGTGTTAGATCGCGTAAAATAACACATTCCTGCGGAGGGAGCTGGTAGGAACGTTGGGTTGCTCGGTCAATGGCCAGGGTCAACGGCGGCGTGGTGTATCCTGCAAATATTCCCGACTGTGAGGGCGGGCACAAGCCGGCGTGAGTAGGTTAAACGTTGAATTTTATAAGGGCACCACGGGGTGACCAGCCCCTCCCCACCCAGCCCCACCCATCCCACCCCCCACCCAGCCTGTCCCCACCCAGCCCCTCTCCACCCAGCCCCTCCCCACCCAGCCCCTCCCTTCCCACCCAGCCCCTCCCCACCCTCCCCTCTCCACCCAGCCCCACCCATCCCATTTTCCATGCACGACGGACGGACACAATAATCCCCTGTGGGATGGTGGAACCAGGTGGTTCCTACCAGTATATACGGGTGTCGTAAACTCACATCCACCGGACACGGCCAATGAGTGTGGTTTCTTTTTTTTCTTCACGTGAACAAAACATGCAAATGAGTCAACCACTTCAGCAACCACGCGGTGTGTGTGTGAGTCGGAGAGCGAACCAAGAGCATTTACAATTTGAGTTAACGACGTCTCGGTCGCAGGTTGGGTTCGCGGCACGTTGATATTTACGCGATCTAACGCAAACAACTTTTAAAAAAATATATATAATATTCGTCGCGAAAGCCTTACTTGTTAAGTCAAACAAATGATGATTTGATGATGCTGCTGCTGTTGATAATGATGCTGCTATTGCTGCTGTTGCGTTGGCAGTGATGCGCAAACATCAACAAACAACAACAACAACAACGACTCGACACGTTCCGTGTCAATCACGCTGTGGCTTTAAACGACGAACAACAATATACGATAGTTGACGTTTCGGGCAATGGTCCTCCTTTCTTTACAGCAGAGAGATTCGAGAGGACTTTTGAGAGATGGAGTGATTAAGAGTTGGAGGCTGCTGCGATGCACCGTGGAGCCCGAATGGAATAACCAAGACAAAGATCCCCCGTATAGCCTGTAACAGACTGTAGGGGCAAGTGCTGTTAGCGAGCACCTATAAAGGCCGCCACGGTACACGAGGGGGTGGGTGGCCAACACCACGCCCGGCCGCCTTTGTCTCACTAGTGACGATGTTTACACACCGCATCAGGTACTAATTTGAGGCTGCGTCAACCTAGGGGAGGCCTAAGACTGGTTCAAATAAGCGTCACCGGTGATGGTCGTGAGCGGATATCGAACTCCGGGTCGCCAGGTTCGTAGGGCAGCGCGCTAACCGCTACCACCACCGCTCCCCACACTCACACATCCACACACTCACACATCCACACACTCACACATCCACACATCCACACACACTCACACACTCACACACATCCACACACACTCACACACTCACACTCACACATCCACACACTCACACACCCACACACTCACACACCCACACACTCACACATCCACACATCCACACATCCACACATTCACACACTCACACATCCACACATTCACACACTCACACATCCACACATACACACACACTCACACACTCACACATCCACACACTCACACATCCACACATCCACACATTCACACACTCACACATCCACACATTAACACACTCACACATCCACACACTCACACATCCACACATCCACACATTCACACACTCACACACCCACACACTCACACACACACTCACCCACACACTCACACACCCACACTCACACATCCACACACTCACTCACACACTCACTCACACACTCACACACTCACACATCTACACACTCACACACACACACCCATACACACACATCCACACACTCACTCACACACTCACACATCCACACACTCACACATCCACACACTCACTCACACACTCACACATCCACACATTCACACACTCACACATCCACACATTCACACACACACATCCACACATCCACACACTCACTCACACACTCACACATCCACACACACTCACACACTCACACATCCACACATTCACACACTCACACATCCACACACTCACTCACACACTCACACATCCACACACACACACACACCCATACACACACATCCACACACTCACTCACACACTCACACATCCACACACTCACACACCCACACACTTACACACTCACACACCCACACACTCACATACACACACACTCACACATCCACACACTCACACACACACTCACACATCCACACACTCACACACACACATCCACACATCCACACACACTCACACACTCACACATCCACACACTCACACACCCACACACTCACATACACACATCCACACACACTCACACACTCACACATCCACACACTCACACACCCACACTCACACACCCACACACTCACACACCCACACACTCACACACCCACACACTCACACACCCACACACTCACATACACACATCCACACACTCACACTCACACACCCACACACTCACACGCACCCGACGAGTCGAAGTGATTTCCCGCTCGCTCCAAGGAAGAAGGCTCGAGGATTACGACGGTCGAGGACGATAACCGAGCGGCAGCCGAGGGATGGAACGCGTCCGAGAAGGTTCACGTCCAACGGGGTAGATGGAGCGACGAAGTCGGTTCGTGTGCAGATGGGTGCTGGATGGATCGTCCCATCGCAGGGTCGTGAGAGGGAGCGAGTGTCGACTCGGCGAGGAGGCCCTCATCCAGCAGTGGAACGAAGCAAGGGCTGTACACATGTGTACTTCTTTAAAGTGGGAGAGCTGTGAGACACTCGTTGTACACGTGTGAGGGACACGTGGCACATCTGTGGGACAACTGTGGTACACGTGGGGGGACACGTGGGGGGCAATCTGTGGGACACTCGTGGTACACGTGGGAGGGACACGTGGCACATCTGTCGGACAACTTTGGTACACGTGGGGGGACACGTGGGATGCATCTGTGGGACACTCGTTGTACACGTGGGAGGCACACGTGACACATCTGTGGGACAACTGTGGTACACGTGGGGGGACACGTGGGGGGCAATCTGTGGGACACTCGTGGTACACGTGGGAGGGACACGTGGCACATCTGTCGGACAACTTTGGTACACGTGGGGACACACACACACGTGGAGGAAGTCTGTGAGGCACTCGTTGTACAACACGTGGGAGACACGTGGGTGATGTCTGTGGGACAACTGGTGGTACACGTGGGGGGACACGTGGGATGCATCTGTGGGACAACTGGTGGTACACGTGGTGGGGGGGGGGTACACGTGGGTGGACACGAGGGAGGCATCTGTGGGACAACTGTGGTACACGTGGGGGGGGGGGGGCACGTGGAAGAGCCGGCGGCCCAGCGGGGCTGGGAGCGGTTCGAATCGGCTCAGTCACGCGAGACGCGGGGGTCCCCCCCCCCCCTCTGTGAAGCTGATGAGGCCGTGAACCGCGGACCCGCGGTCAAAGACGCCAACGATTGCCTCTGACACCAACCAAAGAGCAGCCACTCCTGTTGCGGCGCGGCTGCGCAACGACGCGCCTCGCCTCGCCTGGAGCTCATCAGCGAGCCAGGCGAAAGGCGCAGATTCGCACACCCGTCCTTGTAGATGAGTATTACTACAGCTCATCGGCAAGGCTTTCCGAGAAAGACCAGAAGTAATGAACAAAGGATCATCAGTGGAGCCTGCTGGGATGTAGCGCTGAGTGTTACGCGCGGCCTCGAGCTTTAGAGGCTTCATCAGAGTGCCCTGACCAGATACAGGAGTGTTAGATGGGTCATCGTACTCATACTGGTAGGAACCTCCTGGTTACACCAGCCCACAGGGGATTATTGTGTCCGTCCGTCCGTCGTGCATCCAAAAATGGGAGGGGTGGGGCTGGGTGGAGAGGGGAGGTTGGGGAGGGGCTGAGTGGGGAGGGTGGGGCTGGGTGGGGGGTTAGAGGGGTGGGGCTGGGTGGGGAGGGGCTGGTCACCCCGTGGTGCCCTTATAAAACTCAACGTTTAACCTACTCACGCCGGCTTGTGCCCGCCCTCACAGTCGGCCATATTTGCGGAATACACCACGCCGCTGTTGACCCTGGCCATTGACCGAGCAACCCAACGTTCCTACCAGCTCCCTCCGCAGGAATGTGTTTAATGCTCATTGGTGAACCATGACCAGCTTACAGATTGTATGATGGTAATCATGTAAACGATTACGTAGACGCTTGATGACAATTTGATGGCGATTATGATATGAAAGATGGTGAAGACAATGGATTATGATGACGAAGATGATGTTGACAATGCATGACGAAGACGATACATGGATGAAGCTCATGACGTTGATTACGCCGCTGATGATGATGATAATCACGTGAGCGTGTGTGGTGACGTAACTTAACGCTCACAATCGCTACCAACAATTGCCCAAGTTCTGCAGTCCTCTCTCTCTCTCTCTGTTAAGATGTTTTAGTCAATCGAGGAGCGTCTGTACGTGGTGTGATGTGCTGGGGCGTGGAGGGGTGTGAGTCAGCGATAGGCAGTCGGGATGAAGGAAGGAGCATTTACGCTTGAGACGTCGTGTGTTTAACGACACCGTGAACACGGCCACATTAACTTGTAAACGGTTTGAGCCGAGTCAACAGCGCTGATGGAACATCACGAGACGAGATGCTCGCATCGTTACTGTTGTAATAACAACACTAACGACAACAACAACATACACACGCGTAAACATGTACAAAGACAAAGATCCCCCGTATAGCCTTCAACAGACTGTTGGGGCAAGTGCTGTTCGCGAGCACCGATGAAGGCCGGGACGTCACACGAAGCGGTGGGTGGCCAGCACCACGCCCGGCCGCCTTTGTCTCCCGTAGTGACGATGTTGACACAGCGCACCAAGTACTCATTCGAGGCCGAGTCGACCTAGGGGAGGCCCATGCCCGTTTCAAATAATCGTCACCGATGGTGTTGGCGGCCGTGAGCGGGAATCGAACTCGGCTCGCCGGCTCTCGTAGCGCAGCTGCGCGAACCGCTACACCACCGCTCCCCCACGCCACCCTACCCAGGACACACACAGGAGCGCGTGTCGGTCCTGGATACTCCGTCCGTGGCATCTTTCCCGATCGCGCAATGGCCAGGCGAAGCGGGGGGGGGGGCGTTGATCCGACACCCCGCGCGCGCGCGCGCGTGCGCTTTGTTTAACAGCGAAGGTTGAACGAGCGGATAATGAATCCGTCTTGAAGAGGCTGCCCAGGCATCGTAAAGGACGCCGGTCCGGCCGGGGACATCCACGGCTCACTGAGGGGGGGGGGAGGAATCAGCCGTGCTCTCACGACCCGCGGCTTCCCGTTTCACCGATGAACGTGAAACACAGACTTTGTGAGCAGTCAATCCTCCCCCTCCCCCCCGTGGATCAATCCAGCAGTGGATTGAGCCAAAGAGATGGAACGATTGACCACATCGGCTCGTGTGCAAAGTGCTACTAGAAAGAGATAGAGAGATGGCCTTCATCCAGCAGTGGATTTGATCATGGCTGCTGCTGATGTTGATCTTTCAAACGAAACTATTTTATTTATTTTATTTTACCGGGCAAAGCCTCACTGAGCCGTATAGCTCTTTGTCAGAAGTAACCTGGCCACAAATGACAGCTCAACGAAGTGGCTTATCGCGTGGAAATCTACAGCAGGTACATTTTCCATTCTAAATGCGGAGGGGGAATCCCCGGAGAAACCGAACATAAAATCCACGGTGCGAGAAACGTACAAACTTCAAATGTACAGGCGTCAGGGTCGGGATCGAACCCATGACTTCCTGCAACTATCCACACGTAGGCATCCCACACACAATATATACAGAGAGTGACTACAAACATCTCTTGTCTTGTAGGTCCCCACCCACCGCGTGTTACCGATTCCCGCATGCGACACGGAACGGCTGGAGTAGGGCGCGAACGGGCGGTGAAGGATTGATGTTTGTGTGTTTACGTGGGGAGCGGTTAGCGCGCTGCGCTATGAACCTGGCGACCCGGGTTCGAATCCCGCTCACGGCCAAACACCCGTGACGATTATCTGAACCGGTCCTGGGCCTCCTCTAGGTCGACTCAGCCTCAAACGAGTACCTAACGCGATGTGTAAGCATCGTCACCCAAGACGACACTACCAAGTATGGGAGGGGGAGGCGAGTTACCCCCAACGCTGACAACGGCAAAATCGGGAAGTCGAGTCGCAAGCATAAGAACGTGGCCGAATATAAATCGATGCAGAAGTAACCGCGATACAGGAGGAAGAGCAGACATAGAAAAAGAGAGAGAGAGAGAGAGCTGTAGACAACGATACAAAAGCAATAGCTTAAAAATACACAATGAAGCCAAAGAGAAATCGGTGCAAAGTAAACCGCAAAAAACGAGGGAGAGGAGACACACGGGGAGAGAGAGTTGTGAAGCCAGGGAGAAAAATACACTCGTGGGTAATTGACTAGAAACGCTGGCGCCATTGATTCATAACTTTTGAGCAAAGAACCATCATCATCATCACCACCGCTATCACTTCACGCTGCAATGCACCTTGGCTCTGCAAATGGAACCCCAGCAATTGCCCTATGTAGGGTTCATTTTGTGTGCGTGGGGGCTGGGGGGCTGGGGGTGTATGTTAGGGTGGATGAATGCCTATTTGTTTATTGCAAATTGAGTGTATTGTGGCCTTTTCCAAAATAAGCACGTTTTTTTTTTCGTGCGTGTGTGTGTTTGTCAAACGTTTAAAAATCCGTTAAGTTGCAACTGCTTCTAAAAAAAAAAAAATCTGTAATGAAACCGGTGTTATTCTGGTTCACAAAGCAACAGTTAATATATCTACTTAACAGCCATTTAGTGAATTATCGGATGTAACCACCGTAGCATCAGCTGGGTTTTTTCTCTCTGTCTCTGTGCAACAGAAATGAGCGTTTTGCAAATGAGACGGAATAACTTGCCACACAACAAATCGGAGGGGAAAGCATTCGGCAGATCCCACCAACCACCTCGATCCCACCAGGCGCGTCCTCATTCAACGCGCTCGATGCGTTCCTGAAAAGTGCCACGTCGAGCGAAAAACGATTTCCCCGCAGATAATGTAATGGTAAAGTTTTGCGAGATGGTATGTGCTACTCACTACTTCTCACAGTGAGACGCTGCGGATACCATACAATTCCATGCATTGTATTCGTTGTGCCACTCAGCCGCCGCAGCTCAAGAAAATAGTTCGTCAACCGTTCAGAATCAGAATCAGAAAGGGTTTTATTCGCCATGAAAGTTTGCACAGACAAGGAATTAATTTTGGCCGGAAGGTGCATACATTCAACATTTAGGAATCTTGAATCTTAAATAAGTGGTTTACAAGTCTAACTATACTAAAGGTACAAGTCTAACTAATACTAAGGAGCTAAAGTATGTAAAAATTGAATAAAATAAAATCTAAAATATACAATAGATATAATATACAATATAAAATAAAAAAAATGCAAATAGGGTAACATAGTGCAAATATGTCAGGGTGTCATTGTGCAGATATTGTGTTAAAGTCAGTTTGAGCGTTAAAGTCAGTTTGAGCCCCTGGCCTTGTTGAAGAGGCCAGCAGCGGATGGGAAGAAACTGTTTTTGTGGCGTGAGGTTTTGGTCCTGATGGACCGCAGCCTTCTGCCGGAGGGGAGTAGCTGGAACAGAAACCGCGTTTCTTTTCTTCTTGGTTCTTTCGGTAAAGTCACGTAGAAGGGAAATAATAAAATAATAAAAATAAAACATAATAAAATAATTCTCACGACGTTTCGGCCACAACACAAGCAGCCGTTTTCAGGTGAAGACCAGGTCTGTCGGGGAGACAGCGTCTGAATGAAACACCACCACGCTTGGAGCGTATATTTAAGCTGGGTTGGAAGGGGCGGGAAGGGCGCCTTGATAAAAGAATTTGCATATCAAGAGGAATTTAGCATATTTATGGGAAATGCAGGTATGTGATTAGTACTACTTGTGAAATGCGTAGGAGGTGGGCGGGGGGTTTCAAAGTCATATTATGCCCGTGCATTATGCAGGATTAGCAGCATCAAAGGGAGGTGATAGGGGTAGTATTAATAAAGGGATGAATGTTAATAGTATGTAGCCGAGTTATAATGGCGTGCGTTTCGTGTTATAACCACGTGCGTCCCGCGTTATAACGGGCCGCGTTCCGCGTTATAACGGCGAAATGGAAGCCTTCGCGATTCGTTTCGTTGTCACAAATCAAGGCGTCGATCATTCTCACTGCTCCCCCGTCTGTGTTCGAAGTCACCAGTGGAGTTCAACACTTTCCTCCGTTGTTGTTCTCGAGTAATAACTTTTATCACCATCATAATAACGATTGCAATGGCACGACTTTAAAGCCTTTCGTCAATCCACTGTGTCGCATCAGTCGTTTATGAGATGTCATTTTTGGCCATTGATGAGATGTTATTTTTTGACCGCCTCCAACCCATCCCCTCCTCCCCTCCCCCCCAACATCCGAAGGCGAGGCGAAATATTTTCCGGAACACAGGCCCGTACAGCTCCCTGAACGTAACCCCTACTTATTCAGAATAAGGAGACTCCTTCCTCGGTTGATTTCAATGCGGTATTTGTACCACAGTGCCCTTTGTTTTGCCTGCAATGGATTCTTGAATCTGTCAGTGTGGCGCTTTGAAGCGTTTCCTCCCAACATGAAGCCGAACCGAACAACCGGTCTTTATTGGAACTGTCCACACACCCGTACGCAGTACCCTCGTGCAAAAAAAGAGGAGCCCGGGGCTTCGGAACTAAAACTGAACAACTGTTTTATTTAAGTTTACCAGGTAAGGCCCCACTGAGCTACGTAGATTTTTTTTCAGAAGCGACCTGGCAAATCACAAATGACGGCTCAACGAAGTGGCTTATCAAGGGGACATTTATAGAAGCCACATGCTCTGAACGCGCGATGTCGATTCTAAATGTTGGAGGAAGAAATCCACGCGACCACGGGGAGAGAGAGACACGAAAACTTCAAATGTACTGCAAGCGGCAGGGTCGGGATCAAACCCACGACCTTCTGTATACCAGGCGAGGTAGTTAACATCTCCTAGCCACCGTAATGATGAGAGAGAGAGAGAGACGCAAACTCCAAATATACAGCAGCAGGCTTCAGGGTCGGGATCGAACTCACGACCTCCTGTATACCAGGCGAGGTAGTTAACATCTCCTAGCCACCGTGATGATGAGAGAGAGAGACGCAAACTCCAAATATACAGCAGCTGGCGTCAGGGTCGGGATCGAACCCACGACCTTCTGTGTACGAGGCGAGGTAGTTAACATCTTCTAGCCACCGTGATGATGATGAGAGAGATACACAAAATATAAATATACAGCAGCAGGCGTCAGGGTCGGGATCGGGATCGAACCCACGACCTTCTGTATACGAGGTAGTTAACATCTCGCCTCGCGGCCCAATACTGCGGAGATGGAGCCATATTTCAAGAGCCGGAATGGATTGTTGAATTGCGAAGGATGGCGAGTGACGGCGACTTGCTTCGGGAAAGGCTTCATCCACCAGTGGATTAATCATGGATGATGGTCGGGATGATGATGATCATGATGTTTGAACGAAGATGAGCTTTTAAGCGTATGCACTGCTCCTTTGTAAAAATAAAATGTTCCACGTGCAACCGAGTGTTTTGAAGATGTTGTTAAGAGCCCTCCGTGGTTATAATTTGCCCACAGAACTTGGATGAACGTATGACACACACACACCGACTGTTGGAGAGGAAAAAAAGTCAAACGAAAAAAAAGAGTTTAAAGTGAAATAAGCTGATGTGCTTCGTGAATACTTAGAGCTAACCTGTTCTGCTTTGCAGTCGTATTTCACCTACACATTCAGACACACCATCACACATTCAGACATACCATCACACAGCCAGGGATGCCATCACACATCCAACCAAACCATGACACAGCCGCAGCCACACCATCACACATCCAGTCATACCATCACACATACAGCCATACCATCACACATCCAGCCACACCATCACACACTCAGCCACACCATCACACACCCAGCCATACCATCACACATCCAGCCACACCATCACACATCCAGTCATACCATCACACACCCAGCCACACCATCACACATCCAGCCATACCATCACACATCCAGCCACACCATCACACATCCAGTCATACCATCATACACCCAGCCACACCATCACACATCCAACCAAACCATGACACAGCCAGCAATACCATCACACACCCAGCCACACCATCACACATCCAGCCACACCATCACACACCCAGCCACACCATCACACACCCAGCCACATCATCACACATCCAACCAAACTATGACACAGCCAGCAATACCATCACGCAGCTCATCCACACCATCACACACAAACCCACACCACCACCACCACACAACCCATCACAACATCACTCAATGACGCAATCGACACCCCGGCCCCACGCCGCAGTCGAGTAGATAGTCGCAACATCACGTGCCCAGCCACACCATCACACACAGACCCCCCCCACTCCCACCCCCACCGCCTCACTTCTCCCCGGCACTTTGCCATCGTTTGCATCCAGTGGCCGCGCCGTGAACCCGCGAAGGGCCTCGAGCCGACGTACAACAGCCCGGCCCTGCAAGGCCGCGCCACCTTTACTCGTAAACGGTGTCGGTAATCCTGACTTAAGCCTCTCCACCCCCCCTCCCTCCCCTCCTCCTCCCCCATCTCTTCTACCCCCCCCTCTCTCTTTCAAGAGGATGTCACTGATGAGTGGAGGCTGTGGGAGGCGATGGTTGGGTGAGAGGCGCTGGTTAAGTCAGCCTCCCCACCACCACCACCACCCCCCACACTTGGCTCCAGATGCCTCGGTCAGGGATTTACTAGCTCACGTGCGAATCGCGTACAAAAAAAATATATAATAATAATAATACTACTAATGCCGTGCTTCTACGTGTACCCTGTGTGTGCGTATATTATATATTGTGAAGGATGGAGTGGTGGCGCGACGGTTAGCGCGCGCTGCGCGATGAGCCCAGCTTGCGCTGAGCTCGATGACTCCCAGGCCACGGCGGAGGTGAGGAGCGAACGACGTGGTCACTAAAACACTCGAGCGACACGCAGTGACCCGCGTGGCGAAGTATGGTCTGGTAACCCTCCCCCCCCCTCCCCTTGCCGCGGTGCACAGCTGTGAATCCGGAGCCGTTCTCGTGGCACCGGGGTTGATGGACCACGCCAAGACGTGGACGGCCGTGAAACCACGTGGGCTGCGAGATGGCGTGGACACGCGCGTGCGAGTGCATAGTGGGGAGCGGTTGCGTAGTGGTTCGCCCGCTGCGCCGCGAACCCCGAGACCCGAGTTCCATTCCCGCTCCCGACCAACGCACGGTCATGATGATTTGAACCGGTTCTGGGCCTCCCCTAGGCCGACTCAGCCTCAAATTAGTAACTTGGCGAGGTGTGTAAAACATCGCCAGTGGGGGAGAGAAAGGGTGACCGGGCGTGGTGTTGGGCACCCACCCCCTCGCGCGCCGTGCCGGCCTTCATAAGGTCTGCCCCAACAGTCTGTAGAGGCTATATGGGGGAGCTTTGTCTTTGTCTCGGTACGCGTCCTGCTAGGTTACCAAGATTGTAACCCCCCCCCCCCACCCTTCAGCTCCCCTGCCCCCCACTCCACGTGTATAATCTTGAGACTTAAACCCGAAGTTTCAGAATCCACCTCCATCCCACCGTCTCTCACCCCCCCCACCACCACCACCGCATCTCCTCCCCCTGCCGAATAAGTTGGGATGAATGAGACGGACGAGTCCCAGCAGGTCCCGTGCCACACTTGTTGCGAAGGGGGGGGGGGGTTGGCGCGGGGGGTGGTGGGGGGGGGGAGATGAGGAGCGTGGGGGGGGGGGTAAGGAGGTCAAACGTCGAAGTAATATTACAGCGACAAATCGCGTTGTGTGAACACCGGCGCGTTAAGCGAGGACTTGACGTCATCTGTTTCATCGTAAACAAATGACGGCGGTTGACCTGGGCGAAGTCTGCCCCGAGACGCGAGATTAAACTCCGACCTCTATGGGGTCGTTTGACCGATTCCGGGAGTCGAACGAGACGTTCGAATCGGGCTCGGCGTGGCAGGAAGGCGACTTGGAAAATCCGTGGAGAAAAATTCCACATCGTGGGACCTCCATTTGTCAGTATAAAAGTATAAGAATAGGTTTTACCCTTGCTGGCGATAAAACAGTTTTTGTTGAGATGTTAAAACGTCAAACTAAATCGTTTTGCAAGTAATCATGTCCGCATTAACCACATGTGTGCTTTTTTTGGTTTGCATGTTCACCACAAGTATATGTGGGCAAATGCGGACGTGATTCCTTGCGAAAGGTTTCAGTTTGGGGTTTTAACGCCTTAACACGAACTGTTTGATTGCCAGATAGGATAAAACCTATTCTGAGAAAATTTCACTTTTAGTTGAATTATCTGATGAGTGGCGGGGGGGGCGGGGGGGGCGGGGGGGGGGGGCGGGGCGGGGGGGGCGCGAGTAGTGATTTACACCAGACGAGGAGTCGGTGTTGCAGGGGCCTATTTACGTTGAACTTCTTTCGCGCCGTACATAGCCAACCGCTCCAGTCGGAGGTGCGAGGGGTGTGGGGGGGGGAAGCTGACGAGAGGTGACAGACAACTTCGTGACATCAGTGTCTATTTAGGGGCGAGTGGGCTGCGTGGCTGCGTGCCGATTACAACCAGGGCATTACGCGCAAGCCCACGAATTACTGTCCATACGGAGATGTTGGTGCAACAAAAGTTGCGCAACCTCGGGTGTCTTCAGCGGGTCACAAAAAGTAGTTGTTCTTGGCTGCGTGGACTTATGAGAGCCATTAGCTGACAACGCAATCGTATTTGGCGTAATCGTCATCGTCAACATCGTCATTAAAATCGTCCACTGTCTTCCTAATGATCATTGATCCTCGCCGCAACATTGACTTGCCATGTAACCATCTTCACGATCATCGTTTTCAGCATCGTCGATTGGCATCAGCATCATCATAATTGGCGTTGTCATCATCATCATCACTCCGCTGCCTAAAATTATCGTCATAATCAATAACATTACGGATGCCAGATGTTTAGAATGCACGTTAGAGATATGGTGGGATGTACGGAGGAAGCGGGAGTTAGGGAGAGAGGGAGATGGATATGGGGTGTACAGAGAGAGAGTGGTGGAGAGAAAGGGCGAATGCGATGCACGGAGAGAGTGGGAGAGAGGTGTGTGGGGGGTGGTGGGGGTGAGAGACAGCTCAAGCACCAGGGTTCGGGGAAGACGCACACTCGTGGCTGTCAGACCGGCTGTCGGGGCCGCAGATAATCCGGTGTTAGATTAAATTTTGGTGATGGGCAGGAAATTACCCTCCCCCCGCCTCTTGCCCACACGTTTAGCGAGTTTGCACGGCGCTAATCGCCGCCGCCGCCGTTCCCGTGGCGCTGTTTGCTGTCACTTAGAGTGACCGCCACGCGAGTGAGTGAGTGTGTGCATACTGTTGAGGCTATACGGGGCACCTTTGCCTGTGTGTGTGTGTATAATATGTGGGGAGCGGTGGTGTAGCGGTTAGCGCGCCGCGCTATGAACCCGGCGACCCGGGTTCGATTCCCGATCACGGCCAACACCGGTGACGATTATCTGAACCTGGGCATCCCCTAGGTTGACTCAGCCTCAAATGAGTACCTGGTGCGGTGTGTAATCGTCGCCACTGGGGAGACAAAGGCGGTCGGGCGTGGTGTTGGCCACACATCCCCTCGTGTACCGTTCCGGCCTTCATTGGTGCTACTCGCTAACAGCACTTGCCCCTACAGTCTGTTAAGGCTACACGGGGGATATTTGTCTTTGTGTGTATGTAATGTATGAATGCGGGGGAGCGGTTTGTGTAGCGATTGCAGTTGCGAATATTGAAACCGGTCCTGACTCAGCCTGATAAATCCAGCCACGTGATAAGTTGACACCAACAAACATTGTGCAAGCTCTGCGGACCTCTATATATGAATGCGTTTTATCCAATTAATTAGTGTTTACACGTGGGATGAAGCCGGAGAATACCCCACGCGTGCGACGGAGCAACACTCGATCCCATACAGACGTTTCCGCTTCAACTGCAGAGTCAGGGTCACGCCCCCTTCTCGACCCCCACTCACAGGGAGGGAGTTTCACAGCCCACCTGCGCATGATCCAGCAACCCTAGCTGCTGCCTCAACCGTGTTGGAGTGCGTCGACAGCCTGCATCGTCGCCAGCGCGTCTGAAAGGTCTTGTAGCGTTCATACCAGTGCCGGATTATCCTCGTAGCTACATATGTAGTAGCTACTACATATAGTACATATGTAGTAGCTACTACATATAGCTACTATATGTAGTAGCTACAACATATGTAGCTACGAGGATAATCTACTACATATAGTACATATGTGGTAGCTACTACATAAAGTACATATGTGGTAGCTACTACATATAGTAGCTTCTACATACGTAGTATCGACATATGTAGTAGCTACGGGCCCCGCACTTTCAAGGGCCCCGCGTTAAATGCTTTCAAGCTATCAATTCCGGTTCAGTGATTCTGCACTAGCTCTATTAGTATAGTAATACACTGCCTTTGACTTTTATGAACGACTGGGTGTATAAGGTTAGCGATTTGTCGTATTATATGGCTGTATAGCAAATGAAAAAATACAATTACTCTACTATACAAGTAAAAAAAAAATGTATATTTATGTTTTTTACATATATATTTAGGGCACCTTTATAAAATAATTTATGCTACAGGCCCCGCACTAGCTTAATCCGGCACTGCTCATACCTACCCCGACTGGACGTCTGTGAAAAACAACTTCGTAGCTCACGATATTCCTCCAGTACAAGTGCATATTTTGATTCTGTTTTCCTCGCGACACTGATTGGTGGAGGAAGCGCCTCCAATGCTCGCGGGCGCTCTCGATGTGTATTTGGCCTCCTCTTCCACGGCTGGCCAGTTTCGTCCGGCACAAGAGTTGTGGGTAGTGGGTGGTAACCACCCACACTTTGTCCCACCGCAGACGAACACCGCAGACGAACACCACAGACTACCACCACAGACTAATTGTGGCGTTACCCGCTTACACTGGTGGGTGGAGAGATGAGGTGCTGGGGGGGGGGGGGGAGAGCGGGGGGCTAGAGGGTGGGGGGATTTATAAAACGTGTCGCATTGTGTTCATCTCAACACGTTCTTCAATGACACCGCTCTCTCCAAGGGAAGTAAAAAATAATAATAATGAAACTCAACCTCGTGCCAGAGCGAGCGGCTCGCAATCAAAAGGTCGCGCGTTTCAAATCCGGTTTGGAGTTGACTCGGCCGGCCCATCATCTCTCTCTCTCGGGGTGGGGGGGGGGGGCTCGATAAACTAAGTACTACTTTGTTGGGAAGTCAACAGCGGTTGGTCTGTGATTAGAATCGCACCCCCCCCCCCCCACACTCCCCGCTGCCATAGAAATGTGGAATTTCCACCACTGGCTCAGAAGACGAGCGTTCCTCTCAATGCTCCTTCGAGCAAGAAACCGCCTTGACTCTGGATTGAAAGGAGAGTATGAATGGCGACGTTTCGGGCAACGGCCCTCCCGCGTAGCACAGAGAACACCGCTCCAATTGCACGTCCGCGCGGTACAAGTCGTAAATCCCGATGTACAAAGTGATAAGTGAACGGCGGTGAGAAGCCGCAATCATCTCCCATTGGGGGCCATTTACTCAGGAATCACAGCTTACAGCAAGCATTCCTCACCTGAGCAGGTGAGTGCATCTCTGAGAGCCAGACACTCTGCGGCACTCAGGTCTCAACAAGCCCTCGCCCCCCTCCCTCCCTCCGCCTCCTCTCGCCTCCCCCCCCCTCCCTCACTGCAGCGGTGGTTGAACACGGTGCTGTTGGGCGGGAGGATGAAACGAACTAGGATTTCGATTTAGAGCTTTCGTGACTGCAGGGATTCATCTGCTTGGTTCTTTCGGTAAAGTCACGTAGAATGGACCTGGTCTTCACCTGAGGACGGCTGCTTTCGTTGTGGCCGAAACGTCGTGAGAATTATTTTATTGTGTTTTATTTTTATTATTTTATTATTTTTATTCCAGGTGACTTTACCGAAAGAACCAAGAAGATGAACTAGGATTTGTATTCATCGTGGAGGAATCCGATGAGCTCTGAGGCTCTTTGTGAGAACGTATTGTTTAGGTGTTTAGTTAAAGTCACGTCGGTAGGATCAAAGATAAATAACAACAAACTATGACGTTTTCCCGATGACGACCGCTTGTGTTGTGATTGAAACGTCGTAGTTTTTGTTATTTTTTGTTATTTTTCTTTGAACCTATCTACGTGACTTTACCTAAAGACCCAAAGAATATGAATTCCTGCAGTCACGAAAGCTTTAAGTCACGAGTACAACGTATAGGTAAGGTAAACAAATCACTTTAAAATATAATATTTATACAAAGAAAAATAAACTATCTTTTTTTTACCGGTTAATGCCCACGAAACGGTCATTCTCTCCTCCCCTGCTCTAAACTAGGACGCCCTTGCAAACGATAATGTCCATCTCAAGGGGATTTCACAGGTGACATGTTCTAACTTAAAGTTTAAATGAGCGGTTGAAATAAAATAAAAAAAAATAACCCAGAAAAAGAGAAAAGTCACGCGGTACTGAGCACAGTGGACCAAAGTCTCAAAACGCCAAGCGGCCAGCAACCAACGGCACTATGTGCCCTTGTGATGATAATAAAGTATTAACACGTGCCATGAATTTAGCAAGGTTGCCATTGGAAGAACTTGGGGGAAGAGACGACGATGATGGATGGAAGGAATGAGTGGGTGAGTGTGTGAGTGTGTGAGTCAATGGGTGAGTGAGTTGGTGAGTAGGTAGTGAGTGAATGGGGTAGTGGGTGAGTGAGCAGGTGAGTTTGTGAATGAGTGAGTGAGTGAGTCAATTGGTGAGTGTGTGTGTGTGTGAGTGAGTTAGTCAATGGGTGAGTGAGTAGGTGAGTAGGTAGTGAGTGACTGGGGTAGTGGGTGAGTGAGTAGGCGAGTGAGTGAATGAGTGGGTGAGTGAGTGTGTGAGTGCGTGAGTCAATGGGTGAGTGAGTAGGCAGTGAGTGACTGGGGTAGTGGGTGAGTGAGCAGGTGAGTTTGTGAATGAGTGTGTGAGTGAGTCAATGGGTGAGTGAGTAGGTGAGTAGGTAGTGAGTGACTGGGGTAGTGGGTGAGTGAGTAGGCGAGTGAGTGAGTGTGTGAGTGAGTGAGTCAATGGGTGAGTAGGTGAGTAGGTAGTGAGTGACTGGGTTAGCGGGTGAGTGAGCAGGTGAGTTTTTGAATGAGTGGGTGAGTGAGTGTGTGAGTGAGTGAGTCAATGGGTGAGTGAGTAGGTGAGTAGGTAGTGAGTGACTGGGTTAGTGGTTGAGTGAGAAGTTGAGTTTGTGAATGAGTGTGTGAGTGAGTTAATGGGTGAGTGAGTGGGTGAGTACGTAGTGAGTGACTGGGTGAGTGAATGAGTGCATAGGTGAGTGAGTGGGTGAGGAGGTGAGATGTTGTGTTAGTGGGTGATCGAGTAGGCGAGTGAGTGAGTGGATAGGTGTGTCTCTGAGTGAGTGAGTGAGTGGATAGGTCAGTCTCTGAGTGAGTGAGTGAGTTGAACACAGTGCATGGGATGAGACGAAACAGCCCCGCAGAGACTGAGTCCTCAACACGGGTGGAGGAGCCTAAACAGCGACGTTCGCGGGACCAGTAAACCACGGCGGTAGTAGCGATAGAAGAGTGACCAGGGGGGCGTCTGACTGCCGATAGAGCGAGCGACTGGAGCGGAAGCGAGGGAAGAGGCGGTCCCCTGGGCAAGTGAAGTCGTCTTCATAGACACGTGCAAAGTCATTCGGCTCGGATTGTCACAACAAATCGCAGAGTCTCGGTTCGCGTGTCAGAGACTCCGTGAGCACCGGAGCGGCAGCGGTAGCGCTGCGAACCCCGGCCACCTGAGTTCGACTCCCCTAGGGGCCTCCAGAGATGAAGTGAAAAGTAATTTCATTGGTGAATGTTGAATTTTATTTTGTTGTTAGCCTTGTAAAAATAATTTTTATTTTTTATTTAACTTTTTTACTTTTGAAAATATTACTGGGGGGGGGGGGGGGGGTGGCTGCCTCACACTCCCCTGTAGCCCAGGGGCCGACAAAATCTGAATCCGGCCCTCCGCTTACGGCCAACACCGCTGGCGATTATCTGAACCGGTCCCGGGTCTGGGCCTCCCCTAGGTCGACTCAAGCGAGTGCTTCGTGCGGTGTGGAGACATCGCCGCTGGGGAGACAAAGGCGGTCGATGGCGCGGAGTTGGCCACCCCGCCCCCGTCCATTATGCCGTGTCCGGCCTGCATAGGTGCTGCACGCTAACAGCACTTGGCCCCAAACGGTCTGTTGCGGGCTACGCGGGGGATCTTTGTCTTTGCACTGAAGCAGAGGGACGAACATAATTTATGCTACAGGCCCCGCACTAGCTTAATCCGGCACTGCTCATACCCGCCCCGACTGGACGTCTGTGAAAAACAACTTCGTAGCTCACGGTATTCCTCCAGTACAAGTGCAGATCCTGATTCTGTTTTCCTCGCGACACTGATTGGTGGAGGAAGCGCCTCCAATGCTCGCGGGCGTTCTCGATGTGTATTTGGCCTCCTCTTCCACGGCTGGCCAGTTTCGTCCGGCACAATCACAGCAATGAAAGCGGGTTTCAGGTCCAGCGATCTGTCTAGTTCGTGTGCAGCTCACTCTCTTTGTGCGTCCGCTGTCCGATCACGGACTCCTCATGCCGTGCCGTTTGTGGGGCTAATTTAACCATACTTCACCACCGGCAAGTGCCATCCCCACCCCCACCACTTACCCACGTTTGTTTGTTGTAGTACAGAGTTAGACTGATGGCCTTAATCTAAGTTGTCTTGTGGTTGTTGTTGGTTGTTTGACTTGCATCCCACTGGGATTTTTGCACACAGCGTTGGTGTACGGTGATTTTTTCTGCAATATTTTGCTGTCTTTTCTTGGATTTTCTGTTTGCACTCAGTCACATAGTCACTTTAAGATGTTTTTTTGTTCATGTTTTAGTTTTTTGCTTGTTGCGGTTGCACCCGATTCCAGAGCCGAATGGCTCACAGGGCTATACCTAATCAATGAACTTGAACTACCCTCTCCCTCCGCCCCTTAGTTTGTGTGTGCACCCGCGTAACCTTTAAACAAGGACATGTTGCGGAATCCGATCACGATATCTCACCTGCCCGTGTGTGCCGCGTGTGTGTGTGTGTCAGTGGCGAATATCGGAACAGGTCTTTCGTCTCTCCATAGGTCGCCTGAGCTCATGAAAAAAAAACAAATCGAGATTGACAAATAATTTATTTAGAACTGCTTTGTACTCGTTGGTTCTTTCGGTAAAGTCACGTAGGTGAAAATAAAAAATAAAAAAATAAAAATAAAAAATAAGAATAAAAATAAAGAATAAAATAGAAATAACTTAATTAAATCAGGACGTTTCGGAAGCAACACAAGCTTCCGTCATCAGGTGGGACAACCACAGCAAAAAACAAAATTATTGTAGTGGGCAAAAAATAAATAAAAACTTAGATTACTAACAATTCTCTACGTACGGTGCGAAAGAAGTTCAACGTGCGTACACACATAAATGAATGCTTTGTGTTGTGTAAAAAATAAAACAAATCGGCAGTGGGTGGTAGTCACGCTCAGCTCGTTGTACCGCGTACCGGGCTTCAAAGCTGATTGTTCCTCGCTAACAGCACTTGCCCCTAGCAGCCTGTGCAGGCTAGACGGGGATCTTTGCTTGTGTCTGAGGTGCGTGTGTGCTGTGTGTCTTCGTCTTTGTGTGGGGAGGAAATGCGTGGGGAGCGGTGGCGCAGTGGTTAGCGCTACCAACCCGGCGAACCGAGTATGACTCCGGCTTACGGAAAACACCACTGACAAATTTATTAATAAAGTCCGAACCGGTCCTAGGTCGACTCAGCCTCAAATGAGTACCTGGTGCGGTGTGTAAACATCGCCAATGGGGAGACAAAGGCGGCCGGGCGTGGTGCTGGCCTTCATAGGTGATCGCTAACAGCACTTGCTCCGACAGTCTGTTAAGGCTACATGCAGATTTTGTAGGCCCCGAGTAATATTTTCAAAAGGAAAGAAAAATAAAATGTATTTTTACAAGGCTAACAACAAATAAAATTCAGCATTCGCAAATGAAATCACTTTTCACTTCATCTCTGGAGGCTCCTCCTAAAGCCCCCGTGCCTTAATCCGGCCCTGGCTACACGGGGGATCTTTACCTTTGTCTTTGTGTGCGATGACTCACAAGGCGCTCGCTAACAGCACTTGGCCCAACAGCCCCGTGAAGGCTACGCGGGGGATCTTTGTCTTTGTGTGCGATAACTCACAAGGCGCTCGCTAACAGCACTTGGCCCAACAGCCGCGTGAAGGCTACACGGGGGATCTTTGCCTTTGTCTTTGTGTGCGTGTCTTTTTATCGTCACCGTGACGGGGGGGAGAAGAGGCCCTGGGATGGAAAGGTCAGCGGTAAGTACTGGCAATTTGTGGCGCTGTTTCATTCCTTGCGTGGGGGAGTTTAACTTTTTTTTTTAAATCACGGTAGCTGAGCTCAGACCCCCCCCTTCCCTCCACCGCCCCCCCCCTCTACAAAGAGCCCAAAACGCCAAGCCTCCAGCAACAAGCAGCACCATCGACGCCGTTGATGGATAAGCGTGCATGGATGTATTGGATTGAGAAGACAGCTGCCGAGGTGATTGGATTTTGTGTTGGTTTTTTTATTCAAAGACCGAAACTTTTGAGAATTTCACACCGGGGTTTGTGTGGATTCTTCATTTTTTCATGTATTCGTGTAGATGTTACAAATGTTACCGTATTTTTCCATAATAATCAGACGCAGCACGAACGTGTGTGCCCTACGTCAATGAAATTATATAACTCTTGTCACGAAGACAAAAACACACACGCCTGTACAAAGACAAAGATCCCTCCCCCGCCACGTTTCCCCGCACACGGACACACAGAACAGCAATGACAAAGATCCCCCGTATAGCATGTGCAGACTGTTGGGGAAAGTGTTGTTAGCGAGCACCTATGAAGGCCGGCACTGTGCACGAGGGGGGTGGGGTGGACAAAACCACCACCAACACCACCACACCCGGTCGTTTTTGTCTCCCCCGCGCTGATGTTTAACACCGCAATCAGGTTCTTAATTAAGGCTGAGTCAACCTACGGTAGTGGCTCGGGACCGGTTCAGTTCGTGGTCAGAGATGTTGGCAATTGAACGGGAATCGAACTCGGTGCTTGCCGCGTTCGAAGCGTAGCGCGCTCACCGCTGCACCATCTCTCCCCTACCCCGAGATACAGAGAGAGAGAGACGCACGGACGTATCAGGGTCACGCAGTCGCGTTACTCGACAACAACTTGAACAACGCAGATGATGTTCGTTGTGTGTGGAGTGGGGGGCGGGCGGTGATTGGGGGGGGGGGGGCGAAGGGGGGGAGGGTGGGGGAGTGGGGGGCGAGTGGGGGGGGGGGTGTATCATGCCCCGTTTTCTCTCCGGCGTGACGGCGAGTTTTTTAATCGCGACGAATTATCACATCATGCACATGTCACTGCCTAAGAGAGAGAGAGAAAAATAAAATAAAAATCCAGGTTGTAATGTTTCACGACGGCCGAGGCCTCCCCCCCACCCACCCTTCACCACCACCACCAGCAGCAGCAGCACCCTCCTTTTCTTCCCTTTTAGCCGCTAACATCTCTCGCATTGTTTACGCTACACCGAACAAACTGATGCGCCGATAATCGCCGCGGAGCTGCGATAGACTAGCAATTAACGCTAACATGAGCGCGACAAAATGCCTCCACCCCCCCCTCTCTCGTTACGTCCCCCCCCCCCTCTACCCCCTCCCCTCTCTCTCTCTCTCTGTGCCATTCTGCACGCAGATGAGTCAGTGTGTCAGCCAAGGTAAAGTGGCGTCTTGAGCAATGCAGGCCTCCTACCGCCACCCACGTACCCCGCCAACCCTCCCAATCTGGACACCCCCCCCCACCACCCACCACCCCCCCCCACCACCCCCCCCACTACCCCCCACCACCCACACCGGCTCGGACAGCTCCATCCTCGTCACCGCACCACGGAGCGAAAATGATCGAATTCGCGGCACAAATAAGCCACAATATTCGCCAATAACGAATAACCATGTGGTCGTAATAGGTAACACCGAAATCCACACTCGTGTGTGTCTGTGTCTGGGGGTGGGGCGGTAGTGCAACGGTCAGCGCTACGACCCCAGTTCGACTCCCACTCACGGCCAAGACCAGCGACGATTATCTCAACCGGTCCCGGGCCTCCCCTAGGTCGACTCAGCCTCAAACGAGTACCTGGTGCGATGTGGACACATCGCCACTGGGGAGACAAAGGCGACCGAGCGTGTCGTGCCGGACTTTATAGGGTGCTACTCGCTGGCAGCACTTGCCCCAACACTGTTCAGGCTATACGGGGGGGTCTTTGTCTTTGTATGTATGATAGTCGACGTTTCGGACAATGGCCCACCTTGCCGTCTTACAATTGTCTCCTCCGCTTAATTGCCGGCGTAGCGCAGAGGCTGAAGGGCCGTCGTCTTCGCCTTGAACAGACGTCTCCTTCGAGATGTCGTTGTCCTCTTTAAGGCAACACGCACACTGTCTGTTCACGAACGTGTTTGTTGCTGCTGCTGCTGTTGTTGCTGCTGTTGTTGTTGCTGCGATTGTGCGTCACTCACAACGAATGCAGTGCGGCAACACGCCCGCGGCTCACGGTCGTAAGGATGCGCTCCCGATAACGAACGTGGACACGACGTGAACCAGAGCAGCGTTTTCTACCGGGCAGCAGTGGGGGGCGACGTGAACGTGTCCGTGGGGTACGCAAATCGGGTGGCGGTGTTAATGACGAAGTGACGACGTATATCGCGGAACGACGTATATCGGGGCATCGTACCGTGAATCACGACGACAAGCAGCGTGGTTCGTCCATTGGCACGTGTCGCGTGTTCGGGCACCGAGTGACTGATCTCAATCAGGTTGGCCTCTAAATACCCGGCTACTTTATGGGATTGGTCATGCCCCCAGTGTATCCGTTGCCCTAACAACCCCCCCCCCTCCACCGCTATGTGCATAGAGGATTTGTTTGAACAGGTTTGCAATGTTATAGTCATGCTGCGTTCACACATATCTCTATGTAGAGGAAACAAAAACAATTACACACACGCACTTCCAGTAAAATATGGGTTAGGCAGAAAGTCATCAATCACAACCACCCAGTAAGGAGAGCGAAATAAGTTCACCATAAAAATTGTACGGCGAAAATTTGGCAAGCATCAAAAATTCACGACGACAAATTGACGACAAAAAAAATTCGCAGCAAAAACATTAAATCGACAGCACAAATTTCACGACAAAAAATTTCGCTACGAAAATTTCACAACAAAAAACATTCACAACAAAAAAATCGACAACACGAATTTAACGACAAAAAATTTCGCTACGAAAATTTCACAACAAAAAAAATGTCACAACAACCAATTCACAACAAAAAATTAACACGAAACAAATCACAAAAAAATTCACAAACAAAAAATGCACAAGAAAATGTACAGCACTCTGCAGTATTAACTGCGCGTTACGTTGTTCAGCCTTCGCGCGTTAAAACACACGAGCAGTCTACATTCTAGACTGTATCTCCATACACACAGTACGTGTGTGCGTGCGTGTATGCAATATGTTTGGGGAGCGGTGGCGTAGTGGTTAGCGCACTGCGCGACGAACCTCCGAGTTGGATTCCCACTCACGACCAGCAACAGTGACGGCGAATATCTAAACCTGTCCCGGTCGCGGGTCCTCCCCTAGGTCGACTTAGCCTTAAATGAGTAGCTGGTGCGGTGTGGTATTAAACATCGGCGTTGGGAGGGGGGGGGGGGGACACAAAACAAAGGTGGCGTTGGCCACACGACCGCTCGTTGCGCCGTACCTGGCCATAATAGGTGCTCGCAAACAGCGCTTGCCCCTATGCCTTCACGGGGTTCTTTGTCCCTGCAATGCTTCATGCGTCAACCGCGGCATCACGGCCCGGCGAACCCAGGTTCGATCCCACGGTCATTTCCACGGCAACAACAAGACAGGTGATGAACGCAGGCACCCGTACCGGACGACGGACGGAGGCTGCCGCGGCGCGCAAAAGGTGGAGCGGCTCCGGACTTGCGAACCCACGAAGAGCAGGTTCGAGCCCACCACCACCCCGGCATGGCAGTTGGAACAATCGGTGCAAGTTCCTTGAATGCAACCACCAGGGCCCGTTCACAGGGGGCTTCAGCCGCACCGAACCTAACAAAAATAATATTCAGGGCCTACCTTGGCTCCTCCCACCCTCAACCAGTATATATACAAATACTGTGTTCTTGGAATTTCTCTCACTTGATACAGCTATCGTGCTGTGACGGTTCCACCTGAAGACGGAAGCTTGTGTTGCCTCCGAAACGTCGTGATTTTTATTTGATTTTAATTTTACTTTTATTAATTTAAATTTTTTTACCTACGTGACTTTACCGAAAAAAACCTAAGAATATTGGACGGGGGGAGTGTACTGGGCCTGGGGCTAATCCCAACACCGTGTGTGGGATCTCTAACGCCTTCAAACGCGAACCACCCGCCCCCCCCCGCCGCAAATAACGGGGCCCCGGGCGATCGCCCTGATTAGCCGTCCCACTAGGGACGCCTCCATGGGCACCCCCCCCCCCCCCCGTCTCTCCAACCCAGCAAGTATAAACAAGTAGGTGGGGTAAAGTGAGGGTTGCATTCTCCCGCCGACTCGTCGAATACTTTTATCCAGCGTGGAAGAGTAGGCCAAACACCCTCGGGAGAGAGAGAGTCCAGAAACCCTCCTCTCTCCTCCCTCTCTCCGGCAGTACATATACTAAAATTGGAACGATACAGAGAAGATTAGCATGGCCCCTGCGCAAGGATGACACGCAAATTCGTGAAGCGTTCTCTCTCGTCTTGTCTCTCGCGAGCTCCGTCGAACGATGGATGGGACCCTTCCGCCGAGCAGAGCCACTGAACGGGCGCGATTACAGGCGCCGCGCATTGAGCACTCGAAGGACGCATTCCGCGACGCGTCTGCCTCGGCGTTTGTTTTCCCATGCGGAGCGCAGAGTCTCTCACCCCCCCCCCCCCCCCCCCCCCCGTGATTGCGTGTCCGTGTCCCTTGCGATGTCTTCCTCCCCCCCACCCCGAAGGAGTCACAATTAAGGACGGGTCTCTCGTTTTTTTTTTTACAAACCCGAGTAATTTGTCCGTTAATAGCAAACAAATAGTGCGCGGTGATTGAACAGCCCCCTCGGCACTGATTGGATTTGAATTGTAAATTGCGATCACCGCCTCGCCAGAATTACTAATGCAAGTCGGCCCGCGCTGGTTGAAAACCCCTGAAAATCGGTGTCAATTACGCGTGTGCGCGTTTAGGTGCGCGCGCGTGCATGTCTGTGTATCTGTGTGTGTGGGTGTCTGTGTGTGTGTGGGTGTCTGTGTGTGTGTGGGTGTCTGTGTGTGTGTGTGTGTCTGTGTGGGTGTCTGTGTGTGGGTCTGTGTGCTCGCTAACAGCACTTGCCCCTACAGTCTGTTAAGGCTATAAGGAAGATTTTTGTCTTTGTGTCTGTGTGTGTGTCTGTGTGTGTGTCTGTCTGTGTGTGTGTCTGTGTGTGTGTGTCTGTGCGGTGGTGTAGCGGTTAGCGTGCCGCACTACGAACTCTGCGTCCCGGGTTCGATTCCCGCTCACGTCCAACAGCGGTGAAGATTATCTAAACCGGTCCCGGGCCTTCCCCAGGTCGACTCAGCCTAAAGTGAGTACCTAGTGCGATGTGTAAACATCACTACGAGGGAGAAAAAGGCGGCCGGGCGTGGTGTTGCCCACCTCGTGTGCTGTGGCGGCCTTCATAGTTGCTAGTTAACCGCTACACAACCGCTCCTCACATACAACAACAACCGCCATTCGCCAAGAAGTGGCGGTGACGTCACCACGACGCTTGTGCCAGGCCATGTGCACCTTGAGGCCACGTGAAGTGTCGAAGGCCCGCTGGCAGGAGGTCACGGGGCAGACCCAGGTGCCACGGGTCGACTGACTGAGATGATTGGCTGATGCACACACACACACGCTTTTACCATCATACTAGTACGTGTGGCTTTCTTGGCATCAACGACAACAATACAAAAAAACCTCCGAAACAACGCGAATCGCTTAACAATGACTCGGGACCGATGTCTGTCAGTCAGCTGTTTGTGTGGACAGGTCAGATGGCGGGCGCATTGTAGAGTTTAATTGAATTGTAACAACGTAAAACATATTCGCGCGTCGCATACGAGGGGGGAGAGAGACGGAGAGAGGTTGGGGGGGGGGGAGATGCGCTTTTAGGAAAATGATTGCGATGCTCAATTGAAATCTAAGAGCGTTCGCTTCTCTCTCGCTCTCTGTCTCTGAAGGAAGAGGAAAATAAGAGAAAGGCAAAGTGGGAATCAGAATGAATAGGTTATTTTATTATTATTATTATTATTATTTTTTGATCGCGTAAATATAAATGTGTCGTTAACCCATCACCACCCGACACAGCCAATTCGTAAGGTTGTTTTTATGTCACGTAAACGAAACGCGCAAATTAGTTGCTACTTCAGCACACCGGTGCGTTGGAGAGTAATCCCACAACATGCACGATTTGAGTAGTCCGACGTTTCGCTGGTGATTACAACCAGCTCCTTCTGGCGCTTTGCCATAATTCTTTCAGCGACAAACCTTACTAATGTGCTGTATCGGGTGGCGGTGGTGGTGGTTGTGGTGGTGGGTAAACGATACATTTATTTATATTTACCCGATCTAACCCAAAACAAATCCTTTATTTTGGATTATATTGCTGGCGACAGCCTACGTATTAAACTGCGAATAGGAACACGCAAGACACTACGCCCCCTGTACATTGTGAGAGACAGGGGGAGCGGTGGCGCGATGGTTAGCGCGCTGTGCTCCGAGTCCGACGATCCGAGTTCGATTCCTGGCCACGGCTAGCATCGTCAGTGGCCGGGTGACAGTCGAAGTGGTGGATTGACGACCTGGCGGCGAGGCATCGTTGTGAGCTATAAAATACTTAAGTAGATTGGATGCAGATTCTACTAATTTGCATATATATATGCATAACAGGTGAAAAGACTAAAGATCTTACGATAGCCAATTGGGGTAAGTGCTGCGAGCGAGCACCTATGGAGGCCACGGCGATGCACGAGTTTGTCGTGTGGCTACTAATGCATGTAGAACGTCTTTCTCACCGTACGTTTACTAATTTAAGGCCAAGTCTACCTAGGGGAGGGCCCGTGACCGGTTCCGAAAATCGTCACCGGTGTTGCTGGCCGTCGAAGCGTGATGATCGAACATCGGGTTCGTAGCGCGGCGCGCTAACCACTGCGCCACCTTTCCCCGCACACGGACACACAGAACTACAATGACAAAGATCCCCCGTGTAGCCTGTACAGACTGTTGGGGCAAGTGCTGTTAGCGAGCACCTATGAAGGTCGGCACGGCACACGAGAGGTGGTGTGTGGCCAGCACCACGCCCGGCCGCCTTCGTCTCCTCCGCGGCGATGTTTCACTACACACCGCACCAGGCACTCGTTTGAGGCTGAGTCTACCTAGAGGAGGGCCCGTGACCGGTTTCGAAAAATCGTCACCGGTGTTGCTGGCTCGTCGAGCATGATAATCGAACATCGGGTCCGCCGGGTTCGTAGCGCGGTGCGCTAACCACTGCGCCACTGCTGCCCGCATCTCCCCCCCACACCACCCCCCCACACCACCCCCCACACCACCCCCCACACCACCCCCCCACACCACCCCCCACACCACCCCCCACACAATCCCTCGGGCCATGCCCGCCAAGCCGTGCGCACGCAACGCACGTGGCGATCTCCCGAGGGGAACCAATCACGGCAGGTGGTTATTGTTGTTGTTGTGAGGCGCGCGGCATCGCGTTCGCGTCCATGTGCGGCACGGTGCGCACGGGCCCGGGGTTAACTCGTGTGGGCGACTGTGTGTGCCTGTGTGGTGCTGTGTGTTTGTGGTGTGTGTGTAGTGCTGTTGTGCTGTGTGTGTGGTACTGTGTGTGTGCTGTGTGTGTGTGGTGCTGTGTGTGTGGTGCTGTGTGTGTGTGGTGCTGTGTGTGTGTGGTGCTGTGTGTGTGGTGCTGTGTGTGTGGTACTGTGTGTGTGCTGTGTGTGTGGTGCTGTGTGTGCCTGTGTGGTGCTGTGTGTGTGTGTGGTGCTGTGTGTGTGTGGTGCAGTGTGTGTGTGTGGTGCTGTGTGTGTGGTGCTGTGTGTGGTGCAGTGTGTGTGTGTGGTGCCATGCGTGTGTAGTGCTGTATGTGTGTGGTGTGGTGCTATGTGTGTGGTGCTGTGTGTGTGTGTGGTGCTGTGTGTGTGTGGTGCTATGTGTGTGTGTGGTGCTGTGTGTGTGGTGCTGTGTGTGTGGTGCTGTGTGTGTGGTGCTGTGTGTGTGTGGTGCTATGTGTGTGGCGCTGTGTGTGTGGTGCTGTGTGTGGTGCTGTGTGTGTGTGGGGGGGGCGAGTGTGGGCGACTGTGTGTGTGTGGTGCTGTGTATGTGGTGCTGTGTGTGCGTGTGTGGTGCTGGCCACCTACCCCCTCGTGTGCCGTGTCGGATTTCATAGGTGCTCCTCGCTAACAGCACTTGCCCCAACAGTCTGGTTAAAGCTTTACGGGGGTCTTTGTCTTTGTTACGGTGAGCGCGCTGCGCTGCTAACCGGGCGACCCCGATGTTCGATTCCCGGTCCTGGGCCTCCCTTAGGTCGACTCAGCCTCAAATCAGTACGTCAAAATATCGCCACTGGGTCGGCAAAGGCGACTGGGCGTGGTTCTGGCCACCCCACCCCCCTGTGTGCCGTGCCGGCCTTCATAGGTGATACTGGCGAAGAGCACTTTCCCCAACAGTCTGTTAAGGCTATGCGGGGGTTCTTTGTCTTTGTGTCGGAGGGGGGGTGGTGGCGCAGTGGTTAGTGCACTGCGCTTCGAATCCCCCGTGGCTCTGGGGCAAGTGCTGTTAGCGAGGGCTAACAGCCACTCATCCTTTAGAAATGAGTACCTGGCGCGGCGCGTAAAACGTCAGCACACGGGAGACAAACACGGCCGGGCGCTGTTGTACCCAGACACTCCTCTATTGTGGCGTGTCGGAATTGACACGTTGCTCGCTAACAGCTCTTGCTCCAACGGTCTATGAAAGGCTACATGGGGGATCTTTGTCTCTTGTGCAGTCCCACCCACGTTAACTAACCACCGTTAATTACACATCGTTTGTGAGTTGTGCACTATATTACTTAAGAACTCGTTTTTGGTGTTGTAGTATGAATGTGGAGCTTCTTTCGCACCGTACGTAGCCAACCGTGATGCTGCTGTTGCTGCTGCTGCTGCTCACACACCACGGATTTCCCGTGTAAAATAGCCGGGAAACTGGCTAAACCGGACGACCAATCGTGTAACGAATCAGAATAAACTCATAAACTCACAGGGACAAAACTTTCGTATTTTTAATGCGTGTTTGTCTTTTGTGTGTGTGTGTGTATATACGTGGGGAGCGGTCGTATAGTGGTTAGCGCGCCGTCCTATGAATCTGGCTCACGGCCAACACCGGTGACGATTATTTGCACCGGATCTGGGCATCCCCTAGGTCGACTCAGCCTCAAAAAAGGCATCGCCACTGGTTAGACAAAGGCGGTCAGACGTGGTGCTGGCCATCCACCCCCGTATAGCCTCAGCACTTGCCCGTATAGCCTCAGCACTTGCTGAGGTTATACGGGTAATCTTTGTCTTCGTCTCTAGGTCCACGCGTGTATATTCTAATCGGAAGAAGACGTAGCGAAGACTGGAGTTTGGGATACCTTAATAAGCGACGTTTCGAGCAATGGCCCTTCTTCGTACTACGAGCGTAGAGAGGTCAGACAGATGGGAGTGGAAAATCCGAACTGGAGATTCCAATTGTTCACAACGTATAAGTCCTGGATACGAATTACATTTCAGTGAATAGTTTTTTAAATGACATGTGAATATATAAAAAAGAAAAATTTAAAAATCGATTACGAGGTCGATAATTTTGGTTCCATTATTCACTTTTGCGTGGTACTGCCAACGTCCGTGCAAACACCGCTCTCTCCAATCGATTGTTCCCAAATATTTAATCATTTGAAGTTAAGCAGCGGCCTTCGTCCAGTAGGTAGCTGACGAAAACGTCATCGTCGTCATCGTTGTTGTTGTTGTTGTTGATGTCGTCGTCTTTGTTGTCGAGATGCGGCAACTCTCAACCACTTTAGACCACGCACACCGCGATGAGTCATTTGCTCAAAGTTGCATCGAAACGAAGACGGCCACGCGCGTCGCGCCCTTTCCGACGCGCATCTGCGGCCGTCTGGAACGTTCTTCCTTCCGATATTCAGAAGCCACTGGGAGCTGTGCACTTCTAAAATCATCATCATCGTCATCATCTCGATTGGCGAATTAACACGCAGTAGGCTTTCGCGACCAATATCATCCATAATAGAGGTTGTTTTGGGTTTGATCGCGTAAATATATAATGTGTCGTTTAACACACACAATGGACAGGAAGGACAAGATCAATGAGCTCGCATAATGCGCATTCATAATGTAGGAGACGTCGAACAGAGGAGACGGAGCGATAAAATCAGTTTCGTTCGGAGGTGCTCGCTGGATGGAGGCCTTCATTCAGCTGCAGCAGCGGGGGGAGGGGGCGGTGGCATTCATCCTGCTCATTCGCACGATAATTGCAGCAGCAATATGTCCAGGAGCTCGATGGCAACGTCCAAGTGTTGCTGCTGCTGCTGCTACTGCTGGTCACGACGAGAGAGAGGAGAGTTCGTGTCGTGCCGCTGCTCCTCCTTCTGCTGCTCCGTCGAAGGAGCGCAGACTGCCATCGTGGGCTTACTTTTTGGCCCAAAGACGCACAATCAAACATCGCCCAGAGGCTAACATTGCCCACAGACTATCATTGGCCATAGACTTAACATTGCCCATAGACTTAACATTGCCCATAGACTGACATTGCCCAGAGACTTAACATTGCCCATAGACTTAACATTACCCATAGACTTAACATTGCCCATAGACTTAACATTGCCCATAGACTTAACATTACCCATAGACTTAACATTGCCCAGAGACTTAACATTGCCCATAGACTTAACATTGCCCATAGACTGACATTGCCCATAGACTTAACATTATCCATGGACTTAACATTGCCTATAGACTTAACATTACCCTTAGACTTAACATTGCCCATAGACTGACAATGCCCATAGACTTAACGTTATCCATGGACTTAACATTGCCTATAGACTTAACATTACCCTTAGACTTAACATTGCCCATAGACTGACAATGCCCATAAACTTAACGTTATCCATGGACTTAACATTGCCGATAGACTTAACATTACCCATAGACTTAACATTGCACATAGACTTAACATTGCACATAGCCTTAACATTGCACGTAGACTTAACATTACCTATAGACCGACATTGCCATATACTATCATTGCCCATAGACTGACATTGCCCATAGACTAATATTTCCCATAGACTTAACATTGCACGTAGACTTAACATTGCACATAGACTTAACATTGCACATAGACTTAACATTGCACATAGACTTAACATTGCACATAGACTTAACATTGCACATAGACTTAACATTGCACATAGACTTAACATTGCACATAGACTTAACATTGCACATAGACTTAACATTGCACATAGACTTAACATTGCACATAGACTTAACATTGCACATAGACTTAACATTGCACATAGACTTAACATTGCACATAGACTTAACATTGCACATAGCCTTAACATTGCACGTAGACTTAACATTACCTATAGACCGGCATTGCCATATACTACCATTGCCCATAGACTGACATTGCCCATAGACTTAACGTTGCCCTATACAGTTCTCATTATAGAGTTTGGCGGTGTCGTTCAGGAGCTACAGACGCTAATGCGGAGGTCTGCTGTTGGCCGCGACGAGAGGGCTTCAGCAGAGAGAACGAGAGAGTCGTAAGTTCAACCGCCGCGTAACGGATGGCGGTGGTGGCATCTACATCTGCAGACCGTGAAGAACCAGTGGCATCTAGATCTGCAGAACGTGAAGAACCAGTGGCATCTACATCTGCAGAACGTGAAGAACCAGTGGCATCTAGATCTGCAGAACGTGAAGAACCAGTGGCATCTACATCTGCAGAACGTGAAGAACCAGTGGCATCTACATCTGCAGAACGTGAAGAACCAGTGGCATCTACATCTGCAGAACGTGAAGAACCAGTGGCATCTACATCTGCAGAACGTGAAGAACCAGTGGCATCTACATCTGCAGAACGTGAAGAACCAGTGGCATCTACATTTGCAGAACGTGAAGAACCAGTGGCATCTACATCTGCTGAACGTGAAGAACCAGTGGCATCTGCAGAACGTGAAGAACCAGTGGCATCTACATCTGCTGAACGTGAAGAACCAGTGGCATCTGCAGAACGTGAAGAACCAGTGGCATCTGCAGACCGTGAAGAACCAGTGGCATCTACACCTTACAGGAGATTGTACAACTGTTAAAGCCATTCCCCGTGTTTAGTGTACATCGTGTTTGTAATCGACAGGAGTAAAGTTTGGACTTACGAACAAACCGACTTACGAACAGTGCCTCTGGAACCTAACTCGTTCGTAAATAGAGGAGTGTCTGCACAGAGCCACTCAGCCTGTTGTCCTCCGTTCGCCCGCAGTCACGCACAATCCTCGGCCTTATACCATTTCTGTGTAGTCGTGACAATCCGGCGTTGTATAAAAATCTGTGTTTAATAAATAAATTAGAAGGAGAGACAGAGTTCGTGTCGTTTCGCTGTTCCTTCTCCTCCGTCGAAGGAGTGTCATGGCGAACGCAGTGGGTTGACTGCACGCTCCGCGACTTGGGTTGCGAGGCCACGATCACACGACAGTGGCTCGTCTTTACCGTCTCTTTATGTACCTCTCTGTGTCGCTTTGTGTACGAGTCTATACGTGTCTGTATCTCTGTGTCTCTATGGGTCCCTGTGTATCTCTATGGGTTTCTTTGTGTACGAGTCTGTATGTGTCTCTGTATTTCTGTGTGTCTCTATGGTACTCTATATGTCTCTATGTATCTCCATGGGTCCCTGTGTATCTCTATGCGTCTCTACTATCTCTCTGTGTCGCTTTGTGTATGAGTCTGTATGTGTCTCTGAATCTCTCTGTGTCTTTATGGTACTCTATGTCTCTATGTATCTCTATGGGTCCCTGTGTATCTCTATGGGTCCCTGTGTATCTCTATGAGTCTCTATATATCTCTGTGGGTTTAATATATCGTCAACAGTTTGAGATGCATGACCACAATCGCACTCATGTGGAGATGGAGCGATAGAATCAGCTGGTGTGCACAGGATAGGACGTTACATGCTGTACTATTGCAGTCAAACGGTTCGGGAAATGGGCCTTCATCAGAGCATACTGGGCGGTCACCTTGACACAGCACTTCCATCGACCGTGTCATCGATTCATCGATTCAAGTCGTCGCCTCCACGCACGTGGCACAGGTGCGTGGCAGGCGCGTGGCAGGCGCGTGGCAGGGGTGAGAACTCTGGAGAGAGGCCAAGGATAGGAGTCTCATTTGCAGGAGTCATCTGACTCACTGGTTATCACGGTGGCGTAGATGTTAACTACCTCGTCTGGTATACAAGTTCGATCCTGACCCTGACACCTGCTGCTGTATATTTGGAGTCTGCGCGTCTCTCTCTCTCTCATCATCATCACGGTGGCTAGGAGATGTTGACGACTTCGCCTGGTCTACAGGGGGTCGAGGGTTCGATCTCGACCCTGACGATTGCTGCTGTATATTTGGAGTTTGCGTGTCTCTCTCTCTCTCTCATCATTATCACGGTGGCTAGGAGATGTTGACGACTTCGCCTGGTCTACAGGGGGTCGAGGGTACGATCTCGACCCTGACGCCTGCTGCTGTATATTAGGAGTTGGCGTGTTCTCTCTCTCTCATCATCATCATCACGGTGGCTAAGAGATGTTAACTACCTCACCTGGTATACAGGAGGTCGAGGGTTCGATCTCGACCCTGACGCCTGCTGCTGTATATTTGGAGTTTGCGTGTTCTCCGGGTGCTCCCGTTTTTTTTTTGCTCCATCCACGTGTATAATTTCCACGCGATAAGTTGAGATATCATTTGCGGCTAGGTGCCTTCTGAAAACGAGCTCGATAGCACACAGTGGACCTGACCTGATACAATAAAAAAAAGTTTAGTTTAGCATCAGTTCATAGTGGCGTGAGGGAGCAGCGTTGCTGATGTGGAAATGTTTCACAGCCAAATACTCTAAACGCGTGATGTTGATTCAAAATGTTGAGGAGAAAAGCCGGAGGACGCAGAGACAAATCCATGCGATTACCGCTTTCACAGGCACTCACCAACTCACTCAGCCGTCTAACTCACGCACCAAGAAAATAGAACACTCTCCGATTCAGCTACTCGCTCGCTCGCACACTCACCTACCTACTCACTCACGTACCTACTCACTCACCCACCTACTCACTTACCCACCTACTCACTCACGCACCTACTCACTCACATACTCACTCACTCACCTACTCACTCACACATCTGCTCACTCACCCACCTACTCACCCACCTACGCACTCACCCACCTACTCACTCATGCACCTACTCACTTACCTAACTACTCACTCACGCACCTACTCAATCACCCACCTACTCACTCACCTACTCACTCACCCACCTACTCACTCACCCACCTACTCACTCACCCACCTACTCACTCATGCACCTACTCACTCACCCACCTACTCACTTACCCACCTACTCACTCACGCACCTACTCACTCACATACTCACTCACTCACCTACTCACTCACACATCTGCTCACTCACCCACCTACTCACCCACCTACTCACTCACCCACCTGCTCACTCACCTACGCACTCACCCACCTACTCACTTACCCACCTACTCACTCACCCACCTACTCACTCACCTACGCACTCACCCACCTGCTCACTCACCCACCTACTCACTCACCCACCTACTCACTCATGCACCTACTCACTTACCTACCTACTCACTCACGCACCTACTCAATCACCTACCTACTCACTCACTCACCTACTCATTCACCCACCTACTCACTCACCCACCTACTCACTCACCTACGCACTCACCCACCTACTCACTTACCCACCTACTCACTCACCCACCTACTCACTCACCCACCTACTCACTCACCTACGCACTCACCAACCTGCTCACTCACCCACCTACTCACTCACCTACCGACTCACCTACTCACTCACCAAGTCACTCACCCAACTACTCATTCACCCACCTGCACACTCACCTACCGACTCACTCACCCACCTACTCACTCACCCACCTGCACACTCACCTACCGACTCACCTACTCACCTACTCACCCACCAAGTCACTCAGCCTCCGACTCATTCACCCAACTACTCACTCACCCACCTACTCACTCACATTCTCACCTACCTACTCACTCACCCACCTGCTTACTCACCCACCTTCTCACTCACCCACCTACTCACTCACCTAGTCACTCACCCACTTATTCACTCACCCACCTGCTCACTCACCCAACTATGAACTACTCACTCACATACTCGCTCACTCACGTCGATAATATCACACTCACACATTCTTACACACTCACACACACTCACACACACTCACACACTCTCACACTCTCTCACACACTCTCACACACACTCACACACACTCACACACTCTCACACTCTCACACACTCTCACACACTCTCACACATACTATCACACACTAACACTCTCACACTCTCACACTCTCTCACACTCTCTCACACTCTCACACTCTCTCACACACACTCACACACTCTCACACATACTATCACACACTAACACTCTCACACTCTCACACTCTCTCACACTCTCTCACACTCTCACACTCTCTCACACACACTCACACACTCTCACACATACTATCACACACTAACACTCTCACACTCTCACACTCTCTCACACTCTCTCACACTCTCACACTCTCTCACACTCTCTCACACTCTCACACACTCTCACACACTCTCACACACTCACACACACTCTCACTCTCACACTCTCACACTCTCTCACACTCTCTCACACTCACTCTCACACACTCACACACACTCTCACACTCTCACACACACACTCTCTCACACGCTCACTCTCACACACTCTCACACACTCTCACACACTCTCACTCACTCTCACACACTCTCACACACTCTCTCACACACACTCTCACACTCTTTCTCACACTCTCAAACTCTCACACACTCTCACACACTCTCACACACTCTCACACACTCTCACTCACTCTCACACACTCTCACTCACTCTCACACACTCTCACTCACTCTCACACACTCTCACACTCGCACACTCTCTCACACACTCTCTCACACACTCTCACTCACTCTCACACACTCTCTCACTCACTCTCACTCACTCTCACTCACTCTCACACACTCTCTCACATACTCTCACACACACTCTCTCACACTCTCTCACACTCTCTCACACACTCTCTCACACTCTCTCACACACTCTCTCACACACTCTCACTCACTCTCACACACTCTCACACACTCTCACTCACTCTCACACACTCTCACACTCGCACACTCTCTCACACACTCTCTCACACACTCTCACTCACTCTCACACACTCTCTCACACACTCTCACTCACTCTCACACTCTCACACACTCACACACTCTCTCACACACTCTCACTCACTCTCACACACTCTCACACACTCTCACTCACTCTCACACACTCTCACACTCACACACTCTCTCACACTCTTTCTCACACTCTCAAACTCTCTCACACTCTCACACACACTCTCACACGCTCACTCTCACACACACCCTCACACACTCTCACTCACTCTCACACACTCTCTCACATACTCTCACACACACTCTCTCACACTCTCTCACACACTCTCTCACACTCTCTCACACACTCTCACACACACTCTCACACACTCTCACACACTCTCACACTCTCTCACACTCTTTCTCACACTCTCAAACTCTCTCACACTCTCACACACACTCTCACACGCTCACTCTCACACACACCCTCACACACTCTCACTCACTCTCACTCACTCTCACACACTCTCTCACATACTCTCACACACACTCTCTCACACTCTCTCACACTCTCTCACACTCTCTCACACTCTCTCACACACTCTCTCACACTCTCTCACACACTCTCTCACACACTCTCACACACTCTCACACACTCTCACTCACTCTCACACACTCTCACACTCACACACTCTCTCACACACTCTCACACACTCTCACTCACTCTCACACACTCTCACACTCACACACTCTCACACACTCTTTCACACACTCTCACACTCTCACACACACTTTCACACGCTCACTCTCACACACACCCTCACACACTCTCACTCACTCTCACACACTCTCACTCACTCTCACTCACTCTCACACACTCTCACACACTCTCACACTCACACACTCTCTCACACACTCTCACACTCTCTCACACACTCTCTCACACACTCACACACACTCTCTCACACTCTCTCACACACTCACACACACTCACACACACTCTCTCACACTCTCTCACACACTCACACACACTCTCTCACACTCTCTCACACACTCTCACACACTCTCACACACTCTCTCACACTCTCTCACACACTCTCTCACACTCTCTCACACACTCTCTCACACTCTCTCACACACTCTCACACACTCTCTCACACTCTCACACACTCTCACACACTCTCACACACTCTCACACACTCTCACACACTCTCACACACTCTCACACACTCTCTCACACACTCTCTCACACACTCTCTCACACACTCTCTCACACTCTCTCACACTCTCTCACACTCTCTCACACTCTCTCACACTCTCTCACACTCTCTCACACACTCTCACACACTCTCTCACACACTCTCTCACACACTCTCTCACACTCTCTCACACACTCTCACACACTCTCTCACACTCTCTCACACTCTCTCACACACTCTCACACACTCTCTCACACTCTCTCACACTCTCTCACACTCTCTCACACTCTCTCACACTCTCTCACACTCTCTCACACTCTCTCACACTCTCTCACACTCTCTCACACTCTCTCTCACACTCTCTCTCACACTCTCTCTCACACTCTCTCACACTCTCTCACACACTCTCACACACTCTCACACACTCTCACACACACTCTCACTCTCACACAAACTCTCACTCTCACACGCTCCCACTCTCTCACTCTCTCACTCTCTCACTCTCTCACTCTCTCACTCTCTCACGCTCCCACTCTCAACTAACAACACCAGGCGCTGTTCGTCGCTGTGCCAGGCTAGGTGCATACAACAAATAACAAAATCCCCCGTATAACCTCAACAGATTGTTGGGACAAGTGCTGTTAGCGAGCACCTATGAAGGTCAGAACGGCACACGAGGGGGTGGGTGGCCAGCACCACGCACTGCCGCCTTTGTCTCCCTAGTGGCGATGTTTTTACGCACCGCACCAGGTACTCATTTAAGGCTGAGTCGACTTAGAGGAGGCGCAGAACCGGTTCAGATAATCGTCACTGAGTGTCGGCCATGAGCGGGAATCGAACCCGGGTCGCCAGGTTCGTAGCACAGCGCGCGAACCGCTACACTTACATACACCCTCACACACACACACACAGACAGACACTCACCAATCTACTAACTCTGGTACTCACTCAAACTCCTTGCACGCTCTCTCTCACAATCATACACTCACTCACCAATCTAAAAAACAAACTCACCAACTCACTCGCTCACACACAAACTCACTCACTGTCACTCACCCACTCACACTCATGAATGCCAACTCACTCGCTCACACACACACACACTCACCAAATCTAACTACTCACCACTCTCACAGCTGCTCACAAAAAATACAATATTCCACCTTTATAGCCCGAACAGACTGTTGGGGCACGTGCCGTTCACACAACCTCACTCACACAACCTCACACATTCACTCACACTCTTGAATGCTAACTGACTCGCTAACACACACTCACTCACCAAATCTAACAACTCACCACTCTAACAGCTGCTCACAAAGACAAAGACTCCCTCCTCCCCCGTATAGCCTTAACAGACTGTTGGGGCAAGTGCTGTTCACACAACCTCACTCGCTCTCACTCACTCACTCTCTTGCACGCTCACACACTCGCTCACACACACTTACACACTCACTCACTCACACACTCTCTCACACACTCACTCACACACTCTCTCACACACTCACTCACTCACACACTCACTCACTCACACACTCACTCACACACTCACTCACTCACACACTCACTCACACACTCACTCACTCACACACTCACACACTCACTCACACACTCACTCACACACTCACTCACTCACACACTCACTCACACACTCACTCACTCACACACTCACTCACTCACACTCACTCACTCACACACTCACTCACACACTCATTCACTCACTCACACACTCACTCACACACTCACTCACTCACACACTCACTCACTCACACACACGCTCACTCACACACTCACTCACACACACACTCACTCACACACTCACTCACTCACACACTCACTCACTCACACACACACTCTCACTTACACACTCACTCACACACTCACCAATCAAAACAACTCACCAACATGCGATCACACGTGCTCACTAAGACAAACCCTCCCTCCCCCCTTGTAGCCTTAACATACTGTTGGGGCACGTGCCGTTCACACAACCTCACTCGCCGTCACTCACCCACTCACACTCTTGCACGCTAACCCACTCACCCGCTCACACACACACACTCACTACCCAATCACTCTCTTGCACGCTAACCCACTCACTCGCTCACACACACTCAATCACCCACTCACACTCTTGCATGCTAACCCACTCGCTCACACACACACTCACTCACCCACTCACACTCTTGCACCACTCACCCACTCACCCACTCACACTCTTGCACCACTCACCCACTCACCCGCTCACCCTAGCACGTGCTCACACCCTCGCTCAGCTCACACTCCTCATTCCCTCGTATCGCTCATCTCTCGTTTGAACGCGAATCTTACGACCAACCACCCCCTTCCGCGACTCTCTCGCTCCATCTCTTTTTTTCCATTTGTTCGTTTTTTCTCTCTTTTCATTCTTCTTTTTTACGATCAGAGGAAACAAGAGGATGCTCGATGTAGTCGGCACTTTGCTTCGTTCATCATTTAGTTTTTTTGTTTTTTTAATCTTTGCTTTATGTACCCCCCCCCTCTCTGCCCCCCCTCTCTGCCCCCCCCTCTCTCTAGCCCCTCTCGCTCTCTCTCGCTCCCTCTCTCCTTCCCCATCTCTCCTTCCCTCTCTCTCCTTCCCTCCCTCTCTCTCCTCCCCCCTCTCTCCTTACCTCTCTCCCTCCCTCTCTCTTCTCTTCCCTCTCTCGCCCTCGCACTCACCCCATTGGCCGACTCGCCTCGAGGCGGCACTTCAAAGTGGACGAAGGGTGGGGGGGGGAGAGAACGCACGACGATGGGGGAGGGTGTAAGGGGGGGGGGATGTGGGGGGGGATGTGGGGGGGAGGGGGGCGATGTGGGGGGAGGGGTCCTCGCTACTTGATGGCCCGGGGAGGTGCGGAAGTGCCCCACTTGGTCTTTGTGCGCGGAGCTCTCAGATGAAGACGTCGCGGGCTCCGTGAAGCGACGAGGCGATCAGCTGCTCGCTGCTTTGCTGCTGCTGCTGCTCGCACGTCCTGCCCTGCCTGCCCTGCCTGCTGCTGCTGCTGCAACGGCGGGAGGAGTACCGTGATGGCAGCTTCCTTGCAGGGGGTGAGTGTGCGGCGAGCGAGTGAGTCGGCGGGTCGGTGAGGCCGGTTGAAGTGAGTCGGCGAGTTGAGTGAGCGCGACAGTCTGTGAGTGAGTCGTGAATGAGTGAGCCCGTGAGCCCAGTGAGTGTGTGAGTCAGCGAGTCTGTGAGTGAGTCGTGAATGAGTGAGTCCGTGAGCCCAGCGAGTGAGTGAGCCAGCGAGTCTGTGAGTGAGTCGTGAATGAGTGAGTCTGTGAGCCCAGCGAGTGAGCCAGTGAGTCTGTGAGTGAGTCAGCGAGTGTGTGAGTGAGTCGTGAATGAGTGAGTCCGTGAGCCCAGCGAGTGAGTCAGCGAGTCTGTGAGTGAGTCGTAAATGAGTGAGTCCGTGAGCCCAGCGAGTGAGTCAGCGAGTCCGTGAGTGAGTCGTGAATGAGTGAGTCCGTGAGCCCAGCGCATGAGTCAGCGAGTCTGTGAGTGAGTCGTGAATGAGTGAGTCCGTGAGCCCAGTTAGTGAGTGAGTCAGCGAGTCTGTGAGCGAGTCGTGAATGAGTGAGCCAGCGAGTGAGTCAGCGAGTCTGTGAGTGAGTAGTGAATGAGTGAGTCCGTGAGCCCAGCGAGCGAGTCAGCGAGTCTGTGAGTGAGTCGTGAATGAGTGAGTCCGTGAGCCCAGCGAGTGAGCCAGCGAGTCTGTGAGTGAGTCGTGAATGAGTGAGTCAGCGAGTCTGTGAGTGAGTCGTGAATGAGTGAGTCCGTGCGTGAGTCAGCGCGTGAGTCAGTGAGTCTGTGCGTGAGGCTCTCGAATGAGTCGCGAGTGAAGACTCCGAGCGAGTTGACGAGTGAGTCGGTGAGTGAGATGGAGCGACGGCCGCCCTAGTGTACGCATGACACCGATGACGAGTATCTGAACCGGTCCTGGGCCTCCGCTAGGTCGACTCAGCCTCAAATGAGTACCTGGTGCGGTGCGTAAAAAAACCAACATCGCCACTTGGGGAGACAAAGGCGGACGGGCGTGGTGCTGGCCACCCACCCCCTCGTGTGTCGTTCTGGCCTTCATAGGTGCTCGCTAACAGCACCTGCCCCTACAGTCTGTTACAGGCTACACGGGGGACCTTTGTCTTTGTGTGTGTGTGCGCTATTGAGTGCGCCTGAGTGTGAGCGCATGAGCAGCGTCCATAGGCGCGTGTCTCATTGCGAAGAGCGTGTCCGTGTGAGCTTCTGTGTGTGTGTCACCGTGTATTCATGTATCAACTTGTGTGTACTTAAGTTTGAACTCGCGTGTAACCTCTGCGTATCGCTTCCGTATCTGCGTTATCCTCCGCTCGTATTTCCGCCTATCTCTGACTCCGTCCGTCCGCGTGTCTTCGTGTAAGTGCGTGTGTGTGTGTCTGTGTCTCTGTGTGTGTGTCTGTGTCTCAGTGTGTGTGTCTCTGTGTGTGTGTCTCTGTGTGTGTGTCTGTGTGTGTGTCTGTGTGTGTCTGTGTCTCTGTGTGTGTCTGTGTCTCAGTGTGTGTGTCTCTGTGTGTGTGTCTCTGTGTGTGTGTCTCTGTGTGTGTGTATGTGTGTCTGTGTCTCTGTGTGTGTCTGTGTGTGTGTCTCTGTGTGTGTGTCTGTGTCTCAGTGTGTGTGTCTCTGTGTAAGTGCGCGTGTGTGTCTGTGTGTCTGTGTGTGTCTGTGTCTCAGTGTGTGTGTCTCTGTGTGTGTCTGTGGGGAGCGGTAGTGTCACGGTTAGCGCACTGCCATTACATACCCAGCGAACCCGAGTTCGATTCCCGCTCACGGCCAACACCGGTGACGATTTATCTGAACCGGTCCTGGGCCTCCTCCCCTAGGTCGACTCAGCCTCATATGAGTCACCTGGTGCGGTGCCTGTATTAAACATCGCCACTGGGGGAGACAAAGGCGGCCGGGCGTGGCGCTGTCCACCCCCACCCATCCGTGACCACGTGCTCATCATACCGCGCGTTCACTCTATACGACGGGGAGGGAAATCTTCGTCTTCTGCGCGAGTGTGAGTCTGTGTGATAGCTCCCCGATCCATCTACCCGCACCCCCATCCCCATATCTGTGCTCACGTCTATTATCTACTGCAACCCCTGGGAACTGCGTGTCCACTTATAGGTGCCCCGGCAGTAAAACAGGATCGCCTCCGTAATCCTTGACACGCGCTCGGTCACGATGTAGGCGAACGCTGCGGCGATTAGCAACCGCGAATTCGTCGACGCGAGCCGAACGCATCAACTCTGTCGTGAGCATTTAAATGTTTTAAAAATAAAAATTGGTATTTACACTGCCGTTATATTTCTTATATACGTACATAGATATATGTATATATATATACGACGGCAGGCATCCCAATGGGAACAAACAAATACACACACCCACAAAAAAGACGCACATCGTCAACTCGATTTGTTTCGGAGTCATCGCTTAGATCAGCGGCCCCCAACGTTGTTGGCACCAGGGACCGGCTTCGTGGAAGACAATTTATTCACGGACCAGGGGTGGGGAGGGGGGTAGTTCATCATTGGGTCTTTCCCCCTTTATCAATTAAGCTCTCCGGCGACGTTTGTTTTTGACTCATGTTGGCTACTAGGGCTTAGAGCTCGTGGGCTCACAACAAAACTGTGACTGTGACAAGTGCGCAGTGCGGGCAAGAGGCGCGGATGGAAGTGGTGAATAGTACAACAATGGGGGCGGGTTCCACGCGCGGACTCACCGCTCACCACTATGCGGTGTGTAGAGTGTGTACACACACGGACTCACCGCTCACCACGATGCGGTGTGTAGAGTGTGTACACACACGGACTCACCGCTCACCACTATGCGGTGTGTAGAGTGTGTACACACACGGACTCACCGCTCTCACCTCCTGCCGCTGTGCGGCCCGGTTCCTAACAGGACACGGGCCGGTCCGCGGCCCGGGGGGATTGGGGGGACCCCTGGCTTAGAGGATATCTCCCAAGAGAGTCGATCCTAAGAGACACGCACGAATCCGAGGAGGGCCGCATATTTTGCTTCGCGCAAAGGCAGGATCCCATTGTAGACTGTTGGGGATGCGGGTGTCGAACACCACGCCCGGCCGCCTTTGTCTCGCCGGTGCTGATAATTACCCCCGTCTCCCACCACCACCACCAACCAGAACTGGTTGAAACTCCCGTCGCTGTTATTGGGAATGGAACTTTGGTAGCTGGGTTCGTAGCGCAGCGCAATAACACACACACATATACACACCTCAACATACACACACGTACGTGCATCGCTGCATATACATGCGTTATGCAACACAGTATACACATGTATATTGATTGTGGCTCGCGTAAATAAAGGCCGTGACATCTGAGCGAGGATCGGGAACGGAACGTCAAATTTAAGTCCAGCGTTCGGAATATGAAACATTGCACCGTCATCATCATTGACGCGTTGTGTGTCGCTGTGCTCTGTCCGGCTTGAGTCTTGGTCGTATCGTGCTGTTAAGTAGACACGCGTGTACATAGACACACACACACACAGACATCGTTCGCGCTGTGTATCTGAGAACCGTAGGGCACCGCGGAGCGAGCACCACTTTCCCTCGTGTGTGGGCCCGTGGTTTGTGTGTGTGTGCGTATATGTGTCTGTGGCCAGGGAGACAAAGGCGGCCGGGCGTGGTGTAGGCCACCCACACCCCCCCCCCTCATAGTTACCTGCTAAGAGCACTTGCCCCAACAGTCTGTTAGAGGCTACGCGGGGGATCGTTGTCTTTGTGTGGCCGGGTTGCCGCGTACGCCCTGCAACCTTTGTCTGTGTGTGTGTGTCCAACCCCCCTCCTCCCCCCCCTGCTGTTGCGTTGTTCGCACGACGCAACAGGTAAAACTCGTTTGAGGCTGAGTCGACCTAAAGGAGAGACGCACGCGCGCACGCACTTATTACTTTCAACTTTCGTTCCACTTGGCGTGTCTCTCTCTCTCATCCCTCTCGGAGGCCTCCGCCGAAAGCGCCGTGTCCGTAGTGGAGGTTGTCGTTTGACCATACTTCACCTCGCGGGTCAAATGCGGCTTGGTGGAAATGGAGGGGGGGCGGGCGGGCGCGGTGGGGGGCGCTTGTTCGGATATCACTCGCCAATGATGCTGGTCGCAGTTCTAAAATCCAACGAGGCACGGTGGACAACGTACAAACGTTTTGTCCGTCTCCAATGTAGCTTTGCTACATCTCCATGTGTCTGTTTGTTGTATTTAGCTCATGCGCATTCGTATCTCGTTGTTTACATCTCCCGTCTAAAACGAGACACCACCCTCTCACCCCCTCCTGGTCCGCATTGTTATTCCATCTCACCGCATCTCCATATTCCTCGCCGACAAACTCTCAATACCTTGCCAACGTCCGTCGTATTTCACAAACATCTCCATTTCCTGTCCACGTGTTTTTGCGTTTCCCCCCTTTTCATCTCAATCGCATCTCTCTACCCCTAGATGATATCTCCAAAAAAATGTATTTAGTTACAAAAAAACAAATCTAAAACTCTCGTAAATTCAAAACGCGGCAGCCACTTCATCCATTGACTTCCTCCCTCTCGGTTTCCTCTCGTCTCGATCTTTTTTTGGTACCGAGAGGCTGAGTCGCGACGCGCACACACGAGCCGCGCTCCCCACATCTCTCTCCGCTCCGCACGCCGTCGGCATCTCTCGCCGCGGCTCCTGCGATCGCAAAATCCAAATCTCCCGACTTGGTAACTCCCGAGCCAACGAGCTCATCTTGTCGTCGGCCATACTTCACCACGCCGGTCAGAGGTCAGGCGGAGCCGCGGTTTGAGCCGTGGGCGAGTGTCAAACTTGGGTGCAAGGGTCGTGTGTTCTGAGCGCATTGAACTAACTCCCTTTGGGTTAATTTATCGAGTTTATACATATTTTTATACGTTTGTAAATTGTTGTCACTTCTTCCGTATGCAGACAACTTTGCCTCCGTATAGCCTGAACAGAGTTCTATTTTAGGCTGAGTCGACCTAGGGGAGGAGGCCCAGAACCGGTTTAGATAATCCGTCACCGGGGTTGGTGGTGGCCGTGAGCGGGAATCGAACTCGGGTCGCCGGGTTCGTAGAGCAACTCGCTAACCACTGCCACGAACCGCTCACCACCACACAGACACACACACACGCGCCGTGTGTACTCGTGTGTGTTTCGCCGCATATATAAATAACATATATAAATATACATACATGTATATATATACTATCTGCATGTATCAACGGGCGGATAACTTTACGCCATGGATCCATTTAAACAATCGGATGCGACTGGCAAAAAGAGATTCTACAAATGCAACGTTCTTGAAGTGTTAAATCTCTGAGAGCGTCGAATGGAAGGGTAGCCTCCATCTCCCGCATTACCATACACACAATGGGCATTGTGCATTTTAAATCCCCGCGTGTGTGCGCGCGTGTGCATATGTAGTGTGTGTAGTGTGTGTCGTGTGTGTGGTAGTGTAGCGGTTAGCGCGCCGCGCGAAACCCGCTCACGGCCAACACCGGTGACGATTATCTGAACCGGTCCTAGACCTCTCCTAGGTCGACTCAGCCTCGAATGAGTGCCTTGTGCGGTGTGTGAACATCGCCACTGGGGAGACAAAGGCGGTCGGGCGTGGTGCTGGCCACCCACCCCCTCGTGTGCCGTTCCGGCTTTCATAGGTGCTCGCTAACAGCACTTGCCCCGACAGTCTATGAAGGCTATACGGGGATATTTGTCTTTTCCTTATATACATAAGCACATATGTAATGGTAACTCCATATATGAGATGCAAGCTACTAGCGTTTCTACAATCACAATGGGCAATTGCTGGACGGGTGAGGGCCGTATCGGTCACGGGGTGCGGAGGAAAGGCGCCGGAGTTGTTTGACCATACTTCACCACCACTTCACCACCACTTCACCACCACTTCACCACCACTTCACCACCACTTCACCACGCCGGTAGGTAACGCAGAGTGAGCAGGCGTTTTAGTGACGGTGTGGAGTAATTTGGTGGCGTCCAACCACGGTCTTGCACGTCGACAAATGTGAAATAAATCCCCATTACAATCGCATTGACGTGATCATCTTAAGTTATCACGCGGGCAATATGCGGCATTACTGCCCTTTTCGTTTAGGAGCCCCCACGCAATCAATCTGTGGTATGCGCGTGTGTGTGTGTGTGTGTCACATACACACCTATTACATATATACATAGATAACTACACGTGTGTTACATGTGCATAGTTTCACTCGCACGCCTATTACATATATACATATGTAACTACACGTGTGTTACATGTGCATAGTTTCACTCGCACGCGTATTACATATATACATAGGTAACTACACGTGTGTTACATGTACGCAGTTTAACTCGCACGCGTATTACATATATACATAGGTAATTACACGTGTGTTACATGTGCATAGTTTAACTCGCACGCGTATTACATATACACATATGTAACTACACGTGTGTTACATGTGCATAGTTTAACTCGCACGCCTATTACATATACACATATGTAACTACACGTGTGTTACATGTGCATAGTTTAACTCGCACGCCTATTACATATATACATAGGTAACTACACGTGTGTTACATGTGCACAGTTTAACTCGCACGCGTATTACATATACACATATGTAACTACACGTGTGTTACATGTGCACAGTTTAACTCGCACGCGTATGACATATACACATAGGTAACTACACCGCATATTTGACATGTGCACACACACACACACATAGTGCTACTATTTAAATCAGACGCACCACAAACAGCCTACGAGAGACGTTGGCGGCTGTGTAATTTTCGCCAAGAGTTGACGGTAACATTCTTTGCGACGTTTCGGGCAAAGGCCCTACCTGCATAGCACGTAGCTAGACGAACAACTGCCAGAAACATCACCTATTTCTATATATACATATATATAGAGCAGAGGTCGTCTCCTTTCTCACGGCCACGGTATCGATAGTGATGAGTGGAAAAGCTGATGATGGACGCTTGTGTTGCGCCCGAAACGTCGTGATTTATTTTATTTTATTTTCTACCCACGTGACTTTACCGAAAAAACCAAAGAGTATGGATTCCTGCAGTCACGAAAGCTTCAAAATCAAGATTGTTGAGTGGAGTTGAGTTATTTCGCTGTGGTGGTGGTTGTTGTTGGTGGTGGTGGCGGTTGTTGTTGTTGTTGGATTGTGTGTTCGTGCACAACTGCCAGCAGCAGCAGCCACCAATCTAATTCGTTCAACCGCGAATCAATCCCCAAGTACATTTCTCTCCGCGCGTCTCTCAGGGTGTCTCTTTTGAGTCTCCCACAGCCTCCTTAGGTTTATCCGTCCTAGGATTGCGTCTATGGCTAAGCGAGCTGGCTGGGGACTGGGGGCTTCTTGGAGTCAGGGGCATCGGCCCCGGCAAGTGCCGAGGCTGGGTCCGTCGGCTTACTGCAGACCGCGTCCAGCGGCGCGGGGTTTGATGCTCGACGCGGGGGTTGATCCTCCGGGCAATAACGACCACGTTGACTTCGTGCCTTGTTGTTTCGGACGATCGTTTCGTATTTGACTCGTGGCTATTTATATATATTTTGTAAAAAAAAAAAAAGTTAGGTAAACTACCCCTGATGAAACCGCCCTAACGCTAAGATCTAAATACAAAAAACGTTATAGCTGCGTTTTAAAAAAAGTGTTTATTTTTATGATCTGGTAATATGAATAATTGTGTATTACCGTACTTGTATTTAGAGAGAGAAGTGAATTCTAGATTTGAAGCTTTCGTGACTGCAAGGATTCATACTCTTAGTTTTTTCGGTAAAGTCACGTAGGTAAAAAATGAAATTAAAATTAATAAAAGTAAAAGAATAAAAATCACGACGTTTCGGAGGCAACACAAGCTTCCGTCTTCAGGTGAAACCGTCACAGCAAATATCTGTATCAGAGTATGAGTAAGAAGTGAATGCGTTTTGTCACCAGAGGTGGGTGGTGGGCAGGGGAAGCTGGCAGGGGTCGTCCACGGAAATGTTTGCATCGGCTCAGTGTTCCACGGGCCAAGAAAGTTCTAGATGCGCTGGGCTAAGAGAATGTGGGGTCTGTCGAAGAGAATCTCTGTGGAAGAGAATGTCAGGCTAAGAGAAGGTAGGTTTGTCTGCTACGACTGTAGATTGTACATCAAACTAAACTTTTTTTTAAATTTTACCAAGTAAGGCCCACTAAGCTCTAAAGCTCCTTTTTCACAAGCGACCTGGCCACCACTAATGAGAGCTCGGCGAGGCGGCTCATCGCGTGAACATTTAGAGCGGCCGAACACTCTTAAACGCCTGCTGTAGAATCTAAATATGGAGGGGAAAATCGGAAAACCCGGAGGAAAAAAAATCCACGCCATCACGGGGAGGGGAGAGACGCGCAAACTCGGAGAGAGAGACGCAAACTCCAAATATACAGCAGCAGGCGTCAGGGTCGGTTTCGAACTCACGTCCTCCTGTATACCAGGCGAGGTAGTTAACATCTCCTAGCCACCGTGATGATGATGAGAGAGAGACACAAACTCCAAATATACAGCAGCAGCAGGCGTCAGGGTCGGTTTCGAACCCACGACCTCCTGTAGACCAGGCGAGGTAGTCGACATCGCGACATGCGAGGCATAGCGATGCCCCGCCTCGTCTAATTCGACATCTCGGCGCGTTTACGTGAAGTGGCTTTTTTAGTTTAAAAAATAAAAAAGCGTCACTCTCTCCGACGCCGGTTTCGGTTGCGCCCTTGTCACGCGTGTTTGTTTCCGCACGACGTCCGACGTTCCGCTCCGCGTGCCAGCGGGCAAAGCTTGTACGGGGGAATGAAGGAGACGCAGTTTCCGCCGACGGGAGGACGCGGTTGACTCGAAAGGCGCGTACATCTTCAAAGTGTCGTTGCCGAAACAAAACGTAGCGATGCAATCTGAACGTGTATCTGATAAAGCGACCCACACAGCGCTGATGTTTAAGGCCGTAGGCCATCGGTGCTCGCTAACAGCACTTGCACCTACATTCTGTTAAGGCTACACGGGGGGTCATTGCCTCTGTATGTATTGCGAGCGCGTGTTTGTTTATTTAACCGTGTGCGGCTTATATACACCCCTGTTAAGTGACGTCTGTCTGTTCGATTCGTAGCTATTTATCTTCGCAACGCTCGAGTTCACCTGTGTAAAGTCTGGCTCTGTCGAAGCAATGCGCGCCTATGGAGCGTACCCTGTGTCCATGAAGCACACGCCGATCTGCGATTGCGTCTGTATTACACGTGAAGCGTGCGTCTGTGTATATATATGTGTGAAGCGGCGACGCCGCTGCTGTGTATATGCAAGTCGTGCATAGCGATGCAATCGTATTTTGTTGCTGTTGACATTTCCGTCGGTCTGTTGGAATCGAGCGTGCGTGACGGATGCGCCGAACGCTCGGCCCGAGCCGCGTGTGGCCTTCCTGCTCGCCGGACGAACACGCTTCCTCGACGTTCGCGATCACTGCGCACAAAGTGCTCGCCGCACTGTGCACCACCCACACACACACAGTGCCTTGGCTCGTCACGGAGCACACACTCACACACAGTGCCTTGGCTCATCTCGTCACGGAGCACACACACACACACAGTGCCTTGGCTCATCTCGTCACAGAACACACACACACACTCACAGTGCCTTGGCTCATCTCGTCACAGAACACACACACACAGTGCCTTGGCTCATCTCGTCACGGAGCACACACACACACACGCAGTGCCTTGACTCATCTCGTCACGGAGCACACACACACACTCAGTGCCTTGGCTCATCTCGTCACGGAGCACACACACACTCACAGTGCCTTGGCTCGTCACGGAGCACACACACACACACTCAGTGCCTTGGCTCGTCACGGAGCACACACACACTCACTCAGTGCCTTGGCTCATCTCGTCACGGAGCACACACACACACACTCACAGTGCCTTGGCTCATCTCTACACGGAGCACACACACACACACACACAGTGTCTTGGCTCATCTCGTCACCGAACACACACACACACACAGTGCCTTGGCTCATCTCGTCACGGAGCACACACACACACACTCAGTGCCTTGGCTCATCTCGTCACGGAGCACACACACACACACACAGTGTCTTGGCTCATCTCGTCACCGAACACACACACACACACTCAGTGCCTTGGCTCATCTCGTCACGAGCACACACACACACACACAGTGTCTTGGCTCATCTCGTCACCGAACACACACACACACACAGTGCCTTGACTCATCTCGTCACGGAGCACACACACACACACACAGTGCCTTGGCTCATCTCTACACGGAGCACACACACACACACAGTGCCTTGGCTCATCTCATCACGGAGCACACACACACACTCAGTGCCTTGGCTCATCTCTACACGGAGCACACACACACACACAGTGCCTTGGCTCATCTCTACACGGAGCACACACACACTCACAGTGCCTTGGCTCATCTCTACACGGAGCACACACACACACTCAGTGCCTTGGCTCATCTCATCACGGAGCACACACACACTCACAGTGCCTTGGCTCATCTCGACACGGAGCACACACACACACACGCAGTGCCTTGACTCATCTCGTCACGGAGCACACACACACACTCACAGTGCCTTGGCTCATCTCATCACGGAGCACACACACACACTCACAGTGCCTTGGCTCATCTCATCACGGAGCACACACACACACTCACAGTGCCTTGACTCATCTCGTCACGGAGCACACACACACACACACGCAGTGCCTTGACTCATCTCGTCACGGAGCACACACACACACTCACAGTGCCTTGACTCATCTCGTCACGGAGCACACACACACACACAGTGCCTTGGCTCATCTCGTCACGGAGCACACACACAGTGCCTTGGTTCATCTCATCACGGAACACACACACACAAACACAGTGCCTTGGCTCATCTCGTCACGGAGCACACACACACACACAGTGCCTTGACTCATCTCGACACGGAGCACACACACACACACGCAGTGCCTTGACTCATCTCGTCACGGAGCACACACACACTCGCAGTGCCTTGACTCATCTCGACACGGAGCACACACACACACACACACTCAGTGCCTTGACTCATCTCATCACGGAGCACACACACACACACAGTGCCTTGACTCATCTCGACACGGAGCACACACACACACACGCAGTGCCTTGACTCATCTCGTCACGGAGCACACACACACTCGCAGTGCCTTGACTCATCTCGACACGGAGCACACACACACACACTCAGTGCCTTGACTCATCTCATCACGGAGCACACACACACACACGCAGTGCCTTGACTCATCTCGTCACGGAGCACACACACACACTCACAGTGCCTTGACTCATCTCATCACGGAGCACACACACACACACTCAGTGCCTTGGCTCATCTCTACACGGAGCACACACACACACACGCAGTGCCTTGGCTCATCTCATCACGGAGCACACACACACACACAGTGCCTTGGCTCATCTCGTCACGGAGCACACACACACACTCAGTGCCTTGGCTCATCTCATCACGGAGCACACACACACACGCAGTGCCTTGACTCATCTCATCACGGAGCACACACACACACGCAGTGCCTTGGCTCATCTCATCACGGAGCACACACACACACGCAGTGCCTTGGCTCATCTCGTCACGGAGCACACACACACACACAGTGCCTTGGCTCATCTCATCACGGAGCACACACACACACACAGTGCCTTGGCTCATCTCATCACGGAGCACGCACACACACACGCAGTGCCTTGACTCATCTCATCACGGAGCACACACACACACACAGTGCCTTGGCTCATCTCATCACGGAGCACACACACACACACGCAGTGCCTTGACTCATCTCATCACGGAGCACACACACACACACGCAGTGCCTTGGCTCATCTCATCACGGAGCACACACACACACGCAGTGCCTTGGCTCATCTCGTCACGGAGCACACACACACACTCAGTGCCTTGGCTCATCTCTACACGGAGCACACACACACACTCAGTGCCTTGGCTCATCTCATCACGGAGCACACACACACACACAGTGCCTTGGCTCATCTCTACACGGAGCACACACACACACACAGTGCCTTGGCTCATCTCATCACGGAGCACACACACACACGCAGTGCCTTGGCTCATCTCGTCACGGAGCACACACACACACTCACAGTGCCTTGGCTCATCTCATCACGGAGCACACACACACACACAGTGCCTTGGCTCATCTCATCACGGAGCACACACACACACTCAGTGCCTTGGCTCATCTCGTCACGAGCACACACACACACACGCAGTGCCTTGGCTCATCTCGTCACGGAGCACACACACACACACACAGTGCCTTGGCTCATCTCGTCACGAGCACACACACACACACGCAGTGCCTTGGCTCATCTCGTCACGAGCACACACACACACACGCAGTGCCTTGGCTCATCTCTACACGGAGCACACACACACACACAGTGCCTTGGCTCATCTCATCACGGAGCACACACACACACGCAGTGCCTTGGCTCATCTCGTCACGGAGCACACACACACACACAGTGCCTTGGCTCATCTCATCACGGAGCACACACACACACACAGTGCCTTGGCTCATCTCATCACGGAGCACACACACACACTCAGTGCCTTGGCTCATCTCGTCACGAGCACACACACACACACGCAGTGCCTTGGCTCATCTCGTCACGGAGCACACACACACACACACAGTGCCTTGGCTCATCTCGTCACGAGCACACACACGCAGTGCCTTGGCTCATCTCATCACGGAGCACACACACACACACAGTGCCTTGGCTCATCTCTACACGGAGCACACACACACACGCACGCGCGCGCGCGCGGCATCGCGCCAACTTCGAATCATCCCGCGCGGCAGCGGCGGATTTTGTCTGCTAAGAGCCCTCGCGCGCTTCCAAACGCACTTCCTACCGACTGTTTAGGAAGCCGCTGGGGGCTTGTGCACTTTTATAAAAACGCATTTCTTTAGAACCGCTGTTTGTGTGTTTGTTTAGTTTGTGGTTCTTCCGCCCCACAAACACCTCCGATTGGCTGGCGCGGTTGGCTGCGTACGGCGCGTCACAAGTTCGACATGAAGACATAACACACGCCGTGTCGGTCAGAAGTAAGACTTCACCGCGGTCGGAAAATCGAATACGTGGCCCGGGTTCATTGACGCAGTGCGCCAACCACTGCACCACCGCTCCACTCGGTCTGTAAGCGTAGGTCTCTCTCTGTCTCTGTGATAAATATCCATCGGTTTAAAGATCGTCTTCTCGCAATATACAGAGTGTACGACCATGTGCGTGAATGCAAACGTATTGAGTAAGTGTCTATAACTATGATTTTATATTACACGTGTGTCTATGTGCTCTGTGTGTGTGTGTGTGCACCCGTCCGAGTGAATGCCTATTCGACGACCCGACATTTGCATATCGCTCCGCGTGCTCGGAGCGACTGCTGCTTCCGCTGCGAAACGTCGGACATCGCTTAGCGGTCACAAACCCTGACAGCACACACGGGATCGCCACGCGGTTGTTAGGAGTGTATGTGTTCGGAGTTCTATATAGCACGAGGAGTGATGCCAAATATATATATCGGCAGTTACACGGGATATAGGGGCGTCGATACACAGCACAGACCCGTCGGCGTGACGTTATCCCAGCTGTTAGAAGTGTGCGTGTACGTAGCTGATATTGGGAGCGAGATGGTAACTACCTCGCCTGGTATGCAGGAGGTCGTGGGTTCGATCCCGACCCTGACGCCTGCTGCTGTATATTTGGAGTTTGCATCTCTATCAGCATCACAGTGGCTAGGAAATGTTAACTACCTCGCCTGGGATAGAGGAGGTCGTGGGTTCGATCCCGACCCTGACGCCTGCTGCTGTATATTTGTAGTTTGCGTCTCTCTCTCTCATCATCATCACGGTGGCTAGGAAATGTTAACTACCTCGCCTGGTATGCAGGAGGTCGAGGGTTCGATCTCGACCCTGACGCCTGCTGTTGTATATTTGTAGTTTGCGTCTCTCTCTCTCATCATCATCACGGTGGCTAGGATATGTTAACTACCTCGCCTGGTATACAGGAGGTCGTGAGTTCGATCCCGACCCTGCCAGCTGCTGTATATTTGGAGTTTGCATCTCTATCAGCATCACAGTGGCTAGGAAATGTTAACTACCTCGCCTGGGATGGAGGAGGTCGTGGGTTCGATCCCGACCCTGACGCCTCCTGCTGTATATTTGTAGTTTGCGTCTCTCTCTCTCATCATCATCACGGTGGCTAGGAAATGTTAACTACCTCGCCTGGTATGCAGGAGGTCGTGGGTTCGATCCCGACCCTGACGCCTGCTGCTGTATATTTGGAGTTTGCGTCTCTCTCTCTCTCTCATCATAATCACGGTGGCTAGGAGATGTTAACTACCTCGCCTGGTATACAGGAGGTCGTGGGTTCGATCCCGACCCTGCCAGCTGATGTATATTTGGAGTTTGCGTCTCGCTCTCTCTCTCTCTCTCTCCGTGGCCGCGTGGATTTTTCTCCGGGTCCTCCGGTTTTCCCCCTCCACATTTAGAATCAGCGTAGCGCATCTTATTTGGCTGCTATACATTGTCGCGCTATCATGTGTGGCAAGCCAGGTCGCTTCTGGGGAAAAAAAATAACTCGGGGGGGGGGTGGGGGAGGGGGGCCTTAACCTGCTAAACTGCTAAACTAGTTTAGTTCCACGTACAGAAGCGCGTGTCTATCTACGAAGCATATGCATACGAAATGCAGACGTTTGTATCGACTGCGTTCCGTGTGAGACCATCTCTCACGTGCATCCTTACATCGGCCACGATCGCGAGCCACCGACTGGTGCACTCTTCTCTAGGCCCTCACCACCAAACTCGCGATCCTGCGACGCAGTCATCCACCGATATACACACATACATATACACACATACACACACATACACACACATACACACACATACACACACATACACACACATACACACACATACACACACATACACACACATACACACACATACACACATACACACATACACACATACACATAGACACATATGATAGAGGGGTATTTCTTTGGGTTAGATCGCGTAAATGTATAAATGTGTCGTTACAACCCGCCACCACCCGACACAGCCAACTAGTAAGGGTCGTCACGTGGATTACTGGCGAAACGTCGTGCTCAGTTTGTAAATGTTGTGGCTTGGCTCTCCAACACACTCGTGTTGCTGTTCTAGTATACTACACTATACACTACACTATACACTAGTGCTGTATTAGTATACTACACTATACACTACACTATACACTAGTGCTGTATTAGTATACTACACTATACACTACACTATACACTACACTATACACTAGTGCTGTACTAGTATACTACACTATACACTACACTATACAATAGTGCTGTACTAGTGTACTACACTATACACTACACTATACACTAGTGCTGTATTAGTATACTACACTATACACTACACTATACACTAGTGCTGTATTAGTATACTACACTATACACTACACTATACACTAGTGCTGTATTAGTGTACTACACTATACACTACACTATACACTAGTGCTGTATTAGTATACTACACTATACACTACACTATACACTACACTATACACTAGTGCTGTATTAGTATACTACACTATACACTACACTATACACTAGTGCTGTATTAGTATACTACACTATACACTACACTATACACTAGTGCTGTACTAGTGTACTACACTATACACTACACTATACACTAGTGCTGTACTAGTATACTACACTATACACTACACTATACACTAGTGCTGTATTAGTATACTACACTATACACTACACTATACACTAGTGCTGTATTAGTATACTACACTATACACTACACTATACACTAGTGCTGTACTAGTGTACTACACTATACACTACACTATACACTAGTGATGTACTAGTATACTACACTATACACTACACTATACACTAGTGCTGTACTAGTATACTACACTATACACTACACTATACACTAGTGCTGTACTAGTATACTACACTATACACTACACTATACACTAGTGCTGTATTAGTATACTACACTATACACTACACTATACACTAGTGCTGTACTAGTATACTACACTATACACTACACTATACACTAGTGCTGTATTAGTATACTACAGAGGTGGGACAAAGCCATTGTTATGCAAGTCCAAGTCGAGTCGCAAGTCATCAAATTCATGACTCGAGTCTGACTCGAGTCCAAGTCACATGACTCGAGTCCACACCTCTGGTATACTACACTATACACTACACTATACACTACACTATACACTAGTGCTGTACTAGTGACGAATTGGCCACGTTCTGTTTACGTGACAACCCTTACTAGTTGGCTGTGTCGGGTGGTGGCGGGTTTACCGACACATTTGTATATATACACTTCGTATATACCTCTACAGACACGTGTGTATGTTTCACGCGTGCCCTGCGTAAAGTGTACATCTCAAGTGTATCTCTAACTTCGGGATGGGGGGGGATGGGGAGGGGCGGCGTCGTTTGGCCATACTTCCCCACGATATGTCGTGGTGTGGGTACACAGGGCCTATTTGAACTATCACTCGCCCGCCGCCGCTAGCCGTGGGACCGCAAGTCAAAGGCCGCAGCGCGCAAACTGCTGCGCCGCCGCTCCTCCGAAAGTTTCCGTTGCGCCGCGTGTCGATGAATATCCGTCGAGGTGATGATGACACCTCGCGTGCCCCCCCCCCACGCGTGTAGAGATCGAGCGGCGTCACTGCTGCGGGTCTATGCGGTTGAATGTCCGTACGTCGATGCAGCGAAGTGCATGCGGCACGTCAAATGCTGCACGCGCGGGTGAACGCACTCATCAGCCATGCTCAATCCACTGCTGGATGAATGGTTCACGAAGGATCTCTCACCATCCCGCGGTGTTGTAATAAACTTATATTTTATATATATATTTATATATATATATAAAAGTTGCATGTGTTGCATGTGAATGTGAAAAGTACGCGTCTAAATACAGCGCGCGTCGGCGTGTCGCGTGCAGAGGCGGTAGAGAGATCTACGTATAAATATACGTTTCGTAAATGTGAGTGATTTAACACCATTGGAACCTCATTTGCTAGTAAAAAATATGATAATTGGTTTTTTACCCTTCTATCTGGCAACAAAACTGACACCTTTTGCTGCCAGGTAGAAGGGTAAAAAAACAACTATCAAGGGGAACGATATTTCGAGTCTCAAGACAACGTTTGCAAGAGGGTTCCGCCGCATCGATACGTTCTGTCGTGAAATCCAATGCACGATAGTTGGGGGGGTGATAAAACGCTCAACGATCCGCACAGACGGATTCAATAATCTCTCGATGTGATAATACCGTTAGGGAACCTTCTGGCCAAGCCGACATTCACCACTCGGCGGTCTGATCCAGACTCAGTCAGCCGACGCGTCCATCCACGCAGTCATGCCAATGGGTGCCGCGGTGGAGAGATGTTAACTAATTCTAGATTTGAAGCTTTCGTGACTGCAAGGATTCATATTCTTAGGTTTTTTCGGTAAAGTCACGTAGGTAAAAAGACATTAAAAAGTAAAATAAAATAAAAAATTTATTTTATTTTGATTTTTATTTTATTTTATTTTACTTTTTTATGTCTTTTTACCTACGTGACTTTACCGAAAAAACCTAAGAAGATGTTAACTACCTCGCCTGGTACACAGGACGTCGTTGGCTCGATCCCCACCCTGGCGCCTGCTGCTGTATATTTGGAGTTTTGCGTGTGTCTCTCGCCCGTGATCCCGTGGGTTTTTCTCTGGGGCCTCCGTTTTTCCCCCCTCCACATTGAGGATCAACATCACGCGTTTAGAGTATTTGGCTGCTGTATAACTTTCCACGTGAGATAAGCCGCTTCGTTTGTGGCCAGGTCGCTTCTGAAAAATAGCTACGTACCTTAGCGGGCCTTACCTGGTAAGATGAAAAAAATATTCTTATTTTTTTTCGGTAAAGTCACGTAGGTGAAAAATAACAATTAATAAAAGTAAAATAAATATAAAATAAAAATCACGACGTTTCGGAGGCAACACAAACTTCCGTCTTCAGGTGGAACCGTCACAGCACGATAGCTGTATCAAGTTCTCACTTGGCACAGCTATCATGCTGTGTTATTTTATATTTATTTTACTTTTATTGATTTTAATTTTTCACCTACATGACTTTACCGAAAAAACCTAAGAATATGAATCCTTGCAGTCACGAAAGCTTCAAATCTAAAAAAAAATAGTTTAAGAAAAAATTGTTTAGTAATAGGTTTTTACCCTTTCAACTGGTACAAAAACTGACACCTTTATACAAGGCATCATGTTTGCAATAACCACAACACAAGCATTTTGACTGCTTGTGTTGTGGTTAATGACTGCTTGTGTTGTGGTTATTGCAAACATGATGCCTTGTATAAAGGTGTCAGTTTTTGTACCAATTGAAAGGGTAAAAACCTATCACTATATTTTGCCACTGGTAAAGGAGAGGTCTCATAGTGAAAAAAATGTTTCGTTTGTTGTTTTAATGAATGACGTATCTATCTGCCTCTGTCTCTCAAGAGAGAGGTATCTCTTGAGCAATGCATAGAGATTGAGCTGTGCGCGTTACAAAGGATGCATCATCACCACTCAAGAGGGACAGAGAGAGATACAGAGGAGTCTGTGAACGGTTCACAGACGCAAAAACCCACGTACAGAGCGGGAGGAGGCAAACAGCCATCACCGGCGCCGACTATTGCCCGAGCTCTGCGATCCTATATTGGGTTGTGTGACTGAACCAGGCTCAACCACCAGAGATTAGAGGGGGGGAGGGGGGGGGGTGAACTTCTCAAGATTCCTCTCTCTCTCCCTTCCCTCCCCCACATCTCCCTCTCGTCCGTGTGTCGTGGTTGTACCACGAGTCGTTTTGATATCACCGACTCGCGGCCCACCCAAGATCTCGACCCCGCTAAGTTTTCACGCAGTGGACTCGTCGCTTGGGCCTCTCCGTTGGGTTCTATGGATAAATATGTTTTTGTTTGTTCGTAATAATCCTACGCATCTCTAATGAAGCTTTCTAAAGTGCCCGCTGTCTCTTTGCTCCCTCGTCCTCCTCTCTCCTCTCTCTGCGCTCTCTCTCTCAAGGAAGAGTCTCGCCTCGCGTCCGCTCCCCTCGCCATGCTCGCCGCGACCTGCAACAAAATCGGCAACACGCGCTCCGTGTCCCCGCTGGGCGAGACGCACTTCGGCGGCAAGGGCGGATTCTACCCCTGGAAGAAGCCCAGCGCCTCCAACGGAGGCGGCTACGGGTCGGCCACGCGGAGCCCAGGCGAACATCAGCAACAGCAGCAGCAGCAGCAGCAACAGCAGCAGCAGCAACAGCATCAGCAGCAACAGCAGCAGCAACAGCAACATCACAGCCTCGGTAGCATCAGCAACAACAACAGCAGCGGCGGCGGCGGCTCTAGCGCGTTCAGCGCCGCGTCTTGCACCACGGCCTCGTTCGGCGGCGACTACTCGGCGTACCACGGCGGCGGCGGCGTCTCGTCGCCCGAGCCCACGCACTCCGCCTTCGTCTCCAAGGTGCACTCGTCCGTGGAGGGGCTGCAGGGCATGTACTCTCGCGTGGGCATGCCGCCCCCTCCTCACCACCACCACCACCACCACAACCCCTACGAGTCGTGGTTCAAGGCGGCGGGCGCGGGCCACGGCGACGCGACGGCCGGCGGCGCCTCCGCGGCCGCCGCCGCCGCGTGGTGGGACGTGCACGGCACGGGCTGGCTCGACGTGCAGGCCGGCGCCGCGGGCGGCCTGCAGGCCCCGCTGCAGCCCTCCTTCCACTCGCAGCTGGGCGGCTACAACTCGGACTACGCCGCCAGCCTGGGCCACACGGCGGCGGCGGCGGCCTTCGGCGGCGCGTCGCCCCACCTGCTGCCCTCGGCCGCCCAGCACCTGCTGGCGCAGAACGGCATGCTGCCCACCTACGCCGAGTCGACCGCGACGGGGGGCGGCAGCGGCGGTGGGGCGCTGTCGGCCGGCCCCGCGATTGCGGGCGCCCCCGGCCTGGGCCCCGCGCCGACACCGCGCGGCTCCAGCCGGCGGTTCCCCGGGCGCGCCACCTGCGACTGCCCCAACTGCCAGGAGGCGGAGCGGCTGGGGCCGGCGGGCGCCAGCCTGCGGCGGAAGGGCCTCCACAACTGCCACATCCCGGGCTGCGGCAAGGTGTACGGCAAGTCGTCGCACCTCAAGGCGCACCTGCGCTGGCACACGGGCGAGCGGCCCTTCGTGTGCAACTGGCTGTTCTGCGGCAAGCGCTTCACGCGCTCGGACGAGCTGCAGCGACACCTGCGCACGCACACGGGCGAGAAGCGCTTCGCGTGCCCCGTGTGCAACAAGAGGTTCATGCGCAGCGACCACCTGAACAAGCACGCCAAGACGCACAGCGGCGGCAAGACGGGCAGCGAGAGCGACCCCGAGACGAGCAACCCCGAGTCGCCGTCGCACCCCCACTCGCCCGACGCGGGCGGGGAGTCGGCGGGCTCCATGCAGGAGTCGGGCGGCATGATGGTGGTGGGCGGTCAGGACCAGCGGCTGGCTTGAGCTTCGGCGGGTTGGGATGAGGCCGTTGGGATGGGATTGTTATCGAGACGGCGACGCCGGCGGTGATTCTAATCATCGTGAATTATCGCGCGGCGATTTCGTTTTTGGGCCAGAGATGTCTTCACGTGGTGCTGGCGATGGGGGCTGTTGGCGGTGGTACGTTGGGGCCGGCGCGTCTCTCCGTCGCTGAAGGGCCGGGGAAGCATCTGCAGGGGGATGCGTAGAAGAGGCGTTTTTTTTGGGTTTTCACGTTAAAATGTTCTCGTGAAGTTTTGGGCGCAAGGCGTCAACATGCCCTCCCCCCCCCACTCCCCCCCCCCCCGGCTTCTTTCACCTTCGTACGGAGCGAGCCGAGTGGGGAGTAAGACTTTGTGGGTGGAGAGGAGACTTCAGTGCACCGATGGTGGACAGCCAAACAACACTCAAGCCTCCCGCCGCTTTTAGTCGGGGTCCTCTGACCCCGACGTCTGAGCCTGACCCGGACTCTAACCTCAACGCCAAACCCCCTCGTCATCGCACCTCGCCCCGTCTACCCTTCGTGACCCCCTCGATCGATCGAACGCGTCTACGGATGCTCAACAACAGCAGCAGCAGCCGCAGCCGCAGCAACAACATTATCATCAAGAACAACAACAAACAATCCCTAACTGTTGCCCGTTCACGTCAATATTCAACGTGGGCCGATGTCAGCGTTAATAAAAAAAAAAACAAGTTAAAGGCGCAGCCCCGCAAGTGCTTGCTCGCGCCCCTGCTGCCGGAAAGAACGGCGGTCCTCCGCTCGAGGGAAGCTCCGGGAGCGTGGAGGTCTTACAGCGGGCATTGCTTGGCCTACTCTTCCACGCTCGCTAGAGGGACGTCTTGGAAGACGCCCCGGGCTCGGGAGGGAAGAGAGGGGAGGCGAGACTGAAGCTGTCCGTCAAAGATGTTTGACTCTTGTCTGGACCGTGTTATCAGTGCTGTGCCCGTTGAGGTCTTATCACCATCGGTTCCGCACCAGGTGAGATGTTGTCATAATTATTCTTATTATAATTAATAATATGGAAAGAGAGCGAGAGAGAGAGAGAGAGAGGAAAATAAATATCTATTAGTAAAAAAAAAATGAGATTACAGATTCGTGAATAAAGCTTTTGGCAATCATATATAGAGTTATAACGTGGATTTGGATATAGTTGACTATAACACGTGCACGCGTGCGTGCGTGTGTGTGTATATACTCGTCTGTTCACTGTTTGCGAGAAAAGGAATCATTGCCTTGATGACTTTGAGCATTTAGCGCGCTCGCAATTTGTACATGGTTTGTAAAAAAAAAATTACGATGGTGATGATGATGATTTAATGATGTTGATAACTGATGATGATGTTGATAATAATATGAATTTAATAATAAGGGCGAAATGTTAGACTTATAATAATGGGGGAGGGGGGGGGGGTTCCCTACCGTTGTGTTTTAACTTAAGTGTGGCGTGAAGACACGTGTAAGAAGTCGACGAAATGGAATTGATAAGAATTATGGAAAAAAAAACCCCACTCGTTGAAAAACATTAAAATGCAAATGCGCGCTAAGCTACACCCAGAGTGGACACGCATCGCTTTTTTTTTATTACAAATCAATTCTTTATAGCCCCCCCCCCACCTTCGCTCAATCCACTGGCTGGATCATAAAGGCCTGCTTCCCTGCTCACGTCGGCCGCGTGTGGGTTGCCTGACCATACTCTTAGGTTTTTTCGGTAAAGTCACGTAGGTAAAACATTTTTAATTAATAAAAGTTAAATAAAACAAATTAAAAAATTCACGACGTTTCGGAAGCAACACAAGCTCCCGTCTTCAGGTGGAACCGTCACAGCCACGACATCTGTATCAAGTAAATGAGGGCCAGGAACGGAACACTTTTTTATTAATATGGTAAGGTGAGGATTAAGACCAAGAGTAGACTGCATAAGGTGAGGCTTAAGACCATACTTCACCACGCTGGTCACTTGCAGGTGTTTCTTTTGGTGCAGTTGCCACCCCAACCAGCGACCGCTTCGGATATCACTCGCCACTGATGTAGCCGCGTGGCCGGGAAGAGAATCAAAGTCTTCATGAATGCCCCCGGAGGGAGGGGGGGTGGGGGGTTTGTTATACCGGCTGCACCACCGCTGCACACGATAACAACATGAATCAGAATATGTATTTATACTGGAGGAATCCCATGAGCTATGAAGATCTTTTAAATAATAAGGTCTCGCCGAGTCTAAAGACTCTGCCTGGAGGGTCCTATACCATCGTTGGCCATGGGTTTCCACGGATTGATCACAATTTCCACGGATGAATGAGAATTTCCATGAATGACTGAGACTTGCCATGAATTAATGAGAATGTTCCACGAATTATACGCTGGCTCTGCGCGGAGACAACACCCACGAGACTAATTCGGCGAGTGGACGCCGCCGCCGCGAGCGGCCTTCTGCGTTGACTTCGTAGCCCCTTCCACCTCGCCTGCGATTCGCCTGGTTGGCTACGTGCGGTGCTAAAGAAGTCCAACACGCACACAGCACACGCGCTCACGACTGTACTCGCGAGAGGCTAACACGCGGGACTGCCATCTGGTGGTAACGCAGGCAGCCTCCCCCTCTAGTGCCCGGCACCATCCCGCCAGCGCCCGACCATGACCCGCTCAGCCGCCCCCCACCCCACCGTAACGAGCACTCGCCAGGCTCAAGTCCCGCTTAGCCTTGTGTGTACCACACCACTGCCGGAGGCTGCCTCGCCGCCGAGGTGAATAGCAGGGGAGCAAAGAAAACTCAACAAACAAAAACAAGACGACCCGAGCGTGCGATCGAACATTTTTTGCCACGCCAAACCGCTCGACAAAGCGCGCGCAACATCAAGGCACGATGATTGCACTGTGGATACACGTAAATATTAATAGCTGCACGCATTCACTTGCTTGCCTTTAGTGGCAATTAGCGGCGGTGCGCAGCGGTGCGTCGCTGAGACAACGCGAGCTGACCAGGCGCGTGGTGGAGTTGGGGTGAAATCATAATTCGACGAATAAATGCGATGGGCCGATGTCGCGTTCTGCTGAGAATGGCTGTAATTGTGACGTTCTCGTATTTTGGTGGAACGCGCCACCGAAGCCCAAGCGGTTGGTGGCGCGCGGAGAGGGCCGCGTTTACGCCGAGAGACGGGGAGAGAGACGGAGAGAGATGATAGAGACGGAGAGAGACGGAGAGAGACATATAAAACAGGGGGAACATAGACATAGAGTAGGGAGAGATGGGGTGGAGAGACAGGGGGGTGGGGTAGAGATATAGGGAAGGGGTAAGAAGGAGGAGAGCAGAGCGTGACATATTTTGTGAAATCTTTCATTTAAGGGGGGGGGGGGTGGCACATAAAGCAAAGCATTGAAAAACAAACAAACAAAAACTAAATGATGAACGAAGCAAAGTGCCGACTACACCGAGCATCTTCTTGTTTCCTCTGATCGTAAAACAAAAAGAGACGGAGGGAGATGAGAGAGAGACGGAGCGAGATGATCGAGAGAGGAGGAAATTCGCGGAGTTCACGCGGCTCGGCTCGGAGCAAGGGGTTGACGCACTTTCAGAGCGTGAGACGAAGTGGAGCCGTTGTTGTTGTCGTTGATTTGAAGCTTTCGCGACTGCAGGAATGCATACTCTCTGGTTCTGTCGGTAAAGTCACGTGGGTAGAAAAAATATTATACGAAAACACGACGTTTCGGTCGCAACACAAGCGGCCCTCCATACAAACTCCACCTTCCCGTGCCGATATAAAGCCACAACAGCAGATCATTTATTCTCACCTGAAGACGGCCGCTTGTGTTGCCATCGAAACGTCGTGTTTTCTTTTATGATTATTTTTCTACCCACGTGACTTTACCGAAAGAACCAGAGAGTACGCTATTTTGTTATTGTTATTTTGTTGTTGCCCGTGACCCAAAAAAATAGTTCGGGAGCCGCATCACACGCGGAGCTACTTGACGTGCACAGACACGGCAGCGGGAATACAGCAACATGACAACAACAACAACACAGTCTGATGTAAATAGACAAAACAGGTGATGGAGAAAACTGCGTCTATTTAGTTGATGTCCCCCCCTCCCCCCCCTTAGTTCTTTAACAGTCACAGTTTGACTCTTGTGCATCTTGTGTGTCGCCAAGACATCCCGTGGTGACGCCCATTCCCTGGCCACATTTCAGAAATGTATCTTGACATCAAATTTCGTTTAAGAATTACGACTTTTTTTTTTTATAAAAACGGCTGCTCTCAAGCGGGAGGTGGCAGGGCGGACGGGTCAGCCAAAAAGTCGCAAAGGTCGAAGCCAAAGAGCCACTGCATACGGCTCCGCAGCCGAAGGCTGGCAACCCCTTGCTCCCATCATTACCCCCCATCACCACCATCACCACCATCACCACGAAGACAAAGATCTGTTGGTGCGAGTGCCGTTCGAGAGAGTCCTGCCTGTGACGGCACGAGGAGGTGGTCGGTCAGCACCACGCCACGGTTCGCCGTTGCCTCCCGAGTGACGGCACTTGCACGTGGTGGTTTACCAGGTACCCATTTGAGGCTGAGTCGACCTAGGGGGGGTGTGGGGGTGGCCCGTGACCGGTTCAGTTAGTCGTCACCGGAGTTTAAGTTTCAATTTCATTTATTCGGTGTAGCCCTGTGAGCCATGAGGCTCTTGACTCGGGTGCAACCTCAACAAAAGAAATCACGAACAAAGAACATCTTAAAGTAACGTTTCGCAACAGAAACATCCAGGAAAAAAACACCAAAATCTTCCAGAAAAAAACATCAAAAATCTTCCAGAAAAAAAGCACCGTCATCAACGCTGTGTGCGCAAATGCCAATGGGATACAAGTCGAACAATAACAACCATAAGACAATTTAGATTAAAGCTATCAGGCTAACTCCGTACTTCAACAAACAAACATGGCTTAATCTTGAGTTGAAGCTTTCGTGCCTGCAGGAATCCATACTCTTTGGTTCTTTCGGCAAAGTCACGTAGGTAGAAAAATAACAGATCACGACGTTTCGATCGCAACACAAAGCAACCGTCATCAGGTGTGACAAACCGCGGCGAGAAAAAACTGCTGAAGCTAAACATGGGCCTAACCACGCGTTTTCGAATATCACCAAAAGAAATCGATAAAAACGATGTAACGGCGATCATAGGAGGAGGGAGGGAGGGAGGAGCACGTGGACGAGAGGAACGCGCTTCGGGTCTAATGCGCCACCGTTTTCGAAGAGTTGTTCAAGGGAACGTCGCGTGGGAGCCTTGGGGGTCAGCGGATGAGACTCGCCAGGGCGCCCTGCCGCACGAGCGGCTGATGCCGGACGGCTCAGCGGGTAGCCGACGTTGACTCGGCTCGGCGCGCCATCGGTGGGGCACGGCGGGGAGAGAGACGGAGCGATGGAATCGGACTCCCCCCGTGGCGGTCGGGGCGTGTGTCGAGTTAAGGGGGGGGGGGGGACGCGAAGCTATCGTCGTGATGCTCGATGAGGCTTTTCATCCAGCGGTGGATGGAGCGCGGCTGATGGATAAAGGGAAGGGGGGGATTTAAGTCGGCGCTTCCGAGTTGGGGATATTCATTGCGACGTTGGTGGTGGTGATGAACGTGGTGGTGGTGGGGCTAGTGGTTGTGTATGGTGATGGTGGTGATGGTGGTAGTGGTTGTGTATGGTGGTGATGGTGGTAGTGGTTGTGTATGGTGGTGATAGTGGTTGTGTATGGTGATGGTGGTGATGGGGGTAGTGGTTGTGTATGGTGATGGTGGTGATGGTGGTAGTGGTTGTGTATGGTGATGGTGGTGATGGTGGTGAGGGGGTACTGGTTGTGTATGGTGATGGTGGTGATGATGGTAGTGGTTGTGTATGGTGTGGTGGTGGTACTGGTTGTGTATGGTGATGGTGGTAGTGCTTGTGTATGGTGATGGTGGTGGTGGTGGTTGTGGTTGTGTATGGTGATGGTGGTGATGGGGCTCGTCGTTGTGTATGGTGATGGCGGTGATGGGGGTACTGGTTGTGTATGGTGATGGTGGTGATGGTGGTACTGGTTGTGTATGGTGATGGTGGTGATGGTGGTAGTGGTTGTGTATGGTGGTGGTGCTGATGGGGGCTCGTCGTTGTGCATGGTCGTCGTGGTGGTGCCCATGATTGACGGAGCCGATGATGCTGATAGCGGCTATCAGCAATAAAACTCGCGCGGCTGGAACCAATCCTAAATTAATTAATTCCTTGCTCACTCACCCGTCAATCCATCCATTCATTCGGCCAGCGCGTCATTCGTTCATCTATTCGCGAATTAATTAAACCATTAATTAATTAACTCCGCGGAAGGCTATTGCCCCCCCCCACGCCCGCGTGCCGATATCACCAATTACCCTCACCAGCACTCGCAGGGAGCCGTGCGGCCCCTGCTAACAGGACTCAGCGATAACCCGACCGCCGTTGCGTTAATTACACTTCTCCGACACAATTCCCCAGCTACGCTTGCTGGGGGTGGTGGTGGTGGGGGTCGTAGTGGTGGTGGTGGTGTGTATGTACGTACGTGTGGAGGGAGCGGTACGTGTAGCGGTTAGCGCTACGAACCCGGCGTACCCGAGTTCGATTCCCGCTCACGGCCAACACCGGTGTCACGATTATCTGAACCGGTCGTGGGCCTCCCCTAGGTCGACTCGGCCTCGAATGAGTACCTGGCGCGGTGTGTAAACATAGCCAATGGGAAGACTTAGGCGGCCGAGCGTGGTGCTGGCCACCCACCGCCTCGTATAGCCTGAACAGACTGTTGGGGCAAGTGCTGTTAGCGAGCACTTGTGAAGGCCGGCACGGCACGCGCGCAAAGCGTTAATCTTGACGAATGCGTCAGAGCTTTTTGTTATTATTCCAGCGATGATGAACAAACATAATAGGCCTTACACTATTCGGCAATGACACGGGGTGGAGGGGGGGGGTTAAGATGTCCATACATCGCATAAACAGCACCTATTGCAAGGCATCACCAAGTCTCGTGGTAAAGCGTGCAAACAAACAATCGCACGCTTTCGTATTAACGCGTGCACTCTCCTCTTTGAAACGAATTGGGTCCCTTCACCAAAGCTATCTATATACCCTCCTGTTTGCAGTGCCGGATTATCCTCTTAGCAAAAGTAGCTACGTATGTAGTAGCTCAAGAGCCCCGCACTCTCACGGGCCCCGCGCTAAATGATTTCAAGCTATCAATTCCGCTTCATGATTCTCTGCACTTGCTCTATTACTATAGTATTCGACTGCCGTCAATTTTTATGAACGACTGGGTGTTTCAGGTTAGCGATTTGTCGTATTATCTGGCTGTATAACAAATGAAAAAATACAATTATTTTACTCTGCAAGTAAAAAATGTGTGTTTTAATATTTACGTGTTTTTATTTTTATTTAGGGCCCCTTATAACAAATGCTACAGGCCCCGCACTAGCTTAGTCCGGTACTACCAACACGTCGCCTGCTTGCTAGAGCAGCAGCATCACCGGATACTTTGTTCGATTTGTTTAAATTGCAACTTTGAGGTGCGTCTTATGATCCGGACAATACACTCTGTACGTACGTATATATATATAAGTATACCAACGGAAGGAGCGGTGGCGCAGCAGTTAGCGCAGTGTGCTTTGAACCCAAACCCCGCCTCGGTTCCATTCCCGACGGCGACGAATCGACGGTAACACCAGCGGCGAGTGATTTTCTGAACTGGTCCTGGGCTCCCTCCAATCTGCCACCAACCCGCACTGACCACAGTGGTGAAGTATGGTCAAATAACCCCCCCCAACTCTTCACCCCCCCCCCATGAACAGACACTATGTATGAAGCATTTCATCCACACAGCGTATTGAAAAAGAGGCTGTTGACTGTCAGAATTAGACTCAGAATATGTATTTATACCGGAGGAATCCAGTATAAATACAGTCGGTGAATCCAGTACATTGACACACACAAAGGACAACGATCCCCCATATAGCCTGCGCAAGAGGTTAGGGGCAAGCGGTGTTAGCGAGCACCTATTAAAGCGGGCAAAACATGCACCGCGCGTTTGTAAGCTGTCAACATCTATCGAACTTCGATTCACGTAGGTTAAATCATACAACAAACATGACATCGAAAAGACTAAACTCAATTTTATAAAAACAACTCAATGACACCGTGCCCTTAAGAGAAAATATTCAGTAATGGGGCGACGTTTCGGGCAATGACCCTTTTGCTTTATAATATATTTGCACGTGTATGTGTGTTACGTATATAATTGTGTCAATCAACTGCTGAATTAAGATTTTCCCCCAAAGGTCGCGCCATAGGAACGTGGAATTTCCACCACTTCAACATCGCCGTTCAATCGAGATAAGCCGTGCCCCATACAGTTGTGCTGATGCGAGTATTATTGAGGAATGCAATCTTCACTCAATTATTTTCATAACTCGTGCAACTTTTGATGATCATTAACATCATCATAATAATAATAACATAACAGCAAAGCCCCCTTTGCTTCTACGGGTGAGTCACGCCGACATCTGAAGACTCCCGTAGCAGGAGGGTCCCTGCTACATTTGGGATGTTTGGCCAATGGCGCTCCAGAGAGCAAAAGTAAATTGTTTTACCAACATCACAATCAACAACAAAGCATATACGTGGGCCGATGTTTATAATCTCGAGGATAGAACTGGAGTATTGCCGCTGCGATGCTGCTGTAGACGTAACGGTAATTACGTCCGTATCTAAAGGATAACAACAGTGTTCAGATAATTATAAAAAAAAACGTATAGCGTGTTTGCACGCTATTCGTACATATATGAGAAAATGGTTTTCCCCATTTTTTCTGCCAATAAAAAAACACCTTTTACAAGGAATCATGTCTGCATTAACCACAATACTTGTGGTCAGAATGCTAAATAAAAACATAATCTGATAATATATGCATTGTCTTTGAAACTGATTGGTCCACACCAGAGACAGCTTTCTCTCATTTCACACAAACAATTCACAAACACACGGCAGTGCCAATTGCTCAAGGGACAGCTTTGATTTGTATGACGGAGGCCCTGCGTGTGTACGTTGAATCCTGTGTGCATGCACGATGGACTTCTTTCGCACCGTACGTAGCCAGCCGCGCGAATCGGAGATGCGTTTCACTACTCTTAGGTTTTTTTCCGGTAAAGTCACGTAGGTAAAAAATAAATAATAAAAATAAATTATATCTTGATACAGCAATTGTGCTGTGACGTTTCCACCTGAAGACGGAAGCTTGTGTTGCCTCCGAAACGTCGTGATTTATTATTTTATTTAAAAATTTTCTTCTATTATTTTTATTATTTATTTTTATTATTATTTTTACCTACGTGACTTTACCGAAAAAACCTAAGAGTATGAATCCTGGCAGTCACGAAAGCTTCAAATCTATGCGTTTTACTCTGTAAAAGACTAACGCTCCCACGTGGAGCCTTAACAGGGCTGTTGGGGGGGGGGGGGGGTTGGCAAGTGATGTTAGCGAGTAGCAACTTTGAAGACCCCCACTGTGGTAAACGCTGGAACTACGCCCGGCCGCCTTTGTCTCCCTAGCTGGGTGGGTTACGTACGACCATACTTCACCACGCTGGTGAGTGCCGGTATTTGTTGATGTCTGCGGGAGGAGTGTAAGCCGCGGCCACGCGTGACCAGGCAGGGCAGTGCAGCAGGGCGGGCAAACAAGCGAACGAACTCACGAACGCACGCGGGGTAGTATCGCTCGCACTGACCACGACGTTGGCGGCCTATAGCACCTGTTATGCACCGAGGCCTACACGAATTGCGACGTCTCGCGAGACCGTTGCGCGCTGCAGAGCCACGCACGGCGTTCACGCGGTGCAAACGCGTAATGTGTACGCGCGCCGTGGCCCAAAAGTCAGGACATACAGGGTAATCGCATTGTTTTTTTTTACACACCGGCATTGATTTATTATTTGAGTAAAAACATTTGTTGGTTCTCTAATCTCATGATTAATATCAATATTTTTGGTTATTGTTTTTTTCTTCCTGTGGGGATAACCCTAATTCAGTCGTTCATCAAACTCGATTAAGAATTATTATAATTGACGAATGTTATCACCCCCCACCCCTCCGACAATCACGGGTGGCTACGTACGGTGCGAAAGAAGTGCAACATAAATTACACAGTTGTCATCTATAAACAATAAGTCCTAAATTAAGTTCAAAAGGGAATGTATGCATTATGCATTACTGTTAATGGAAGTCAGTTTGAAAGGTTGTTAAAGTAAATATAGTAGCCCTATGCGTCTTAACTCTTGGACCATCCTATATATTTATATACATTAGAGTATATGTCATTCACAATATGTTACTATATTTATTTTTAAACACGTGAATTGTAAAAGCGCATGAGTGTCGATGGTCAGCGTGGTGGACGTAAACAGCGGTCTTAATTGTCATTGTTTTCGATCAGAAACGTAACGAAGCGTCCTACAGTTCACATGCTTAAAGGGATTCGTCACGTTTTGCGATTCGCAGACCCAAAATATAACCAGCGTGGTGAAGTATGGCCAAGCAGCCACCATGACGGACAGGGCGCAAAGGAGGCCTCCATCCAGCAGTGGAGTGATAAAGGGCATCACATTTAGAATGTATTTATTATGAGTATTGATCTATCAAGCGTGAGCTCATGGGGATTGCTTGACATGGATTCATCCAGGAGTCGATGGAAGAAGATGATGATGACGATAATTGTGCTACTATAGGGAAATACGGATGTTGAAACTATCCTATTAAAAAAACTATGTTATTTTACCAGCTATGTTTCAGAACCTGGCAACGAAAGACCCAAAGAATATGAAAACGAATGATAGCTCAGGGAAAAATGGCTCATCACGTGGACATTTCTCACAGCCAAGTACTCCAAATGCGTGTTTCTAAATGTGCAGCGGGGGGGGGGGGAGAGAAATCCCGGAGAAAAATCCACGCGACCACGGGGAAAACATCACGAAACGCCAAGTACACAGCAATCGTCACAGGGTCGGGTTCGAACCCACGAACCTTCCTTGTATACCGGGCGAGGGAGTTTGACGTCTCATAGCCACAGTGGCCCACGCTGCCCCCTTCCGAGAAGCGGAAAAGCGACAACCGTCGTCGGTTCCGCAGAGAGTCGTGAAGCGTCCATCGCTCGCAGCGGCGTCGTTAGCGACGAGGGCACCGAGCGGCGTGGGCACGAGATGCGTACAAACGGCACGGCGGTCTAAGTCACTGCGTGGCGTGTCCGCCCTCGGATTTTTTTGTTTTTACTTTTACTTAAAACTTTCGTGACTGCAGGAATTCATATCCTTGGTTCTTTCGGTAAAGTCGCGTAGGTAGAAAATGAAATGAAAAGAAAATTAAAAATAAATTAGAAATAAAATGTAAAAAACCCACGACGTTTCGATCGCAGCACAAGCGGCCTCTGCCCTGATGAAGACCGCTTGTGTTGCGATCGAAACCTCGTGGGTTGTTTTAAACTTTATTTTTAATTATAATTTTATTTTATTTTGTATTTTATTTTCTATCTACGTGACTTTACCGAAAAAAGCAATTATATGTTTGTTTGTTATCTCAGTCCCCCCCAACAACAATAAAATAAAACCCGCTCGCAACCAAAATATGGGCCCCGCTCTTCAACGTTAATCAGGCGTCTTGGAAAGAGTTTGGCGCACCACGCGCACTTTACCCTCCACCGCACGGCACCTGCCCGGTGGACAGAGCTGAGGTTTTGTGGGGTGATGGGGGGGAGGAGGAGGCGAGCGTTGTTTCTATTGCCGCGACGGGAGATCGAACGGAACCGCCAATTCCCCGTGCGCGAACCATAACACCGCCCTGCCCGCAGATTCCTCCGTGTCTCCGCGAGAAACAAAAACAAGCCAAGCGCTCTCATAAGCTAAACATTCACCTCGCACTTTGACACGTACACACGAACACGCACATAGACGCACACACAAAGACGCAGTTGCCCGTGTAGCCTCGGCAGACCTCTGGGGCGAGTGCTGTGAGCGATGGGGGAGATGGGTGGGTGGCCGGCACCACGCCAGGCTGCCCACGTGGTCTCTTCTGCCCACACTGCTGATGTGTTACGCAGCGCGCCGGGTACTAGATTTTAAGGCTGAGTCGACCTAGGGGAAAGCGAACGACCGGTTCAGGTGTTTCGTCAGCGACGTGGGCTGAAATCGCGTTTGCCGGGGTTCGTAGCGCCGTGCGCTAACCACTGCGCCACCGCTCCCCCCCCCACACACGAACATATGTATACATACAAACGCAAATGTAGACTCAATAGGTGCTCAATAACAGTACCTGCAAACACTCTGCATACAAACAAAGACACACACAGACGTATTCACGTACAAACACACGCATTTATAATAGTTGACTTGTATTGCATAATACTAAATGGTGTGCCGACGATAATAACACATTAACGCAAATGAAAGCAATTATTTACATGGGGGTCTAAATGTAAGCGCTTCGCACACTCGTGAGTGAGTGGCACATGGGCATCCTGAGAATAACATACAGACGCATGAAGGGCAGTGAGCCGAAACGTCGGTTGTTACACGTCGGCTGAAGCAGCGCGTGCAAATTAATAGTTGTATAGAGTTACGCATCAAAGTGCTCACACTTAAAATACGTACATGTACATATATATAGTACGTGTATCATTATGGTTGCATAATAGTACCCACGTAAGTAGGTAGACGAAGAAAAGAAAGACAGAGAGAGATGGGGGGGGGGACAAAGACGGACAGACAGACAACAGTGAGACGGACAGAGAAAGCAGATTAGACAGACACTCGCACAGACACTCACACAGACACAAAGACACACAGACACTCACACAGACACAAAGACACACAGACACACAGACACTCACACAGACACTCACACAGACACAAAGACACACAGACACACAGCCACACAGACACAAAGACACTCACACAGACACACAAACACTCACACAAACACTCACACAGACACACAGACACTCAAACAGACACTCACACAGACACTCACACAGACACAAAAACACACAGACACAAAGACACACAGACACTCACACAGACACAAAGACACACAGACACACAGACACTCACACAAACACTCACACAGACACTCACACAGACACTCAAACAGACACTCACACAGACACTCACACAGACACAAAGACACACAGACACACTCACACAGACACACTCACACAAACACTCACACAAACACTCACACAAACACTCACACAAACACTCACACAAACACTCACACAAACACTCACACAAACACTCACACAAAGACACTCACACAGACACAAAGACACTCACACAGACACAAAGACACTCACACAGACACAAAGACACTCACACAGACACAAAGACACACAAACACTCACACAAACACTCACACAAACACTCACACAAACACTCACACAAACACTCACACAAACACTCACACAAACACTCACACAAACACTCACACAAACACTCACACAAACACTCACACAAACACTCACACAGACACTCACACAAACACTCACACAGACACTCACACAGACACTCAAACAGACACTCACACAGACACAAAGACACACAGACACTCACACAGACACTCACACAGACACAAAGACACACAGACACTCACACAGACGGGCACGTCCACACTCACAGACGTAAACACACACGCACGAGACGACGAGCCCAGACTGTTGGTGCAAGTGCTGTTCGCGAGGAGCACCGATTGATGAAGGCCGGGTACAGGCACGCAAAGGGGTGGGTGGCCAGAACCACCCACCCCCCCAGCCGCCTTTGTCTCCCTAGTGGCGACGTTTACACACCGCGCCGGGTACTCATTCGTGGTTGAGTCGACCTAGGGGAAGGCCCATGACCGGTTCAGAAAATCGTCACCGGTGGTGTTGGTGGCCGCGAGCGGGAATCGAACTCGGGTCGCCGGGGGTTTCGTAGCGCAGCGTAGCGCTAACCACTACACCACCGCTTCCCCATGGGGCACACACACGCGCACATGCTCTACACACACACACATGCTCTACACACACACACTCTACACACACACACATGTTCTACACACACACGCACACATGCTCTACACACACACACATGCTCTACACACACACTCTACACACACACACGCTCTATACACACACGCACACGCTCTACACACACACACGTGCACATGCTCTACACACACACACGCGCACGCACACGCGGGCATACGCACACACACAAAAAAACAAAGATCCCCCGTGTAGCCTTAACAGACTGTAGGGGCAAGTGCTGTTCGCGAGCACTTATGAAGGCCGGCACGGCACACGAGGGGTGGGTGGCCAACACCACGCCCGGCCGCCTTTGTCTCCCGAGTGGCGATGTTTACACATCTCATCAGGTCCTCATTTACGCACAATACGCACACACACACCTACACACACACCACACCCACACACACCTACACACACACACACCTACACAGACACACACACACAGACACACACACAGACACACACCTACACACACAGACACACATCTACACGCACACCTACACACACAAACACACACCTACACACACAAACACACACATACACACACCTACACACACACACCTACACACACCTACACACACAGATACATACACACACCTTCACACACAGACACACACACCTACACACAAACCACACCCACACACACCTACACACACACAGACACACACCTACAACAACAACAACAACCGCCATTCGCCACTAAGTGGCGGTGACGTCACCACGACGCTTGTGCCAGGCCATGTGCACCTTGAGGCCACGTGAAGTGTCGAACGCCCGCTGGCAGGAGGTCACGGGGCAGACCCAGGTGCCACGGGTCGACTGACCGAGATGACCGAGATGAATGGCTGATGCACCACCTGTGCCCCTACTGTACCAACTTGCTGTGCCTTAGTCACCCGGCGCTCCGCTCGTTGTTGTGAGCGTCGCTCCTCCGCCCTCCGTTGTTGTTGGAGGGCGACTGCCTCCAACTGCCCAGTAGCGTCCTTCACGAGCCTCCTCCACTGAGGCCGATCTTGACACCGCTGGTACCAGTCATCGGCAAGTCCACTCAGCTCCGCGTCCTCATGTACCACATCACTCCATCTCTTCTCTAGCCCGTGCCGCGCCCGTTTAGCCCCCTCGATCCGGCCGAACAAAAGCTGTTTAGGCATGCGGTGGCTGGGCATGCGGGCTACATGACCCAGCCAACGCAGCCTTGCCTGCCGGAGGAGCTCACTGATGGGACTTTGCCCAGATCTTTCAAGGACTTGTGAGCTCCTCACACAATCCAGCCTGGTTAAACCCAGGATGGATCGTAGGCAGGCCAGCCTAAATGTTTCCAACCGGCGAAGATGCTCCACTAGGGGGGTCCACGTTTCGCAAGCGTAGAGAAGGGAGGGAATGACCGTGGCCGAGAAGACCTGAAGCTTCGTGCGGAGCGACAGACCAGGTAGCTTCCACACAGCGTTACGCAACCGATGAAAATATATTGCCGCTCGACTGATTCGGAGTGAGACCTCTGCTGATAAACTGGAGCCGGTCATAAGCACACTGCCCAGGTATGGGAAACTCTCCACTCTCTCCACAACTGCCCCATCACCAATTGGGAGTTGTGGGGGTGGAGTGTCCGATGGTACAAAACACCCAGGCAGGTGCTTAGTTTTGGTGGGGCTGATGGTAAGGCCCCACCTCTTAGTGGCATGCTCCAGTCTCAGCAGCAGCGTCTCCAACTCCTCTTCTGAATGAGCAGCTATTACCAAATCATCGGCATACATAACGTGGTTGACCAATAGGGAGCCATCCCTTGATCGCACCCGGGCGTCGATCAGCCTCCCATTATATTTGTACCAAATGGAAATTCCCCCGGTACAGCTATTGAAGGCTTCACGAACTACGCAGTCGAAATAGATGTTAAATAATGTGGGAGCCAGAGGACATCCCTGTCGCACCCCAAGGTGTACAGGGAAAGGCTCCGACTCCCGGCCACGTAGTTTTACCCGGGCCCGCTCACCATCATGAAGGTCCTTAATGATCGTGAGCAGAGGGTCAGGGACTCCGAAAGCACGAAGAACAACCCAGAGCCCAGTCCTACTGATGGTATCATAGGCCTTGACCAGGTCAATAAAGCAGAGATATAGGTCTTTTTGGAATTCCCTACACCTCTGCTGTAGCAGACGGCAAAACAACCTCCTACCTCCTCGCGGTGCTGGACGGGCAACACTGTCGTGGGCAGTGCTGTGGGGGGAGGGCCAATGCCTATTGGCCTCTCCCCTCATGGCGTCTGTGACCACCACAGTGGCTAAACGGGGGCTCTGGATGGGTGCGAGGGGCTGGTAACCCCTCCACCTTCAATTAACCACCACTAAACTACGAATTACACACCTACACACACACAGACACACACATACACACACACACAGACACACACCTACACACACAGACACACACCTACACACACACCTACACGCACACCTACACACACCTACACGCACACCTACACACACAAACACACACCTACACACACAAACACACACATACACACACCTACACACACACACCTACACACACCTACACACACCTACACACAGACACACACACACCTTCACACACAGACACACACACACACACCAACACACACCTACACACACACACAGACACACACACAAACACACACACACAGACACACACACACATACACACACCTACACACACAGACACACACCTACACACACACAGACACACACACAGACACACACCTACACACACAGACATACACCTACACACACACACCTACACACACAGACACACACCTACACACACAGACACACACACCGAGCCGTGACTCAGCGCGCAGGCGTCAGGGGCCGATGGCGCCGCGTGACGAAGACGCTCCTCACTCTCTGAGTCGCTTAGCATCAATTAATAATAACGACGACGACGATGATGATGATACTACTACCTCGACGTTACTCTCGAACGGCGGTAAACACCACGGGGATTGTTGCCTGTCTCCCGCCCCGGGGTGAGTTGGAATTTCAACCGCAGAAATGATCTCAGGCCGTCCATCGGAGACGATGGGCATTTTTTTAAAAATGTATTTTCGTTTCGGTCAATTCGTTTCGTTCGTTTCCCGACCGCTGTTTTGGGATGGCGCGCGACTACACGGGCGGATTGTTAGCTCGTCGGGACCGTGAGAGAGAGAGATGGCCACGGCTGAGCGTGTGTGCGTGAGAGAGAGAGATGCATTCATCCATCAGTGGCTAGATCGTCACGCAGCGTCTGCAAAGCGAGGTCGGAGGCCTCGCACGAGTGGACCTTGGAGCAGGGGTCGTCAACGTCGCCACATGGGAGAGACAAAGGCGGCGGGCGTGGTTCCGGCCCACCCACCCCATCGTGGTGCCGGCCCACCCACCCCATCGTGGTGCCGGCCCACCCACCCCATCGTGGTGCCGGCCCACCCACCCCATCGTGGTGCCGCCTTCACGCAGTCGCTGCTAGCCAAGCGCTCGTGCCCCACAACAGTCTGCGAAGACTCAACGGGGGAATCTTTATCTTTTGTTTCGCTAAACTAATTGTTTTGGCGATGCCGCTGCGTTGGCAGTGACGCACAAGCACAATTAACAACAACAACAATACGCAAACAACACGTTAGTCAGCAACATTGCGCGGCCTTAAAAGTAGAGATTATGTATATAAAGGAGCCGACGTTTCGTTTCAATGGCACTTTCATCGCGCTACTCACTCAGCTCTCTAGCCCTTCCTGAACATCATTATAATGCCCATCACTCACTCGGCTCTCTAGCCCTTCTAGAACATCATTAGAATGTCCATCACTCACTCAGCTATATCGCCCTTCTAGAACATCGTTAGAATGTTCATCACTCACTCGATCATCTCTTGGTGAATTGGACACCAGCGTGGTGATGGTTCGACACCATAGGTCACATTTTCCACTACTTTACTTAAATGGCGATGGTAGATCTGGTCAAACATCTTGAGCAGGTTTCTACTGGATACGCCTTGTGGCTCACTGAGCATACCATGTCCGTGTACCGTATATATGGGGAGAGCGGTGGGGTAGTGGTGAGCGCACTGTGCCATGATCGAGACTCCGATGACCTCAGTTCGATTCCCAGCCACGGCTACCGTCAGTGGCGAGTCATATCTGAATTGGTCGTGGTTCCTCTTTCCTTCAATCCTCCACCCCACCGCATCAACCCGCAATGCACAGACTGGCGATGTATGGTCAAACAATCCCCACAACCGACGAGGCTTTGAGAGGCCTTCATCTAACAGTGGATAGTTTATAGCTGATGATGATGATGATGATGCTGCTGATGAAACTCAAGTCGCCCCCCCCCTCCTGCTCAAATGCGCGCATAGGTCGCGGTGCTCGGCTCCACTAACGGCAAATTCCACGTTAGTATGCCGGGGTTTGACGTCTGTTCTCCCGTGGGTGGGTGGGTGGGTGGGGGAAACGCGAAATCTCACAGCGACGGATTTCTCCCACGCAGCGTCACACCAGAAGTCGATGTTGTCCCATCGTGGTGAAGTATGGCGGGACGACTACACCCCCCACCCCCACCCCACCCCACCCCCCACTCCACCCCCACCCCCACCGCTATCCGCACTGCTCGGGGCCACTCTCTATCCGAGCAGCGGGTTCGCCAACAACGCGTGGCGCGGCGTCTGTTGTCGCATTTGATGATTCTTCATGAAGAGTGCCGTGCATTCGTCAGTAACCTTGTGTTAAAATACCCTCGATGTGTAACAATAACGCAACGCACTTATAAGATATACCCTCCGTCACGGACACGTTAAACGGGTATTGAACACGTTCAATCATCAAACACGCATATATTTAATAAACATTAAGAATGGACCGGAGCACAGCAAAAATTATGCCATACAAATGGGCTTATCTTATCTCACTCTAATTAACAGAGCGCTTTAACCCGGGCGTTGAACAGGAAGAAAAATTGGCGATGGTACGGCAACAACCGTGCGATGGATGATGTGAGCTGATGATGATGTGAAGGGTGGCAGTGTGTGATGATGATGATGATGATGTGAAGGATTGTAGTGTGGGATGATGATGATGTAAAGGGTGGTAGTGTGGGATGATGATGATGATGATGATGTGAAGGATGGTAGTGTGGGGGGGATGATGATGATGATGTGAAGGATGGTAGTGTGGGATGATGATGACGGTGATGATGATGTGAATGATGGTAGTGTGGGATGATGATGACGATGATGATGATGTGAATTATGGCAGTGTGGGATGATGATGCTGATGATGTGAAGGATGGTAGTGTGGGGGGGATGATGATGATGTGAAGGATGGTAGTGTGGGATGATGATGATGATGATGTGAATGATGGTAGTGTGGGATAATGATGATGATGGTGATGTGAGGGGTGGTAGTGTGGGATGATGATGATGATGCTAATGATGGTAGTGTGTGATGATGATGATGTGAAGGGTGGTAGTGTGGGATGATGATGATGTGAAGGATCGTAGTGTGGGATGATGATGATGTGAAGGATCGTAGTGTGGGGGTGAAAATGACGATGAGTGAAATAAACGGCGATGAATGTGAGAAGTGGCTGACTTATGGCTGAATGAGTGAGTGAGTGCGATGAGTGGGCAGGCAAGTTGGGACGAGGGATAGTAACTCGTGATGGGGAATGTTTGGGGAAATGGGGAGTTGGGGTGAAGCGAGGGATTGACAGTGAGCGTCAAGGGAAGAAGGAAAGCGAGTGAGTGAGGGTGATTGATTGACGTGTAGGGGAGGACGTTTGCTGCAGCCTCAACAAACGACCACATGAAGCAAGCGCAGTGGATAGAAGATGTTAACTACCTCGCCTGGTATACAAGAGGTCTTGGGTTAGATCATGTCCCTGTAGAGATGTTAACTACCTCGCCTGGTATACAGGAGGTCTTGGGTTAGATCATGTCCCTGTAGAGATGTTAACTACCTCGCCTGGTATACAGGAGGTCTTGGGTTAGATCATGTCCCTGTAGAGATGTTAACTACCTCGCCTGGTATACAGGAGGTCTTGGGTTAGATCATGTCCCTGTAGAGATGTTAACTACTTCGCCTGGTATACAGGAGGTCTTGGGTTACATCATGTCCCTGTAGAGATGTTAACTACCTCGCCTGGTATACAGGAGGTCGTGGGTTAGATCATGTCCCTGTAGAGATGTTAACTACCTCGCTTGGTATACAGGACGTCGTGGGTTGGATGCCGACCTTGCCGCCTGCTGCTGTATATTTGGAGTTTGCGTCTCTCTCACTCTGTCTCTTCCCCCGTGGTTGCGTGGATTGTTCTCCGGGTCCTCCGCTCCCCCCCCCCTCCTCCCCCTTCCACATTTAGAATCGACTTCACGCGTGCAGAGTATGTGGCTGCGAGAAATGTCCACGTGATAAGCCACTTCGTTGCGTTTATCATTCGTGATAACCAGATCGCAACAACATAGCTCCGTTGGGGGCCTTAACTGATTAAAAACAAATATATAAAATAAATCAAATTCTTTGGTTCTGTCGGTAAAGTCACGTAGATAGAAAATAAAAGAAAAAATAATTAAAGTAAAATAAAAACAAAAAGCTCACGACGTTTCGATCACAACACAAGAGATCGTCATCAGGAGGAGAGATGACGATGGCTTGTTTGTATTATTTTTATTTTCCATCTCCGTGACTTTACCGAACGACCCAAATAATATGAATTCCTGCAGTCACGAAAGCTTTAAGTTTAAAATAAATGAACTAGTCTCTAATGTTTTTGGTGCGAGAGGGCACGGGTCCAGCGAGAGTTGGTGGAGGGCGGGTGAGTGAAGGAACGACCTCGCCACCTGCTGGCTCAAGTGAGAGCTGCACACCGAGATCGTGGCCGGCGACTCCGGCTCCGCTTCATCCGCTGGAGTCTAAATACAAATTTCTGACTCGCAACGTAAATGGGTTGCGCCACCACACCACAGCAAAGTCTACGATTATCGGCAGGTCGCTTGTGGTGGTGGTGGTTGTGATGGTGGTGGTTGTACTTGTGGTGGTGGTTGTGGTGGGGTAAAGTGTGGGTACGCCCCCACCTCCTCTTCCAACGCGTGTCCGCTCAGCGTGGGTGAGGAACTACTCAAGTGCCCCCCTCGCTTAGAGCTCCCTCCAGTGGAGCTCCCTTCCGCCAGCAGCGGCGGTTGCAGGCGATTGCAGGGATGCGCCTTTACTCACGGCGCTTCGGAGCCAATGAACCCAACCCTAACCCTCGTCAACTCGAACTCTTTACCAATGGCTCGTGTTCACATCACGGCACGATGAAGGAGGGATATTGCCCAAAACGTCGCCTATCTTATATATAGATGTTTTTTTTTAATGGGGGTTTTACGCGTAGGACGCTTTCGCGACCAGTATCATCCATAATATAGGTTTTTTTTTAAAGGTTAGATCGCGTAAATATATAAATGTGTCGTTAAACTCGCCACCACCCGGCACAGCCAACTAGTAAGGGTTGCCACGTAAACAGAACGTGGCCAATTCGTCACTAGTACAGCACTAGTGTATAGTGTAGTGTATAGTGTAGTATATTAGTACAGCACTAACCGGTGTGTTGGAGAGCCAAGCCACGACATTTACAATCTGAGTAACGACGTTTCGCCAGTAATTACAACCAGCTTCATCAGGCGACAGCCACCCGTTCCGTTCGTTTTCATGGTCACAGAGAGCGATTGACGCGGACCGTGCCCAGTGCTGTTGTTGTTAAGTGTGCTTGTGCACCCCGTGCCAACGCCGCAGTAAGCCCCTTCACCAAACACATGATTTCACTTGCGTTTGTTTCATTACCCCCGGCGCTGTCGTCATGAGGCCTGCTATGCAGTGTCTTCTGGGCTTGATCGGCAGATGTTGTTGGCAGGAGCACTCCCTGCGTGTGTGATGCATCGGATCATTGCTGCACCCGCTGTAATTAAGTCGCCGCGGTGTTGAGACGCGAACTAACCTCACCTGGTATTCGAAACCCGACCCTGGCGCCTGTTGTATATTTGGAGTTTGCGTGTCTCTCTCTCTCTCTCCGTGGTCGCGTGGATTTTGTTTTCTCCGGGTCCTCCGGGTTTTTCTCCCCACATTTAGAATCAACATCGCGCGTTTAGAGTATTTGGCTGCTATACATTTCCCAAAAGTGACAAGCCACTTCGTTGAGCAATGATTTGTGGCCAGGTCGCTTCTGAAAAGGAGCAATACAGCTTAGTGAGCCTTACCTGGTAAAATACCAAACAAAGTTGACCGTTTATAGTTTTAGTTTTACACGGCAAAATCACTCGATTGGGATTGTACACAGCAACCAATCACACCCCCCCCCCTCCACCGGCCCACCCCAAATACTGGCACTACCCTCCTGACAAGGAGCCATGAGACTCAAGTGAACCTTTCTTGGGTAAACAAGTGGAACAACAACAACAACAACGACGACGGGGGTAAAGAACAGCCCCGGGAATGTTTTGTAAATAGATGGAAGGGGGGGTGGAGGGGGTGGTGGCGAAAACTCTGAATGAGACATTCCATCGCTTCAAAGGCTGCGTTGAGAGTTTGCGTGAAAGATGAAGGAGGGGAGGGAGAAGGGAGAAGGGAGGGTAGGGAGGAGGTGATGGAGGTGGGGGTCATCTCGACGTACGTCTTGCCGAGACCCATCGACTGCCTCCACTCCCCCACCCCCCTGTGCCTCCGAGCGATGGGAGCTCGAGATGGTATCTGTGCGTAAATGACGGCTTTGTGAAGGATAATTATGACACAAAGCTGTTTTGATCTCGCAAAGTCCGGCATTGTCTCTGATAAATCCACAATCACCAGCTCCGCCGTCACGCGTGATCCGTCCGTCTACCTCGCTAGGCTTCTACCCAGAACCCAACTTGCGCCACCACCGCCAAAGACAAAGACAAAGATGCCCTTGACCAGACTGTTGGGGCAAGTGCTGTTAGCGAGCAGCACCTGATGAAGGACGACACGGCACACGAGGGGGTGGGGCGGGCCGGCACCGCGCCCGGCCGCCTTTGTCTCCCCAGTGGCGACGTTTACATGTTGGCACCGGGCACTCATTCGAGGCTGAGTCGACCCAGGGGAGTCCCCAAGACCGGTTCAAAATAATCGTCACTGATGTCGAATCGAACCAGCGGTGGCCGAGTTGGTAGCGCCGTGAGCTGAACCGCTGCACCATCATCTCGACCCTCACACGTGCCGGCTTCAACAGGTGCTCGCTAACAGCGCTGTGGTGTGCACGCGTGATAGAACGGTGGGTTGCTCGGCTGTCTTAGCGAGGGGTTGTTGGCGTAAGGCACTACCTCTAGAGGTATACTCCTATCCATTGTACTAAGGGGCCGTCCATAAATGACGTCACGCAGCTAGGGGGGGGGGGAGCGGTCAGACATTTGTGACGATGTGTGACGAGGGGGGGGGGTTTGAGAAATGTGACGTCACATCAAAATGCGTAACTTTGATTATAGATAGTCAACACGTTCTACTTAATTAAATAAACTTTTTAATAAATGTTTTCCCCTTCAACATCAGAGTGCAGCGCCACATTACAATGACAATAGTTTAAAGCGATTTGAAGCATGTCTTTTTTGGGGGGGGGGGGGGGGGGCAGAGTTTTGTGACGTCATATTTGAGGGGGGGGGTCTGACTTTTTGTGACGCCGTGTGACGAAGGGGGGAGGAGAGGGGGGTCAAAAATCGTACAAAATCGCGTGACGTCATTTATGGACGGCCCCTAATCTTTGATTGGCGAGCTTCGAAATCATCCGAATTGCATCTCCCCTTTACCCTTAAGTCAACTAGCATCGATTTGCTACATCATGGGACCTCTTTTGCCAGTACCAAAATATACTAATAGGGTTTTCCCCCTTTTTTCTGGCAACAAACTGACACCTTTTGCAAGGAATCATGTTTACATTAACCACAATACTTGCAGTCAAATGCAAACAAAAAACAATACTCTGATAATGTATGCATTGTCCTTGAAACTGATTGGTCCACACCAGAGACAGCTTTCTTTGGAGCCTCGTCTCATATGGTGTTCGACCAGATGACGCCAAAAGGTCGAACACCATATGAGACGAGGCTCCAAAGAAAGCTGTCTCTGGTGTGGACCAATCAGTTTCAAAGACAATGCATACATTATCAGAGTATTGTTTTTTGTTTGCATTTGACTGCAAGTATTGTGGTTAATGTAAACATGATTCCTTGCAAAAGGTGTCAGTTTGTTGCCAGAAAAAAGGGGGAAAACCCTATTAGTGTAGCATCGATTTATCCGGATCAAAGACGAATCTTGCCCACGTGCATTTTAAAGTAGACGTTGTGGGGGGGGGTAGGGGTGTGCGTCTTATAATCCGGTCGCCCAACCCCAACCCTTGTCTCCTCTATCTCTCTCGCCTCTGTATGTATGTGCTACGAAGAAGGGTCATGGCCCGAAACGTCCAATATTGTGTACATTTTATTTCAAGGCCACACAATGTTATTGACGAATGCGTTGCTGACCGTCTGTATAATCCAGTGGGTGCCATGTAAATGTGTGTGAGTGTGTGTGGCCTCAAGGTGCACATAGCCTGGCACAAGCGTCGTGGTGACGTCACCGTCATTTAGTGGCGAATGGCGGTTGTTGATTGTGTGTGTGTGGTAGCGGTGGCGCAGTGGTTAGCGCGCTGTGCTACGAACCCAGTGACGATTATTTGAACCGGTCCTGGGCCCTCCCCTAGGTCGACTCAGCCTCAAATGAGTACCTGGTGCGGTGTGTAAACATCGTCACTGGGGAGACAAAGGCGGTCGGGCGTGGTGCAGACCACCCACCCACTCGTGCGCCGTGCCTGCCTTCATAGGTGCACGCTAACAGCGCTTGCCCCGCCGGTCTGTTGAGGCTATACGGGTGATCTTTGCGCTTTTGTTCACGAGGTTTGAGGTGCGTCTGACATTGGGGGGCGTCTAATCATCGGGAGACTCCGGGTCAATCAAAGTCGTCGACGTGTATTGCCCCTCTCCCCACACCTCCGATGAGCGCGGTTGGCTACGTACGGTGCGAAAGAAGTTCAACATACACACGTACAAAAACACTCACACACCCCCTCCCTCCACTCCACCGCTCCCCGCTCCCGTCTTCCCACCCCGCGCACCTCACCCTAACCCCCCGTAACCCTCACCTCTAGAAACTCACCACCCCCCAACAGCTCTGTCAATCTCCACAAGACTTGTAACGATTTGTGGGGGTGGAGGATAGAAGCGATAATAACAATAAACACGTTTTACACAAAGAGACACAACATGGCACGGAGCCTGCGGGCGCGTAGCTCTTACAACATCCGTTTAAGACTTTCTCAGCGTTTACAGATTCCCCCATTTATGGATAACACTGGTCAACAAAAAAAAACTTTTTTTTCTGGCCTGGACTTTTGCAGCTGTTTTAGACTAATTTCAGGGTGCTGATTCCAAATCTGATCTCAGATTTGCTCTATCACATCTAATTTGTACGCTATCGGCATACCCCATTTTCATTGATTTTACCCGAAATTAACTCTGTCACTTATGATTGCAAGTTGTTGCGAGTCAGTGACTGCTTTAGTGTTAAAATACGGTGCTGTATTTTTAGGACGGTGTGTTTATAATATCATTTTATGTAGATATCCACATTTATGTAATATTTTTCTTCTGCAGTTTTTATTGAAAATGCAATATTTTATATCTCAAAAACCTGATACCAGATTTGGAATCAGCACCCCAAAATTACCTTAAAACGGTTGGAATACCTTATGCCAGAAAAAGTGTGTTGACCAGTGTCATCAGAAGGCCCCGTGCGTTTGTGTGCAGCTGCGTCTGCCGGCTCCGATGTGAACGCAACTTGAGTCTCAAGTTCGCTCTGCTGTTAGGGACCCAACCCTGTTGGAAAACGATGCTGTGCTGCTGATGATGATGCTGCTGCTGCTGATAATGATTCTGCTGCAGATGATGCTGCAGATGATGCTGCTGTTGATAATGATCCAGCTGCTGATGATGATGCTGATGATGATGCTGCTGCTGATTCTGCTGCAGATGATGCTGCAGATTATGCTGCTGTTGATGATGATCCAGCTGCTGATGATGATGCTGATGATGATGCTGCTGCTGATTCTGCTGCAGATGATGCTGCAGATTATGCTGCTGTTGATGATGATCCAGCTGTTGATGATGATGCTGATGCTACTGCTGCTGATGCTGCTGATGATGCTGCTGCTGATGCTGCTGCTGCTGATGATGATGTTGCTACGTTAGTAGTTGTGCACACGCTCAATTAATAACGGCATCCAAAACGTCTCCGGTCAATAATCACATTTTGTAGCCTAAACATTATTTTCCCAAAAAAAAAAATCCATATACAGTATATATATAAAACAGGCGACGTTTTGGGCAATGTCCCCTTCTTCATACCTAGTATATATTTTTGTAAACATCTTTTGTACGTATGCTTCTGTACGTTTTTATTCTTCATTTGTATAGTTTTGCTCGTGCAAAGCAGGTCGTCACGTGAACAAATGTGGCCATTGGATCCCCAACCCCCCCCCCCCCCAAACCCGGTTACGGTGAAAAGCGACCAACATTTTACAATTATTGTCCGACGTTTCGCGGACGATTCCCCTCCCCCCTCCCCTCCCACTCCCTACCCCTCCCCTCCCCCTACCCCTCCCCTCCCCTCCCACTCCCTCCCCTCTCTCCTCCCACTCCTCGAGCGGGCCCGGCTCATGCTCCGAGCGAGGCGCTTGGAGCGATTGTTCGTGACACCGAAATGACACTCAGGGTGCACCAATTGGGTCTCTTTCTCTTCTTACCTTGGGTCTTTTTTATTTCGCTCTGTCTCAGTGTGTCTCTCTCTCTGTGTACCTCTGTCTGTGTGTGTGTGTCTATGTCTGTTGCTCTGTTTGTGTCTCTCTCTCTTTGTCGATCCACCTCTGTGTGTCTCGTCGCTCTGTGTGTGTGTGTCTCTCTGCGTGTAGCTCTGTCTGTGTGTATCGCTCAACCTTTGTGTGGGTCTCTCGCTGTCGCAATGTCTCTGTGTGTGTCTCTGTGTCGCTGTCTCTATGTGTATCTGTGTGCAACTCTGTCTGTGTGTGTCGCTCCCTCTGAGCCGTTCAGCCTATGTGTCTGTCTATGTGTCTCTCTATCTGTATCGCTCTCTGTGTCTTTATCTTTTTCGCTTCATCGAACGCTGGGGAGCCGGACAAGCCCTCCGTACCAGCGTGCACGGCACCCTCGTGTTCACCTTCTGAAGCGCTCGCTCGTCACCGTGGCGTGCGCGATGACACCACAACCACCACCACGTGAATTTTATTTCGTGTTGTGCGCGGTGCTTTTAGCGCCACAGCGCGTCGATTTGTAGCGTTTGTTTTCATTTGTTTGCTGGTGACTTTGCGTATTTCACATTGAAATCGCCTCCAGTGCTGTTGCTGCTGGCGGCAATAAAAGTTGTATAAAAGTCAAAGTCTGTTCCATCATCTCTCTCGGTCTCCCTCTCTCTTACATTGGATACAGAACGGTTGTTATGTTTATATTTACGTATATATGTTACGCGTGCATCACAACAAAAAAGACACGTTTTTGTGTTTTCGTCCGAAGAGAAAATGAGATACAGGCAGGGCTTCATGTCTGACTTGGGAGTCGAGGTTATCGGCGTAAGGCACTACCACTAGAGTACAAGGCACGCCTATCCATAATAGTCCTATATTGTTGTACCCTATTATCCTATAATCATACGAACACATTTATAGCAATGGTGCTAAAAGTATTCACTCCCAGGAGGCTGGGTAGGAGTGGGGGGGGGAAGCTGATGGATTGTGTAAAGAATATTTTTTTGACATGGAGAGACGGGTTTGTAAAAGGAGAGGATTGCCTGCTTATTTAACGTGTCGTACTTTAAAGAATATAGGATAGTATGGGGGTAAACACGGCATTCCTGGAACGAAATTATTCTATAAAACTCCCCACCCCCCGACCTCCCGTTGTGTTAGAGAATTGAACGTTACCGCCATAGTACCCCGGCTCTCGCATAATGTCCGTGATGCAGTCACTTTTAGTCTGTTGATGGTCGGCGATGCGGCAATCGACTCATCTCGAGGAGCTGTACTCACGATGCACCACCACTACGGTGCCACGTGCGAGCGTTCAGGGTTTCAGCGCAATCGTCCTCGCTGCGTTTCGACATCGCGGAGTGTGGCACTGATGTCGGATTGATTGGTACCCCAGTTGCGGAGATAAGTACACCCCTGGGGAAAAAATGTGTCCCAGAAATAAAATATGTAATTGCCACGGAAATTTAGTATTATTTGGTATTCCCCGGGGTACCGCCATAAGGATCAGCTGTCTTCAGAAGCAGATGTTACAGAACGATCCATAATCGAGGGTTTTTTAAAATCCTTTATATTAAGTTCACTTGCTTGCGCCCTTACGACCGTGAAAATATTTCGGTCGTTTTTTAACCCACTTCCCGTGATCCAATCGAGCAGACATTTTGCACACAGACTCATTGTGCGTGACAATTTATTTTCGTGAAATTTTTTTTCCAAAATTTTACACTTTTTAGGAAAAAAACAATTATCAACATGAATGAAACAGAGGGGACGAAAGGGGAAAAACATATCTTTTTTATTGTGAGTTTATTTAAGAAGTCTGTACATAAGCCAGGTTTTCATCATGCTACATGTAGCCCCAGTGGCCTAATGGATAAGGCACTGGCCTCCTAAGCCAGGGATTGTGGGTTGGAGTCCCACCTGGGGTAGCTGAGAAAATGTTGTTCATTTTGTAGACGTCAAGTTTATGAATCTGACGATTAGAAGCGAAGGTGGTACTGTGCCGATCGAAGAGAGTTTGAAATCAGTGTACTTTGGTGACAGGAATCAACATTGATAAAGCAGAGGGGACGAAAGGGGGAAATACATATCCATTTTTAAATCCTTTATTTAATCATTTATATTAAGTTAACCTGCTTGCTTGCTTGCGCGCTTACGACCGTGCAAATCTTTCGTCGTTTTTAAACCCACTTCCCGTGATCCAATCGAGCTGACATTTTGCACACAGACTCGTTGTGCGTGACAATTTATTTTCGTGAAAAATGTTTTTCCAAAATTTTCCACTTTTTAGGAAAAAAAAATGTCACTAACACAATCATATATTTTTCCTAAACACAGAAAATTATTCAAGAAAACAACAAAAATGTACAATATAAACAATCATACAAAAACTGAAAACCTTATAATCCTTATATACGACTTTCCTTATATTTAATTTAAAAACCCAATGTGATAAAAATGAAACTCTTACTCAAGAAAAACAGAAATGAATAATAAAATAAAACCGATGCCACGCATATAAAGGATTTATAGTGAAAAACTTTGTTTTTACGGTTTAATTTTTTAGGCGTTAGATCGCGTAAATATCATTGTGTGGTTAAACCCGCCACCACCCGATACAGCCAAATTAGTAAGGTTTGGAATGTCCTTTGCCAGTAGCAAAATATGATAATTGTTTTTTTACCCTTTAATCTGGCAACAAAACTGACACCTTTTTTTACAAGGAGTCATGTTTGCATTGACCACAATACCTGCGGTCGGAATGCAAACAAAAACACAACTCTGATAATGTATGCACTGTCCTTGAAATTGATTGGTCCACACCCGAGATAGCTTTTCTTAGAGCCTAGTCTCACATGGTGTTGGACCAGATGACGCCAGAAGGCGCACAACTCTAAGCCTTTTGGCGTCATCTGGTCCAAGCCACGGGGAGAGAGAGGGTAACGGGTTAACGAGGGGACAGGGTAATGAGGGGACGAGGTAACGTGGGGACAGGGTAACGAGGGGACAGGGTCACGTGGAGCCAAGGTAACGAGACAGGGTAACGAGGAGACAGAGTAACGATGGGACAGGGTAACGATGGGACAGGGTAACGAGGGGACAGGGTAACGTGGGGACGGGGTAACGATTGGACAGGGTAACGAGGAGACAGGGTAACGATGGAACAGGGTAACGAGGGGACAGGGTAACGAGGAGACGGGGTAACGATGGGACAGGGTAACGAGGGGACAGGGTAACGAGGGGACAGGGTAACGAAAAGACGGGGTAACGATGGGACAGGGTAACGAGGGGACAGGGTAACGAGGAGACAGGGTAACGAGGAGACAGGGTAACGATGGGACGGGGTAACGTGGGGACAGGGTAACGAGGGGACGGGGTAACGAGACAGGGTAACGTGGGGACACGGTAACGTGGGGACAGGGTAACGAGGGGACGGGGTAACGTGGGGACGGGGTAACGAGGGGACGGGGTAACGTGGGGACAGGGTAACGAGGGGACAGGTTAACGAGGGGACGGGGTAACGAGGGGACAGGGTAACGAGACAGGGTAACGATGGGACAGGGTAACGAGGGGACAGGGTAACGAGGAGACAGGGTAACGATGGGACGGGGTAACGTGGGGCAGGGTAACGTGGAGACAGGGTAACGAGGAGACAGGGTAACGAGGAGACAGGGTAACTAGGGGACAGGGTAACGAGGAAGCAGGGTAACGAGGGGGCAGGGTAACGAGGGGACAGGGTAACGATGGGACGGGGTAACGAGGGGACAGGGTAACGAGGGGACAGGGTAACGAGGGGACAGGGTAACGAGGAAGCAGGGTAACGAGGGGACAGGGTAACGAGGGGACGGGGTAACGAGGTTGGAGAGAGAGTCACAGTTTTGCAGGACGACAAAAGTTGAGCAAACTTCTGTGCTCATCTGTCGAGCATTCAGCAGCTCCATTGAAAAAACCCCGTGGCACATAAGAGCCATTCATAAACAACAACAACAACAACAACAACAACAAATCAGGTGCGGGGGGGGGGGGGGTAGAGGAGCATCCCTGCAAATGTCTGGCTCCGGCCCCTGCCGGCAGAAGGACCTCCACGAGACGGCAGTTCCCAAGAGAGCCACTCGCTCTGGGTCCACTCTGTCACGCTGGCTACTGCGTGCCGGCATGAGTTGGGCAGTAAACCCTCGCGTGTGACCCCCCCCCCCATCCCGCCAGACGCGACCTCTCCATCGACTGCAGCTTAACCCGGTGACGACTACAGCACTCATCGGTGGAGCAGAGGCGGCGGAGAAGGAGAGGGGGGGGGGCACATGAAGCAAAGCATTGAAAAAATAACGAAATGATGAACGAAGCAAAGTGCCGACTACACCGAGCATCTTCTTGTTTCCTCGGATCGTAAAAGAAAAAATAGAGGGTGGTGGTGGACGGGGGAATTCAAGACGCTTGCACCGGGAGACGGAATCGAAACGCGTTCGACTTTTGTCGTTCGCAGTCGCAGACTGCGGCGGTGCGAAGCTGTTGCGCCGCCACCATCAGCGACACTCATAGCACGCTCTGACTGTTGTGGGATGTCCGTAGATTGAAATGGGGGGCGGGGGGGGTGCGGGTGGAGCCCTACCGACCAGTGCGGGGCCTGTAGCATTCGTTATAATGGAATAAATAAAAACACGTAAATATTAAAAGGCACATTTTTAACTTGCACGGTAAAGTAATTGCATTTTTTTCATTTGCTATCCAGCCAGAAAATACGGACAGATCGCTAACCTTAAACACTCAGTCGTTCGTAAAAGTTGAAGGCGGTATAGTACTGTAGTAATGGAGCAAGTGCAGTATCACTGAACCAAAATTGATAGCGCGGGGCCCTTGAAAGTGCTAGCAGCTACTACATATGTACATATATAGCTACTACTTTTGCTACTAGGAGGATAATCCGGCACTGCTGACCGACGCTTTCAATCTCAACCGGTGAGTGTTACGCCTGACACCGTGACGTCGACTCGTGCGCGCCACCCCTCCACCCAAAATGCGCGGGGCCCGGGGCGATCGCCTCAATGCCGCCGAGGAACGGCGACGGCTTACTCTTATTATTGTTATCATCATTGTCATATTGATTCCAAATCGACCTTAAACAAATAATTGCCCCGTCGTTTAAGCCCTACCGCAAATCGTCTCTGCGTGAATCGGACTTGCCTCGGGTTTCAACGCGAGCGAGAGAGAGGAGGGAGAGAGAGAGAGAGGACAGCAGAGAAAGGCAGAGAGAAAGAGAGAGAATGTCTCATCGTCTTGAAGCCATCGATTACCCCTCGATGGGGGCTGGGGTGCGGGGGGCGGTGGGGGAGCCCATTAAAAGCAATAAGGGAGCTCTTTGAAGTAAATAGCTTCGACTCCAAAACTAAATTGCGTTTCCATTCATGAGATTTAATCCACAGAAGCTTCACACAAACCACCCAGCCATCTTCTCCCCCCACACCACCACCACCAGCACCACCACCACCACCGCTAGCACCACCACCAGCACCACCGCCACCACCGCCACCACCAGCACCACCAGCACCACCACCAGCACCACCAGCACCACCACCTCCATCGACACCACCACCAGCACCATCACCACCGCCGCCGCCGCCACCACCGCCACCACAACCACCGCCCTCGCCACCACCACCGCCAGCACCACCGCCACCACCGCCACCACCACCACCGTCACCACCAGCACCACCACCAGCACTATCACCACCACCACCGCCACCACCGCAACCACCGCCACCGCAACCACCGCCGCCGCCACCACCGCCACCAGCACCGCCACCACTGCCACCGCCACTACCAGCACCGCCACCGCTACCACCACCACCACCGCCAACACCACCACCACCATCGCCACCACCACCACCAGCACCACCACCACCATCGCCACCATCGCCACCACCACCACCACCACCGCCAGCACCACCGCCACCACCAGCACCACCACCAGCACCACCACCAGCACCGTCACCACCAGCACCACCGCCACCACCACCAGCACCACCGCCACCACCAGTCGACCCCCCCCCCCCCTTCAAGAAGAGCATTTACGGAGGAGAAAAAGGGGGTGACATTGGCTCGTTGTAAATATCTTCTCTGTCGCTTGCGCCGATCAATGGGCGCGATTGTTGTAATTCCTCGTGTGTTGATTCTCGTATCGTGTGTGGTTCACAGCGGCGGGGGGGGGGGGGTCTGACTCATGACGTGGGGTTGTGGTCGGGTTATTGCCACGGCGCGGTGTACGACGATATATGTGGTGTGCGTGGTGCTGCTTGCGAGATGGGTTGTTGTTGTTGTTGGCGTTGTTGTTGTTGGCGTTGTTGTTGTTGTGCGCCAAGTTGAGGGAGCAGGGTGAACGCACGCTTGCGTGTACAAAGACAAAGGTCCTCGTATAGCCTGTAACAGAATGTTGGGACAAGTGCTGTTAGCGAGCGCCTACGAAGGCGGGCGGGGCACACCCGGCCGCTTTGTCTTCCCAATGTTTACACATCGCGCCGGGTACTTATTTGAGGCTGAGTCGACCTGATAATTGTTTTTTTACCCTTCTATCTGGCAACAAAACTGACACCTATTTTTACAAGGAGTCATGTTCCAATGGTGTAAATGCTTACCCCGAGCTCTCATACTCTGATGGTGCATTGTCTTTGAGTTGTGCGCCTTTTGGCGTCATCTGGTCCAACCCATGTGAGACTAGGCTCTAAGGAAAGCTGTCTCGGGTGTGGACCAATCAACTTCAAGGACAGTGCATACATTATCAGAGTTGTGTTTTTTGTTTGCATTATGACTGCAGGTATTGTGGTCTATGCAAACATGACTCCTTGTAAAAAAAAAGGTGTCAGTTTTGTTGCCAGATAGAAGGGTAAAAAAAACAATTATCATATTTTTTTTACTGGCAAATGAGGTTCCAATGGTGCTGAGTCGACCTGTTCAGATATTCGCCGCTGGTGTTGGCCGTGAGCGGGAATCGAACTTGTGGGTTCGTAGCGTTGCGCGCTAACCGCTACACGACCGCTCCCCTGATATCCACACGTACGCCCCACACATCCACTCGTGCATGCACAGAGTGCATATACCCCGATTAATATCGTTGCCAGAGTCTTGTTTAAATGCACACAAATTCAAATTTTCGCTTGTACGTTCTCTCCCGAACGCATTTAAAACATCACCTACCACCACATTTGAGAAATTAATTAACACAATAATAATTCATAATCAACGATTTTTGGGTTTAGATCGCGTTATTTATAAATGTGTCATAACCCTCCACCACCCGACACGGCCAATCAGTAAAAAAGTGTCACGTTGACAAAAGACAAATAGTTCACTGCTTTAGCCCACCGGTGTGTTGAAGCGTGAAACCACAACATTTACAATTTGAGTACGACGTTTCGCTGGTAATTGCATCCAGCATCATCGGGCAATTCGCCAGAATGGTGAGGCTCTGCTGTGTCTCCCTTTCGGGTGGTGGAGGGTTACGACACATTTATAAATAACGCGATCTAAACCCAAAAATCGTTGATTATGAACAATATTGGTCGCGAAAGCCTACGTGTTAAACTGACAATAATAATTAAACAATTCGTTGCCAATCCACTGCTGGATGAAGCAGCCCCCCCCCCACCCCCCGCGTCATGTATCCAGCACGTGTTTTTTCACCATACTTCACCACGCTGCTGGCCAATGCGAGGAGTGGATTCCGACGAACAGCTCGAATGTGACTCGCCACCGATGTTATTCGTTTGTTTATGTACTGGGTGTAATTGTGAACAACAGCTAATACCAGACATGAGTGCATCGGCATCACCGCTGGTTCACCGCAGCTCAAAGCCTCAGTAGTTCCCTACAAGGCGTGCGGTCAAGTTAGGAGATGCCCCGCGTGTGTGTATGTGTGTGTGTGTATGTGTGTGTGTATGTGTGTGTGTGTATGTGTGTGTGTGTATGTGTGTGTGTGTATGTGTGTGTGTGTATGTGTGTGTGTGTATGTGTGTGTGTGTATGTGTGTGTGTGTATGTGTGTGTGTGTATGTGTGTGTGTGTATGTGTGTGTGTGTATGTGTGTGTGTGTATGTGTGTGTGTGTATGTGTGTGTGTGTATGTGTGTGTGTGTATGTGTGTGTGTGTATGTGTGTGTGTGTATGTGTGTGTGTGAGCTCGCCATTTCATTGAAGGAACTGAAGACCAGAATCGGTGATTTCGCCGGCATCGGGACAGCAGAGTGGAGAAGAATGCGGGGAGCTTCTGTCCAGGGAGCGACGTTCTGGCCACTGTTGCTGCATCTGGCTGCTGTACCCTCTCTCTTACAGCACTCGAGAAACAGCTCTCTCTCGATGTATTTGTATGTATATATTAATAACAACTTGTTTTTTTTGACATAGCATTCCCATCTCTCGCCTTGCGCGGAGGCGTACTGTATACACAACACGTGAACATTCCTAGGTGCGCAAGCCGCTAGACGTGTAAAGCCAGTTGCAAGGTGGTGGTGGTGAGTGGATGGGTGCGGGGATAGGCTTGCCTGGTACCAGCGGTGTCAAGATCGGCCTCTGTGGAGGAGGCTCGTGAAGAACGCTGCTACTACTGGGCAGTTGGAGGCAGTCGCCCTCCAGCAACAACGGAAAGGGCAGAGGAATGACGCTCACAACAACGAGCGGAGCGCCGGGTGGCTAAAAACACAGCGATTTTGTACCAACGTCTGGAACAGTGCCGGATGATCCTCGTAGCAAAAGTAGCTACACATGGAGCTACGGGCCCCGCACTTTCAAGGGCCCCGCGCTGAATGCTTTCAAGCTATAAATTCAGGTTCAGTGAGTCTGCACTTGCTCTATTACTATAGTACTATACTGCCTTCAAACTTTACGAACGACTGGGTGTTTAAGGTTAGCGATTTGTCGTATTATCTGTCTGTATAGCAAATGAAAAAATACAATTACTTTACTGTGCAAGTAAAAAAAAGTTTTAATATTTATGTTTTTTAGGGCCCCTTTATAACATATGCTACAGGTCCCGCACTAGCTTAATCCGGCACTGGCCTGGAACCGGTGTCGAACTTGATTCCACGTGTTTAATGTCACACGCTGTGTGAGTGCCTTCGTGTGTAATGGCGCTGTGTTTTAATTCCCTAGGCGAGCGGTCTGCAACCAAAAAGTAACAACAATGGGCACGTAGGACTTTCGCGAAGACCACTAATTAACACTGACGCACGATAGAGGTGTTTGGGTCAGATCGGGGAAACTTCACGGCACTCGAATCGTAAATGTCGCGGGTTCACTCTCCAGACACACGCGGTGTTGCTGTACGAGTCACGAACTGGCAACCCCCTTTTGTTCACGTGACAGAATCATGCTAATGTAGCTGCGTCGGGGAGGTGGCGGGTTTAACGACGCATTTACGTTTCGAATTAAAGCTTTCGTGACTGCAGGGATTCATCTTCTTGTATATATACGCTCCAAGCGTGGTGGTGTTTCATTCAGACGCTGTCTCCCCGACAGACCTGGTCTTCACCTGAGGACGGCTGCTTGCGTTGTGGCCGAAACGTCGTGAGAAATATTTTATTATGTTTTATTTTTATTATTTTATTACTTCCCTTCTGTGTGACTTTACCGAAAGAACCAAGAAGATAAAGCCGGTGCCCTTAAAGAGCATCGTGCCGCTCCGGGTTCCGCAGGTTGCCCCACCCCCTTGACCTCGGCTGACCGAGACACGTGACTGGGTTAGCGTCCGTGGAGAAGGGTGGCAACCCCCACCATCCAAAAGACAAAATATCCCCCGCCCCCCGTGCAGCCTTAACAGACTGTCGGGGCAAGGGCTGTTCGCGAGTAGCCAATCGCGTTCATCGGAGGAGAAGGGCAATAAACGTCGATGACTTTGATGACCCGAAGTCTCCCGATTACAAGACCCCCCCCCCCCCCCCAATGTCAGACGCAACTCGAAACTCGTTCCCGGTGTCAACGCAGCTGTACAAGGCCGGTCTCTCGCGCGAACAAAAGCGCAAAGATCACCCGTATAGCCTCAAGAGACCGTCGGGGCAAGTGCTGTTAGCGAGCACTTGTGATGGCCGGTAAGGCGCACCACGGGGTTGGGTGTGGCAGAACCACGCCCGGCCGCCTTTGTCTCCCCGGTGGCGATGTTTATACACCGCACCAGGTACTTATTTGAGACTGAGTGGACCTAGGGGAGGCCCAGGACCCGTTCAGATAATCGTCACTGGCCGTGAGCGTGAATATAACTCGGGTTGCTGGTTCTTAGCGAAGCTGAGCGCTAACCACTGCCTTACCGCAATCCTACCATCCACTCACTCACCAACTCACCCACTCGTTCATTCATTTGTTCACTCCTCGTTCATTGGTCAAGTCACGTCATTGTTAACTCGCGCACTAAGCCGCTCACCCACTCACTAACTCACTCACCCACGCATTCACTCACTCACTCACTAACTCACTCACTCACTAACTCACTCACCCACTCACTCACCCACTCATTCACTCACTCACCCACTCATTCACTCACTCACCCACTCATTCACTCACTCACTCACCCACTCACCCACTCACGGTCAATTATCCAGATTATGGGAATTCATCCAGAAGTGGATTGGCCACGACGGACGGTGAATCATCCAGCAGTGGATTTGCCACGACTGCACGATGACCAACGATTAGGACCAACGTTTGAATGATCTTCCCGTGTGATCTTCCACAACGCTCACGGTCCACCCCAAAACGACATCCACTGCAAAATAAAAAGCATGGCAAAATGCGGATACCTAATGCACAAATTAAAATGATGAGAGAAAAAAAACACAAATCTCCAGTAGTGTGCGACTGTGCTCATCCAGGGCCGGATTAAGGCACCGGGGCTTTAGGGGGCTGCAGCCCCAGGAGCCTCAGCCAGCTGGAGGGCCTCCAGGGACGAAGTGAAAAGTTATTTCATTTGTGAATGATGCATTTTATCTGTTGTTAGCCTTGTAAAAAATAAAAAAATAAAATCCGTAAGTTTGTTTTCCTTACTCTTTGGTTCTTTCGGTAAAGAAAAAAAAACAAAAAGTAAGTTATACCGACGTTATACCAACCGAAAGAACCAAAGTGTATGGATTCCTGCATCCACGAAAGCTTAAAATCAAGATTTGTTTTCCTTTTGAAAATATTACTGGGTGCCCTCACAATGCCCTGTGACACAGGGGCCTACAAAATCTTAATCCGGCCCTGTGTACAACAATTCGGGACGCGAAGCCCACAGATACGAAGGCGATGCGTGTGTATGCACGCGTGTACGTTGAACTTCTTTCGCACCGTACGTCCGCCAACCGCGATGTGACAATCCCGCAGCGATGCACTCGGCTCGCCGCTCCTGACGCCGCTGGCTACCGGCTGGCTTGACCACCCGAATGTGAATTTGTAGTTTGTCGCTCTGCCGTCTACATCGGCATCCCCGTACGAAACGAGAAGACGACCTCCCCCCCCCCCCCAAATGCCCCCTCCCCCAATTGCAGAAATCAATGCCGCTCTGCTTTGTCTGTGGCCTCGGAGCGAGCCTCCTGAGAGCATCTCCCCGTGTCACGTCCACGCCGTCGTTCAACGCAACCGCAGCCGCGTGGAACAACAACAAGAACAACAACACGAACAACAACAAGAACAACAACAGCAGGCGCGTCACGGACGGGGGGGGGCGGAGGTGCACACACACACGCACACACAAGAAGGCAGCAATTTCCATCGAGCCGCGGCGTATTTAACCAGGTGACAGCGCGGCCAGACACGAGCCACTTGGCCTGAACAAAAGAGCGGGGCTCACACGGCCGGGCAAGCAGCGGACTGACGACCCCCCCCAACCCCCCCAACCCCCCCCCACCCTCCCCCGCCCCACCACCGAATCCCGATACGGCTCTCGGGATATTTGTTTTGTTACTTTAATCGAAAAACCCCCAGACAGCGACCACGTAGAGATGCCAATTAAAAGGCAACACGGCCGCCTTTGTCGTTGACACCTGTCCCACCTCGCCACCCTCCCCCCGCCACCCTCCCCCCCCCAGAAAATAAACACGACAACTGCGGACCTCGGTTCGATTCGCGACACGGGTGCCTGCCATGTGTCTGTGTGGGGGTTTGCATGTTCTCTCTCGATCTCTCACGACCCATGTTCTCCATGCGTTTCCTCCGGTGGCGAGATGTTAACTAGCTCGCCTGGTATACAAGAGCGGTCGCGGGGTCGATCCCGACCCTGACGCCTGCTCTATATATGGAGTTTGAGTGTCTCTCTCCCCCGTGGTCGCGTGGATTTTTCTTCTCCGGGACCTCTGATGTTTTGCCTGCACAATTTAGTAGCGTGCGTTTTAGACTCTTTGGCTGCTATACATTTCCACATGTTGAGCTATCATTTGTGACCGGAACGCTTCTGAAAAAGAGCAATATAATAATACAAAATATTGTTATTATTTTATTATTATTATAAAAAAAAATTATTTTATTATTTCCCTTCTACGTGACTTTACTGAAAGAACCAAGAAGATGAATCCCTGCAGTCACGAAAGCTTTAAATCGAAATTTAAGAGCTACATAGCTCAGTGGGTAATATTAAACGTGAGAAAATCGTTTAATAAGTTTATATATATATAAAACATACGTTAACTGGGTATTCCTCAAAACCTCCAAACACTGAAAAATTACTAAATTTGGATCTCACACCACGCCAGTGTGCTCACCATTACAAAGACAAAGATCCCCCATACAGCCTTAAAAGACTGTGGGGTCAAGTGCTGCGAGCGAACACCAATGAAGGCCGCCACAGCACACGAGGGGGTGTGTGTTGGCCTGCACCACGCCCGGCCGCCTTTGTATTCCCAGCGGCGATGTTGACACATCACGCCGGGTACACATTTGAGTATGAGTCGACCTCGGGGTAGGCACAGAGGGCCGGTTCAGAATATCGTCACTGGCGGTGGCCGTGAGCGGGAATCGAACTCGGGTTGCTGGCCATTAAAAGCACAGCAGCAACTCACAATGCCAGAGTCGGGCAAAACCATAACAAAAGCCAAGAAAACCTCTGACTCCAGCGGGGGTAAAAAAACCTTACAAGCTGTCACGTATAACTCTAAACCATCACTTGCGGTCACTCGAAGGGCAATTATGGCAGCACTTCTCTGCACTGTAAAGTATAATACAGAGCAACAAAGAATAAAAATATCCACACCGAAGTGATTTCTTGCTCAAAGCAGCGTCGACAGCCCTGAGCCATATTCTTGGTTCTTTCGGTAAAAGTCACGTAGATAGAAAATAAAAATACTAATTAAAATAAAAGTAAAAAAACCACGACGTTTCGATCGCAACACAAGCGGTCTTCATTAGCCGCTTGATGAAGACCGCCTGATGATGACTGCTTGTGTTGCGATCGAAACGTCGTGGTTTTTTTTAACTTTTACTTTTAATTATTTTTATTAAAATAAATTTCATTTTTATTTTCTATCTACGTGACTTTACCGAAAGAACCAACAATATGAATCCCTGCAGTCACGAAAGTCAACATTTCACAGCCCTGAGCCAACGGTGGAAATGGGAAAAGTGCCCACTCCCAATGGCGGTTGACAAGGGCACGGCTCTCCCACACGGCTCAACCCACGTGTACGCTCGTCTCCCGATGAGCGCAGTGGGCGAAGTACGGTGTGAAAGAAGTTCAACGCGGTGTGCAAAAATCGCCGCGGTGTTGTTCCCAGTGCGCGCGCAGAATGAACGCAGCAGCGCGCAGTCTTTGGGGGGGGGGGGGGCGACGACATTTATCCATCGACGATTCGCACTGACAGGGGAAAGGCACCTCGACTCCCTGAAAGCTCTTAACACCACTCTCGACTTACATTTTGGTGACACATGGGCGAACTTGACGGATGGACGGCCCCGGTAATGAATCCGGAGCGTGGCGGTTTAAAAATTATAATATATACACACACAAAGCACACAAATGTACTTTGCCGTATATCATCATTGCCCATTAGTAACTATAGGGAGTGGTGGCGCAGTGGTTAGCACGCTGCGTGGGAAAAAAACCCGGTGACTCGAGTTGGCTGGCCGGTCACGGATAACGTCAGTGGCGGGTGGATTACCTGAAACCGGCCCTGGCTTTCCTCCGTCACCACGACGATTTCGCCAAAACCCGAGCTGACCAGCGTGGTGAAGTATGGCCAAACGAACCTCTATGACCGGACACCATGCGTGGAAGGCATTCGTCTAGCAGTGGAGTAATAGGGTTGTAAATGATGAGCTGAACTAAACTATTTTTTTATTTTACCAGGTAAGGCCCACTGAGCTGTAGAGCTCTTTTGCAGAAGTGACCTGGCCACAGATCATAGCTCAACGAATTCGAATATGACGTGGAAATGCATAGCAGTAGCCAAATACTCGAAACGCACGCCGATTATAAATGTGGAGGGAACAACCGGAGGACCCGGAAAAAAATCCACGCGAGCATGGGGAAAAAGCCACGAAAACTCCAAATATGCAGCAGGCATCAGGATCGGAATCGAAACCACGGCCTCCTGTAGACCAGGCGAGGTAGTTAACATCTCCTAGCCACCGTGATGATGAGAGAGAGACACGCAAACTCCAAATATACAGCAGCAGGCGTCAGGGTCGGTTTCGAACCCACGACCTCCTGTAGACCAGGCGAGGTAGTTAACATCTCATAGCCACCGTGATGATGAGAGAGAGAGACGCAAACTCCAAATATACAGCAGCAGGCGTCAGGGTCGGTTTTGAACCCAAGGCCTCCTGTAGACCAGGCGAGGTAGTTAACATCTCCTAGCCACCGTGATGATGAGAGAGAGACACGCAAACTCCAAATATACAGCAGCAGGCGTCAGGGTCGGTTTCGAACCCACGGCCTCCTGTAGACCAGGCGAGGTAGTTAACATCTCATAGCCACCGCGGCGCCCTGGAGATGGGAATCGCTGCTGTGATGGGTAAGCATCCTCTCCTTTGCAAACGCAACCCTTGCTGAAGTTATTTTCAGCCGACAAACTCTCACGAGATATGAGGTGAGGCATCGGCATTCGCTAGAGTTCGGTTCTTAACAATCAGCGCGAAAGTCGAGACTACGACGTTTATATTTGGAGGGAAAACGGGGGGGGGGGGGGGGGTTAGGTTCACCTGTCCGACTGAACGTAAGGCAGAACATAAAAGTGTTTCATAATATTAATCCCTGCAACTGTACCCATAAACAACATCCTATATGTCGCCAATTCAATTGTACAACACAAGACAGATAATAACGCAGGTAATAACGCGACAAAATAAGTGAAGGAAAAAAATACATCACAAAATTATAATACTGCACCGTACATTTGAGAAGCCGCATTTACCTCGGCACAAAAGAAGGTCATGGTCAAGGAAACTTCGATGATGCGACTTCCAAATGCGTCGGCCATGGCACGTGCTCGACTCGCGGACGCCGAGATGCGTGTGGCCGGGACTTGTTATTGAAAGGAGTCTTACGCTCGCAAAGGAACGCATCGAATTTGCACGCGCAAGGGCTCAATTCTTGTCCGAGTCGAAATCTCGTGAGAAATTGGTTCACGCGAATCCTCGGCAGCCTTCGCGTTTATTTTACTTTACCGGGCAAGGGCCCCGCTGAGCTGTATAGAGAGCTCGTTTTTCAGAAGCGACCTGGCTCTCACAAATGATAGCTGAACGAAGTGGCTTGTCATCACGTGGAAATGCATCGCAGCCCACTCTCTAAACCAGTGGTTCTTAACCTTTACTGCAGCCTGCACTCCCCCTTAGATCTCAATCGTTAAAACAATGTTCATAAACACATAGGGATCGATTAAACTCAAGAGTTACTTACGTGCCAGTGCTTTATTTGTCTTTTTAAATCCTTTATATTAAGTTCACTTGCTTGCTTGCACGCTTACGACCGTGCAAATCTTTCAGTCGTTTTTTAACCCACTTCCCGTGATCCAATCGAGCTGACATTTTGCACACAGACTCGTTGTGCGTGACAATTTATTTTCTTGAAATGTTTTTTCCTAAATTTTACACTTTTTAGGTAAAAATGAATTATATTTAATTACCAATTGCTTAATGGTGGCAGGCAATCATCTCACCCATAGGTGGCAGCCATCTCAAGCCAGAGGACGAGAGGACTCTAGCCGCCACGCATATAAAGGATTTATAGTGAAAAACTTTGTTTTTACGGATTAATTTGTACGGGTTAATTTTTTCGATTATTTACCTTCGAAATAAATCTGGCATGTCTCGCACCCCCAGAAAGGGCATCTCGCACCGCTGGTTAAGAGCCACCGCTCTAAACGTACGTTTCTAAATGAACATCAAATTGTTGATGACACCAGCATAGCAACAATTCCTCACATCGCAGGCGAGACGGTCATTGGAATTCACCCAAGCAATACAACAGAGACACAGTCGGTGTGAACTCCCACTGTACAAAACGGTCATATCGATTACGTTGGTTTACACATCCGTGCCTCGCAACGCTTCCATTTATCGCCAGCGTCCATCGTTCACGCAACATTTGCCTTCTCACGATTGCCGAGGAGCAACCAAGCTACCAACAATTGCCCAAAGCTCTGCAGTCCCCTATTCACGCAGATGCTTTCATACAATTAATTAGTGTGTATTGGTCTTTGATGTGTGTGTTTTGTCGGGTTGCGGTACGCGTGCCACCACCCTCGTTTGCACGGAGAGCCTCTCCTCTGTACCAGCGTGGACGGCACCCTCGTGTTCACCTTCTGAAGCGCTCGCTCGTCACCGTGGCGTGCGCGATGACCACCACCACCACCACCACCACGTGACTTTTCTTTCGTCTTGCGCGCGGTGAACTTAGCGCCACACCGCGTGGACTTAAAGCGTTTGTTTTCATTTGTTTGCTGGTGACTGTGTTTCGTATCGGAATCGCCTTCAGTGCCGTTGCTGCTGGCGGCAATAAAAGTTGTTTAAAAGTCAAAGTCTCCAGGTGCCTCGCTTTCACCAGGCACACGCGGAGTGACGATCTCTCTCTCTCTCTCCTTGTCGTCTGGCCGATGTGAACATGGCAGAGCAACAAATGCACTTTCACATCCAGGTGGTCAAGCCAGATAGCCGCGTCCGGAGCAGCGAGGGGAGTGCTATCGCGGACGTCTCGTTCGTATATTTGTCGATGGGGGGGTTGGGGGGGGTTGGGGGGGGGGCAATTGCGTCGTGATAGTGCACGGCCTGCTCTGAATGACCACAATGACACACTTATTGGAGAGTTATAAAGAGCTGTGTCCGGGAATTCTGGCTTCTATCCCGGAAGAAAATAAACAACACCGCTCGTCCCACATCCACACACGGCACAAGCAGCAGTAGCAGCACGTGGCGAATCCTTTAAAATCGCTCCACAAGCACGTGGAGCGAAACGTCGGGCGTCGTGCCGGACACGAGGAGGTACAATCCGAAGTCGCATCGGGAGGGACGCGTCATCTCTTATCTTGGCGTTTTCCAGTCGGTGTTACCTTAAGCGATTTTTTTCGCGAACAAAAAAAGCAATATCATCAAGATGAAAGGCGATCGCTTCTTCTATCGCGCTGTGTAATTATGGCTTAAACACTGTTGACGTCATTATAAATATATAAAAAATGACTTTTAATCTTCTCATGGGCGATGCGTCACACTGACGGCGCTCACGACAAGAAGGACGCGCGCGGGGGGGGGTGGGGGGGTAACGGCAGACTTTCCAAATTTATTACTTTTTGCCGATTTCCAGCACAGAGAGACCTTGTCACAACAGCAGGAGTAAAGAACAAAAAAAACAACATCACACACCTGTACACAACCTCACCGCGGCGCGCGGTGTTTACAGTAAAATAACAGCGGCGTACAGCGAAACGAACAAAGCAACGATCTTTTTTCTTGTTACGCACAAAAAAAACAAAACATCACGTCAATCCCTCGCGTGGGTGTTTGTGGTATGCGAAAGCAATTTCAGAGGTGCCCCGGGTTGATGCGCACAGTGACCAAGCAAAAAAAAAAAAATTTCATTTCGTGGTGGTTGATGCATCACACAAAATGCATCCGCTCTATGCCGTCGGGACAAAAATAAAACTATACGGACGCACGCGTTAAATAAGTGACACCAAACTCCTCGAAAGAGAATCAGAAACAATGGGGGAAATTACCCGGCAATAGCTTCCCCAATGAAGTCAATAGACAGATGCGTTCATTAAGGACAGATGCGAGTTGGCGCTTTGCGAACAAAAATTACTTTGGACCAAAACAACCCATGTACTGGAATCATTTGTTTAAATATGCTAACCCACACGCAAAATTGTATTTTGACGCAACGATGACACGGGTTTTGTTTCTCTCCCAACTTCCCTGCGGTTTCCGTGCGGCTGAACTTGACAACCATTCGAACAAAACGAGAGAGAGTACCCCCTTGCTTTGGTAGGCAAATGCCCTGCAGTGTCGAAAAGACTTAATTCCTACAAAATCCACAGGCCCGCCTTGAAAATCTTTCACATCGAGTGCCGTCAGTCGACGGAGCGGACGCAGCCGTGCCAAAAAAACACAAAAACTACCCATAATCTGTCTCATTTGCAGCGGTTGGCAACAAAAAAAAGAAGAAACCTTAGCAAAACCACAACTTGACAGCGTCGTTTTACACAGGCGGAGGAAGCGGCGACACGATTACCGGCACAGCACAGGGGCACGCGTCGGCAGGACGACGCTTACGGCAAAAAGGTGTGCGCTGGCGTGAGAAACGACGCGTGTGGATTTTAGTCCCGTGTTTTATTAATTTGCATAATCACAAAAAAGTCCCCCCCTCCCCCAACCCGGCCTTGATGGAATTTATGAAGTGATTTTGGAATAAAACATTCACAGTCGCTTTAATTCTTTTTTGTTGGAAGTCCTCGGGGGGCTGTTGGTCGGAAGAAGACTGGTCCCGCTCAACGGTAAGATCACACGCCGAGGAGGAATGGACAAAAAGGGGGGGGGGGGGGTGCGCGTGGAAGTGTGGGGGGTGGGGGGGGGGGCAACGCTGAAACGTTGACGGCGGAAAAGCTGGGGTAGAAAAATAGTTCCGAGTCCAGCGAGCAGGCATGAGATGGCGTGCGTGATCAGGAGGGGCCGCCACTTTGCAGCGACTCCGCGAGTCCTTCGCCGAAGGCCCAAACTTGCTCACAAGTCTCCCCCCTTCTGCCGGCCCGTCGCGACTCCTTCCAGCGACCGTGACGAGTGGCGGGCGGGTGGGCGACGTCGGAAAAAAAAATAATCGGCAGACCTGAAAAAAAGCCAAACCGCGACAAAACGCGCTGCGTGGACGGGGAGATTTTTTTTTCCCCCGACAGTCCAGCTGTGATCCAAGAGGAAGGAAATACATTCATCTTCATCGCCGCAACCACCTTAAACGCACCCGACTCGACACACGAAATGTTGTTTGACTTTTCATCAAACCATTTGCTCCCCCCCCCCAAAAAAAAATATATACGGTAAAAGAAATGTACACCTCGTCTAACCCCACCGCCCACGCGTACAACTGTACATCTTTAAAGACCGCAAGGGGTTCGCGGATGGTTTGGAAAATAACGCGAGCCCCAACTGCTCCTTGCTTGTACCCACATTTTTAAACGCTGTTGACACGCAAACCTCCCGGAGGAGAATAACACGTTAATCACACCATTAGGTACGTTTTACATTTGATTTTTTTCCGCAAATACTAAACGCGTCCCGTGTGAACTGTGTAACACCACGGACGGCTAATGGGGACACTGTCGGAATATTGACGTAGATGATCACCAAATTTAACGAATAGAAAATAAATTTCGATTTAAAGCTTTCGTGATTGCAGGGATTCATCTTCTTGGTTCTTTCGGTAAAGTCACGTAGAAGGGAAATAATAAAATAATTTAAAAAAACAAAATAATTCTCACGACGTTTCGGCCACAACACAAGCAGCCGTCCTCAGGTGAACAGGTCTGTCATTCAAACGCTGTCTTCCCGACAGACCTGGTCTTCACCTGAGGACGACGGCTGCTGGCGTTGTGGCCGAAACGTCGTGAGAATTATTTTATTATGTTTCATTTTTATTATTTTATTATTTCCCTTCTACGTGACTTTACCGAAAGAACCAAGAAGAAATAGAAAATAGTTTAATTGTTTCGCCTGTAGGGAAGTTGGCTGCCTCGGCTATCTTCGCGGCACGTCGTTCCCTCAACAGCACCATCACCTGCGGACTCTGCGACCATCATACGCAACAGGTGGCGGCCGAGTGCCGAACGGTATTAAACACAGTCCAAACAATTGCGGGAGTTCGCGTGTTAAAAAAAAGTAAAAAATGATCACGTGCAAAAACGTATGTGGAAATGAACATTCTTGATTTACCGAGGCTGGATAACTCTGGAACTAAAACGCATCACGCCAAAAAGGGGGGGGGGGGGGGGGGGGGGTTGATGAAAATTACATGAATAAACCGTGTAGCGGGGCCACACACTGCTGATGAGACTCATTAAATCAATAAACCAGCAAAGGGTTTGCACGGCTAAATGCTGCCGGAATACACTGGGTCTTAAAAGTCCCAAGGGGGCATCGACTAAAGGGGTTTTACTTTCATCACTATTACTTCGTAGGAAATGGGAGTATTAAAATAGAATATTTTTTTGTTAACATTGCAATGTGCTGCAAACATATAAAGCTGTTGTGTATAACTGTTTGTGTCTGTCCAAGACGAGAACACGACGTGGAATAAAGTCTCGTCCTAGGATTTTGGCCACAGTTCACGTTGTAAAACGGCGCGTTGTGCAAACGCTGACGCAGGGTGACACCGTGTGGCCACAGGCGGTGCCTACACCCACACGAACACGCGTTACGCAAAAAAAGACAATGATCCCCTGTATAGCGTGTCCACACAGTTGGGGCAAGTGCCGTTAGCGAGTAGCGCCTATTCAAGGCCGGCACGGCACACTTCGGGGGGTTGGGTGGCCAACACCACGGCCGGGTCGCCTTTGTCTCCCAAGCGGTGACGTTTACACACCGCACCATTGTACTTATTTGAGGCCGAATAGACCTCGGGGCGGCCCATGACCGGTTCAAATAATCGTTACTGGTGTTGGCCGTGAGCAGCAACGGAACTCGAGCGGCCGGGTTCGTAGCACAGCGCGCCGACCGCAACACGACCGCTTCCCACAACGCGCGTTACGCACACACACACACCCCCTCTAACCAACGACTGGACAAGGTAGAAGTGCAGCCCCTGCAACTCCCTGTTCATGCCACCGCTGGCCGAAAGACCTCCAACTCACAGGTAGCTCTACAAACGAGAGGTGGTCGATTGAAATCAATGATGATAATAACAATAAGCGTAGCCGTCCGTCCCTTAAGGGGGGGGGCACGGCCCACAAAGTGCGATTTGTCCTGGGCCCCGCACCCCCTCAAACTATGGACGGCCCTACCCACATACCCACATTATACCCCACCTACACGCAGAACTGTCGTGTCGATCCAGTGCCATGTACAACATTCACAATGCTTGGGTGGACGCAAGTGGCGGGGTGGGATTTAAGAAGCTTGCCTCATCGTTTCACCTACACTCCGCCCCCCCCCGCTCGAGGAGATCGTCGAATCGGCGACTTCTTGATCGCAAGTCCAGCCGCGTGCCAACCGCTACACACCGCCGTTGTCAAACCGCGAACTATGTGGCGCGTGACTCGTGACCAGTAGCAGCGAGAAGTGGACTGCGTGTTGCCGTGCCAGGTGCAGAATCGTTTTACACGTCCCCCTGACATAGCACGGGCCAGATATATTCACCGAACGAGCAACAGTTGTTACGTCACGTCAATTCATCGTTCGGCTCTTTCGCACCACCAGCAACTCCGTGGTCAGTCTAGGCTTCTCGATTGCTTCATTTCATCGAAGTGGCAGCCAAAGGTGGCGACCGAGGAGATTGAGCGATGGGATGGGCTCTTGTGCAGGAGCCCAGACCTGATCCGTAACATCATGTGACCCTGTGGGCGGGGGGGAGGGGCAGGTGGCGACGGACTTGGGGAGGCTTTCATTCAGCCGTGGATGGCACACGTCTGGTCATGACGATGATGATGATAAACCTCTCTCTCCGCCCCGCCAACTTCACCTCTAAAAAGCCATCCAGCAGTGGACACATCATGAATCAATTGTCACAAAAAAAATCAATGAGGAATGGCACTCCCACCAAAAAAGCGAAAAATGTGGATGATTGTTAAGTTCATGGTCTTATTCGGCTACAAATCTACGGGATAGCTGACACGGCTGATGGTGGAACGGCCAACGTGGGTTTCAAAAGGTGGAACTTGCTGCGATAAAATTAAGTGACGGAGCTGAATACACTGACAAGATCGGGGCGTTCAACTCCGAAACAATTCTCAAGTATCACTGATTTTTCTCTGTGAATCAAATGCAGCTTTTCTTTCCGTCTATTTGCCTATATCTGAGCGCAACGGTTGGGGATGTGTCTTATCATCTGCTAGATATGTGTGTGTGTGAGACCCGAGCTGCAGAACTTTATAGACATTTGACTTTGTGAGGAGAGCATCTTGTAATCCACAGAATATGCTTCCCATTCATCCTCAACAATTGTTTCCCCAACTACAAACACGTTTAATTTATAAAACAAGCAAAAATCGATCCTCACAATCACGATACGTGCATCGCATTCTGCGCACAAGAATTATTCACAATTCGCACGAGAATTATTCACAATTCGCACGCGTTCACAACCTTAAAACCTTTGGAGGTCGTCGCATCGATCCATGCCCGCTGCAGACTCGACACGCGCCGCGAGGCCTACAAATATACAGCACCAACGACGACGCGGATTTGCAATCGTCGCCACGAATATCGACAAAACCATCGAATTGTCGAGTGGCCCCCAAATGATTACGTCCACAGTTACGTGCCCTTTTCCCCTCCTGCCTCTTTTACAAAAATCGCTCCAAGTGGATTGGCGCCACCTCTCACAGTCTCTCTCCGCACCTCGACCAGAACCCAAACGCGGTTCGCACAAAGCTTAAATTACCGGCGACGCAACGAGCAAAGGAGTACAAAACACTGACCCTCTTTATGCGCGAATGCCAGAGCCCCTGAAAGGGCCCTCCCCCGGCGGAGAGAGGAGAAGAGAGGGAAGTTACAGACTCGTCGCGCGCGCAACCCCGTGCCTATCCACACGGAGCACAGACACGCCTCCTTTCGCCCCCCACCCGCGCCGTAACTACACGCGGGAGAGACGCACAGCGCTGTTTGTACATTAAAAAAAAAATACAATCGACGGTGAGAGAAAATAACTGAATAAAGACACCCATGAAAAGAACTAATCGTGCAGCAAAATTTTTTTGTAGCTTCCTGCGGTCGACCGGAGGAGTTTCCTGCATTGATGAAGGGCGCCAACCAACCGCCCCCCCCCCCCACGCCCCAAACCACCGTCCACGTGGTGGCTTTGGACGGACAGGACCTGAGGATCACCGCAGCGGCGGGATGGGTGGGGGCGCCCCTCGCCGCGTCGGAATGGAATCATCTGCAAGAAACAAGAGCAGCGGCGGCGACGTTCAGTGTCAGTGGGGGGCACGCGGAGGCGGCATGGGGGGGGGAGGGGGCATGGTAACCAAGCGGCAATGGACTGTGCGTTGGCGCAAGTGCGCGCACGTGCGATTGTGCGCGCATGTGTGCATATAAACGCGCAAGTGCTTTTTTGCGATTGTGCAAACATGCTTGACGAGCGTAGCCTATCGTGTGCGAGCGTGTTGGTGAGTGTGTGGGTGTCTGGCGAGCATGTTGGCGAGCGTGTTGGCGAGTGTGCAAGTGTTTGACGAACGTGGCCTATCGCGTGCGAGCGTGTTGGCGAGCGTGCGAGTGTCTGGCGGGCGCGTTGGCGAGCGTGTGCGTGTGAGCGAACAAAACGAGCGTGATGTCGGTGTGCGAGCCGCACTTGGCCGGTTGCTGTGGCTGGGGTAAGTCTTGGGGAAGTTGTGGAACTGCTCCGGGGGTGGGAAGTGCTCCACCGGGTGGAAGGAGAAGCGAGACTCAAAGTCGTCTGCAGGGAGGAGGGGGGAAGGGCAGAGAAAATTTCACAACACCACCGCAAACATCTCTCTACGGGTCACAAACATAGCACGCGGGGTGGCGGCATTACTTCACACTCTGATGGAATTTCATCGTCATCAGCCACCATCGATCCACTTCGCCGTCTCCTGGGTGGAGCGTAACCTCTCGAACCGCTTTCCAAATCCTTTGGCTGCCATTGAGGTCCATTATACTAGTAGGAACCTCCTGGTTACACTAGCCCACAGGGGATCATTGTGTCCGTCCGTCCGTCGTGCCGGGAGGGGCTGGGTGGGGATGGAGGGGCTTGGTAGGGAGCTGAGGGTGAAGAGGGGCTGGGAGGGGAGGGTGGGGAGGGGCTGGGTGGGGAGGGTGGGGCTGGGTGGGGGGTGGGAGGGGTGGGGCTGGGTGGGGAGGGGCTGGTCATCCCGTGGTGCCCTTATAAAACTCAACGTTTAACCTACTCACGCCGGCTTGTGCCCGCCCTCACAGTCGGGCATATTTGCGGAATACACCACGGCGCTGTTGACCCTGGCCATTGACCGAGCAACCCAACGTTCCTACCAGCTCCCTCCGTGACGTCTGGCCGTGACGTGTCCTGCCCCAATGCCCGCTTCACCGTCCCCCTACGGCGAGAATTTGTTCTAATTAACCCGGTTGTGTTCTCCCCAATCCGAGCATTTATTTTCTCCCTCTCGCAAAGCAAATTCCCGCAAACGTAAAAGGAAGCGCGACTGTGAGGCTGCGAGCCATGCAAGGTTGCGCAATGACTCACCTGCTCAGTCATTCGAGTCTTCGTGGAAGTTGGGGGGGGAGGGGGGTCGCGATTTGATTCGAGAATGGGTTCTTAGTCTCGTTTTGTTTGCGGTTTTCCTCATTGTTATTTTTGTCCTGTTCCTCGGTTTGTACACTTTCTTTTGCCCCACCAACAGTCGCGCGTATATGATCGGCACAGACGTGTGTAACGCTTGTTCAACTAATTCCACACCGCACATAGCCAACCACGCTAATGGGAGATCTCACGATCGATGCTCGCGCGTAATATTTGACGCCCGCAACGCGAGCGTGTATACAAAACAATAACATTTATGCAAATTGACGAATCTACGCATCGTTACACCCCCATCATCCTCGCACAAAACCCGTTTTTATCATACCGTGCAGTCAGGGGCGCCACGGTGGCAAGATGTTAGCTACCTCACTTGGTATACAGGAGGGTCATAGATTTCGATCCAGACCCTGACGCCTGCTATATATTTCGAGTTTTCATATCCTTCCCGTAGCCACGCGCATTTTTCTCCGGATGCTCCAGTTTTTCCCTCCGCATTTAGAATCAACATGTGTTCAGAGTATTTGTCCGTGAAAATATTTCGTGATGATAAGCCACGGCATAGAGCTATCATTTGGGGTCGCTTCTGAAAAAGAGCTATACAAGTTCAGTGGGCATTAACTGCTAAAATAAAAAAAAACTGTTTTACTTTGACAGTTTATTAGATGAAAATCAGATTCGAGGTCAGAGGTCAGAGGATTCCCGAGTCTCACCTCCCATGGGCGACACGAGGCCGCCGGTGAACGGGTCCCGGGGGCCGTTCCTGACGTGCGGAGGGGGAGGAGGGGCGGCACCGAAGCCGGTGGGGCGGCTGGATGGAGGGGGCGGCGGTGGGCCCCCACGGCTCCTCCCGGGGGGAGCCTCGGAGGTGAAGGGGGAGCGGCCGGAAGTAGGCGGGGGCGGCGGCGGTGGCCCCCTCAACGTAACGCCGCCACCGCCGTTCCTCGACGGCGGAGGTGGGGGCGGCGGGCCTACGGGACGATCGTGAGAGGCGGGGGGGAGGGGGGGTCAGACCGCCGGACCGTCGATAACTTACAGGCTTCCTTTAGTCAATACCACCCAGCATCTGCCGGACGCTGCCACGTTGGGGTGCGGGGGGTCGTTGGGTCAGCGTGGCTTGGAGAAGGGACGGGTTCCAAAACAGGAGCACCGGTTCAGATGTCACTCACTCGATGGGTAGCTCTGGCCGGGGTTTGAACTCATGTTGGCAGGTTTCGTAGCGTGGCGGCTGCGACACCATCGCTTCTCGCCGCCCGGGACAAAGTGTCTAACTTATAGTTTACAATTAAGAGGTGGGGGAGTGAGGGTGTGAGAATCGGCGTAGAGGAGCCACACGGCGGGCAGAGGCCCGGACAGAAGCTACCGCAGCCCAGCAACAACGACAATAACGATGACAACGTCAACAACGACAACAAGGACAACCATGACGACAACAACCACAATGACGACAATGACAACGATGACAATAATAACGACGACAACAACAGCATTGACAAAGACAATAATGATGACAACAATGACAACGACAGTGACAACAATGACGCAATGATAAAAAACGACCACAATGACAACAACGACACCAATGACGACAACAACGATGACGACGACAACAGTGACAACGGCAACAACAATAACAGAGACAACAATGACGTCAACAACGATGACATCAACATCAACGACAACGAGCAGCAACGAGCCAGGGGAGCAGCAGCTGCACCATCCCTCCGGGATGAATAAAACGATGACTGCGCCATGGACTCACCTGACCGGTGTGGAGGTTCCCGGCTGGGAGGGGGTGGCCGGCTGTTGCTGCTGCCCACAGGCGGAGGAGGGGGCGCCGCCGACCTCGGTGTGCCACCGCCGCCGCCGCCCGAGGGGTGGTACAGCGAGTTCTGCCTCTGCGGCAGTGCCGGGCCGTCCGACACGGAGTGCCGGCTGGGCGGGGGCGGAGGCGCCATGCCACGGCCCGACTCTCCCCGGTGAGCGGGCGGAGGCGGAGCGCCATTCCTACGCGCGGGTGGCGGTGGAGGGGAGGGGGCAGACGGCAACGCGCGGTCACCCGGGTGTCATGCCAGCGTCATGCCAGCGTCACGCCAGGGTCACGCCAGCGTCACATCGACGTGCGCGTGGTGGTGGGGGTGAAGCCGTGCCCACCGCTGGGTATCGCTTCGTCTGTGCCAATTTGCCGGGTGCGGTCGCGGGCAGCAAAGTGGCCCGGTCAACACACGAAGCGCAAAGCGCCACGCATGTGCTACGAATCCGGCAACACGAGTTCGATTCCCGCTCTCAAACAATAACGGTGGCCATTCATCTGCGCCGTTTCTGGGCCTTGCCTAGGTAGACTCAGCCTCAAATGTGTACCTGGTGCAATGTGTAAACATCGCCTCTATGGGTGTGGTGCTGGCCACCCACTCCCCTATTGTGCCGTGCCGGCCTTCGTAGCTTCTCACTCGCCGCACTTGCTCCAAAGTCTGCGAAGGCTATATGGGGGATCTTTGTCTTTGTAGGATAACTCACAATGCGTCCACCCAAACAAAACACAAAAATGCTCTCTTATCTTATGAGAAAAGCTCCTGCCAAGTGCAAAAAGATAGAGACAGAGCGAGCCTGCCCTGAATTGTTCTACCCCGTTCCAGTGGTGGAGTCTGGCACACTCGATGGACGAATTATTTATACATGAATCACAGTCCTAATTGTTGGACATACTATGTGCACGTTAAAACACCGCTTGATGATTAGTCTACCACTACTACTACCACCACCACCATGTTCCTGTGAACTTGACTCATTGATTCCTCCACCCGTGTGGAGGACTGGATCTCTACCAGACGCTGACTGTTTCGTCTCATCCACCGCACTTGTGTCCAACCACCACCACCACTACGCTGCAGGCCAACAAGAATGACTTGTACAAAAAAGCCATATGAAACGAGTAGGGGGGTTTCTCAGATATTTCACTCCCACTGACTGTGTCAAATACATCAGTGAGATTAAAGTGTAGCCACCCTATAAGGATCGACTTCAATGGACAAATCGGTGCGTCGTCAACACGGCTGTCGTCTGCGCTTAGGCGTCTGTGGTGCCAGCGCCAGGGTGGCGAGATGTTATCTCCCTCGCCTGGTATGCAGGAGGTCGTGGATTCGATACCGACCCTGACGCCTGCTGTATATTTGAAGTGTGCATCTTCTCCCCGTGGATTTTTCACCTGGTCCTCCGGTTTTTCCCTCCAACATTTAGAATCAACGTGCGCGTATTTTGCTGCTAGAAATTCCCACACGAGAAGCACTATTTGTGATGCCTAGGTCGCTTCTGAAAAAGAGCTGTACAGCTCAGTGGTGCCTCACCTGGCAAAAACAAAATCGGTTGAGTTGCTTCGTTCACGCAAAGATAATTATCAAAGGGGCACGACGATCGAGAGGGCGCACGGAATGCGTGAGAAACGGTGCCAAAAAAAGACACAGTGCGGCCACGTGGCATTTAAAAGTCGAGGTGCAAGCCGGGGGGGGGGGGGGAGGCCTCCATCCCAACCCCTTTGCCACCTGATGAAAAAAAAAAATTCGCCAACGTTACGTAACAAAGCCACCGGGGAGCGGGGGGGGAGTTACTCTCACAAGCCGCTGCTGTGTGTTTGTCTCCGGCGGCTGGACAAGCGTGCGGATTTTGCGTACGGCGGGGTTCACAAAAGTTTTCACAATTCGTCACGCTCTGGGCAATGTGGAGAAGAATGCCAAAATTTCAGTTCTGCAAGCTAACAGTTTTGCAAAAAAAAACACACGACCGCGCCATGGCGTCGTAAGCGGGTTGGGGGGAGGGGGGGGTAGAATAACCAACAACGAAAACAAACACATTGTCACGACACCCTCGAAAAAACCTTTACGTGCCAAGGGATAAAAAGGTGAACAATTAAAAAATATTTTTAATCCTGCGTTTGTTCGGCCGCATATAACTAAGCTGGGCTTTTCATGTATGTATGTATGTTGAACGTCTTTCGCACTGTACGTAGTCAACCGTGCTACCCCGCAAGTATAGAAAGTTGATGGTCTCAGTTTTCTTGGTTCTTTCGGTCTGTTTGGTTATTAATGTTAGATTGGGTTTTCCCATCATGAAACTGATCATTTCTCAAGTAGGCATTACAGTCACACAACATCGCCGGGCTGTCTGTGTGCAGACCCCTGGTTGTACAGTGGAAAACGAGATAAAAGTCTACAAAGACAAAGACCAGATCCCCCATTAGAGCCTGAACAGACTATTGGGGCAAGTGCTGTTAGCGAGCACCTATGAAGGACAGAAACGGCACACGATGGAGTGGGTGGCAAGCACCACGCCCGACCGCCTTTGTCTCCCCAGTGGCGATGTTTACACACCGCATCATTTACTCATTTGAGGCCGAGTCCATCTAGGGGAGGCCCAGGACCGATTCAGATAATCGTCACTGGTGTTGGTGGCCGTGAGCGAGAATACAACTCGGGCCGCCGGGTTTGTAGTTCAGCACGCTAACCGCTACACCACCACTCCCCGGCGTGGCTCGGTTGCACAGCAGAAAAAAATATGAAAAGTCTCCTCACACAGATACACAAATACACACACACAACGATCGCTCTGTAAATGAACAAACGGCCACGACGCTTGCAAACCCCCATGGCCGGGCCCCCTCACCTGCTCGAGTAGTGGGGGGGTGGCGCGGGGGGGCCCCCCTTTCCGTACGAGTGGGCCGACGGCGTCAAAGGCTCCCGGTACGGTGGGGGAGCGTCCCTCCTCATCGATGTCCTGTGTGGGGGCGGCGGTCTGTCCCTGCCTTGCATGGGGGGCGGCTGGCTGCTCTGACGCAGCTGCTGCTGCTGCTGACTGTTGTTGTTGTTGCTGCTACCGCCGCTGCCGCTGCCGCTGCCGTACTGCCCTCCCGCGCCCGCGTACGACGAGTGGAGCGACGAGGCGGGCCTGGGCGTCGCCGGGGACGCCGGGTAGGAGGGACGACGGGCGCCGGGGGATGCGGCCTTGGTGCCGTGCGGCGGCGGCGGCGGCGCCACGTGGTGGGGTTTGCTCTGGCCCGCGCCGATACGGTAACCGGCGGGGTTGCCGGCGCCGTACGCCTGGTGGGCCGACGACGACGACGACGACAGCACCGACGGTTCGGGCGCAGGGCCGTTCAGGTTGGTGGCGACGCTGCTACTGTACAGCGAGGAGCGGGGGCGGCTAGGAGGGCTCGGCATTCGACTGCTGCTCGTGCCGCTGCTGCTGCTGCCGGCACTGGAGAACGGCCGTGGCGTCAGGGAGATGCCGGCGGGACGGCCGCCCGGCGGCGGGTGCATCGCTCCTCGGCTCCCAGCACCGCCGCTGCTGATGCTGCCGGAATCTTTGGTAACGGATAAGGGCGGAGGCGAAAGTCCGTAATACAGTAGGAACCCCTCTTAACGACGGTAATTTGTGCCACGAAAACCGGTCGTTAAGTGATTTGGTCGTTAAGAGAGTACAGGAAAGACACGTTAAAGGATTCATTCGTTCCGATAGCATTGAAAGTTACCCTTTTTCACCCAAAAAACGTACTTTATAATAGTTATACAATGGATATTAATACATAAATATAGCAACAACATTATAAACACACAATATTTTAAGAAACATGGTTAATCAATGCATAAATTCATATTTACAGGGGAATGGCCGATAAGCGAACACATTGGGCTCTATGGAGGCCCGTCGTTAAGCGATTAGTCATTAACAGGGGTGGTCGTTAACAGGAGTTCTACTCTAATATGAATACGATAAACTATCCCCATTTGCCATTCGCGCCGTTCTCATAGCACAAGGCTATCTCGCACGAAGGCACGGTGTTTCACAGACGTTAGGCTTGCAGTAGTTTCGCAGTCGTGGGGGCGACGTTGCTATGCATAACCTCATTTGGAGAAAGATGATGGCACACAATGGCCTACTCTTTTCAAGTGATGACCCCCCCAGCGACACGCGCAAACACGGACACACAAACACACTCACAGCCCTCCTAGTGCCATAACCACGCTGACCCTTACCTCCATTGTCCCGTGCTGTGGTAGGACGCAGTTGAGGGACGCCACCGGCAAATAGCCCGCCAACACCACCGCCGCCACCACCACCGCCACCGCCACCGCCGCCCCCTCCCTTGGGTTCTGCGATGTTGAAACCACCGTGTTTCAAGTCAGCACAGACTGCCAGTGCAGCAGCGGAATTTCAACAGGATGCGAACAAGTCAAACTGGCTTCTCTGTGCCAACTGGAGATGCGTGTACGAGCGTGCAAGCGTGAAATTTATCGCCCTTTTATTAATCCACTGGCGGACAAAGGCCTCCCCTCGCCCGCCGGTCATAATGGGGTTGTTTGCCCATCCTTCACCGCGCTGATTAGTGCGGCGTTGGTGAACCCGGGTGGAGGCGGTTGTGCACCCACGACCGGTTGAGATATTGCTCGCCACCGATGTTAGCCGTGGCTGCGAAACGACCTCAGGTTGATGATCGGCCAGTGTGCTACAAAAACCCAGCATCCCGAGTTCGATTCCCAGCTGAGGCTAACGAAGTATATCTAAAACCGGTGTTGGGCGTCCACTAGGTTGACTCAGCCTTAAAACGAAAACCTCGTGCTGCGTGTAAATATCAGCACTGGGGAGATAAAGGTGGCCGGTTGTGGTGCTGGCCAACCTCCCGCTCGTGCTTGGATCTGGCCTTCATAGGTGCTCCCTCAAAGTAACTGTCTCTGCAGTCTGCTAAGGCTATACGGGGGATCTTTGTCTACGTACAGGCCTGTAAGCTCGTGTGTGTACGAGTACGCGTGCTTGTACAAGCATGCGTGTGCACGTGCGGTCGTGGCAAGTCAGGGTGTTTCGGCAAAATCGCCGCGCAGCTCAAAAATCCTCGCCGCATGGTCTCAACATGCCGTGACACGGAGGAGAAACACACACAGCCCGGGAGGAGCACGCGTCCCTCCCTCAATCATTCCTATCCCTCCCCTCAATCCATCCCTCCCTCCCACACTCTCTCCCTGTTCCTGTCTCCATCCCCCAAAAGGCTCGCCTCATCTCTCCCTAGCTCCCTCTTCCTCCATCCCTCACTCCCTTCACCTCTTTCTCTCGTACATTCCTCCGGCCATCCCTCCATCCCAGCCACCCACCTTCCCATCCCGCCCTGTCAACCCCCCCGAGCGCCGACTCACTCACTGTCTAGGAGGGGTGCGCTGCGGTCGTTTGTCACGATCTTCTTCAGACGCGCCCCACTTTGAATGTCGGAGAGCAGCGCTCCCCTGCCCCTCTGCTCCGTGCGCGGTAGCCTGGGAGGCTCAGTGTTGGCCTGGAGACAGATGAGCAAGCAAGCATGCTGATTGCCGGGGCTGTGTTCTTTATATACATGGAAGACACAAACTTATATTTAGTAGATATATAATTAAAAAAAAACCTCACCACATTCGTCAAAAACTCTGTTACGACGTTAAAAAGCTAAAGTATATTACAGGTGAGGTTTTTTGTCAATGGAGTGTCCATCTTATGCTGTAGCCAACACACCTAGGCTGCATCCGAATTAGTTTCTGATACAGAAGACTTGGTGTGAGATTTTAGTTGTTGTTTTTTACGGCAATTTCAGAAATATTCTAGTTAGATTTTAGGGTCGTTAACATAGCCGCGTGATATCCCCCCCTTCCGCCCCCCCCCCCCACCATTAAAATTACAATTCAACCACTGCGCCACACTGCATGCAACCAAGCGCTATCCAGGCGCAAAATCCTGCTTAGCTTCCGAGATCCGGTGCAATCAAGAAATCAGGTGCATTCTGGGCGGTTTGTGGTCATGCTTGTAACAAAAATTAACTTGATCACGCACCTTAGGACGGTCTGCATAATAAAAAAAACCTGGAGGCCCCCAGCTAAAGTACAACGCGTACGAGGTGCTGGGAATTGAGTCAATCAGCAATAGCCACACGAGATGACATTGCACGCTGTTGCGATGATGGCTTCAGGAAGGGAGGGCGGAGGAGGAGCAAGCATGAAATGTACGTATAACTTTTTTATGCACCATACATAGCCCCACCGTGCTAAATGTGACATCATCACGTTAGCCAAAAAGGCAAATAGCTCTGACTGCTGGTTTTTTACCGATGTTCTTGGAAAAAAATTCATTTGGTCAATTTTAGGCCAATTAGCGACGCAACTTTACGCAAAGAAACTGTATTCACAATGGATCACGTTCACCAGGATTATCGTTAGCCTCGCAAAGCAGACGAGACAGGCAGACGGGCACAAAGACAGACGCACAGAGACAGGACAGACTGACAGACTGACAGACGGACAGACAGATATATGGACAGACGGATGCACAGATGAAGAAGAGCAGGGAAGAGATGGACACAGAGCGACAGACAGACAGCCAGACAGACAAAGCCAATGAATTCACGCCGTCAACACCTTTGCTAGAAGGCTTTAAAACAAAGCACCCCGGTACGGTGAAAACAGTTATTGTTGTTTTCCCGAGTTATAATCCTTGACGTTTTCATTATTTATTTCTGGCTGCAAACTTCCAGAGGCACGCGAAGACACCCGTTTGGCGGGCTTACCTGCGAGAAGGTGGGGGGCGGGGGAGCCGCGGGGGGTGGCGGGGGTGGGGGAGGGACTGGCATTGTCCGCTTACGACTTCTAAAACGCAAATCACCCAAGAGCCGTTGGGGGGGGGTGGTGGTATGTACGGATGCGTCTCTCTCGCCTGCCGATGCCGCTCGCGGATCGTCGGCCCCACCTCCCCGCCCAAACCTGCGAATGGCAGCGAAAGTACGGGGGGGGGGGGGCACCTCTGTTTAGCTGGGGGGGGGAGGGGGGCAGGTGAGTGCGACCGGCCGAAACATCGATACGTGATCCGTCCGCGCATTCAAATCGCCTGCATGAGAATACATTTATCTTTGGTTCTTTCGGTAAAGTCACGAAGAAAAATAAAATAATACGGAGAGAGTCGCAGAGAGTCGGCTAACATAACAGTCAACACCCTACCTGGTTGGTTACGTTCTTCCAAAGATTGCTAAATTTAAGAGAGAGACAAAACACAGACACGGAGATAATCAACCAGGTGGGGTGTTGACTGTTATGTTAGTTGACTCTCTGCGTTGTATTGCATTACATTTCTAAGTTTACTAGGTTTTGTTTTCTCTTTCATTTGTACCTGATGATGATTGCTTGTGTTGCAATCGAAACGTCGTTTGCTATCATTTAATTTATTATTTTCTCTTTCTACGTGACTTTACCGAAAGAACGAAAGAGTAATTCCTGCAGTCACGAAAGCGCCAAATCTAGTGAGCATACATTGCTTTAGGAAAGCTGACGGATCTCTTCCCTTTCCGGGCTCGTCGCTGGACTGAACGAACAGAATCGACGAGAGACGGAGGGAAGAGATGAGACGGACAGAATGAATGGGACACAACGAAGGAGATCGCAGGAAAAACAAGATTGCCAGTAGGAACAAAACAGAGGTAACACAAACAAGACCGAATATAAAACAGACGGTATAAACGAGACAAGACAGACAGCACAGAAGACACTGAACAGAGGAAACAAAACTAACGAGGCATCGAGCACTAACGAGACGGACGGTATCTAAGGACGAGGCAGCGCCGATGCTAATTCTAGTACGAACAGGAACACCGTGTACGGACGAGACGATGCAGGCAACCCGGACGGGACGTACAGCGCGGCGCAAACCAGACGCGAGGGAGCCCAGTCGATTGCACCAACCGAGTCACGAGCATCGAAGTCGCAACGAGCAATCCGAGTCGCGAGGAGGCGAGCGTGCACGGACACGCTCCCGGCGGCGCTTGGCTTTCACCGAAGTTTTGAGAGACCGCACGGGATGCGGCTTGGAAAACAGACGGACGCACGACTGACGAGGGAGGAGGAGGAGAGCTCGGAGGCGCTGGAATTACACTCGACGGCACAGTAAATAATTTAAACTGCGTGCGTGCAAACACCTCGCTGCCGCGGAGCACGCGGAAACCGTGCAACTGGGATGGCATGCTGCCGCACGACATTCTCATGGTAGACATTCGCAGCCAATTGATCTTTTCCCAACAATCCATATACGCTGCTGCCCTCTCCGTCACCTTGGGCTACATTTTGACAGTTTATGTGTGTGTTGTTAGTGTGTGCGTGCGTAGGCGCGCATGTGTACGCTGGTCTATGGGGAGCGGTAGCGTAGCGTTACGAACCCGGCCAAACGAGTTCGATTCCCGCTCACGGCCAACACCAGCGATGATTATTTGAACAGGTCCTGAGGCCTCTCCCCCTGGGTCAACTCTGACTCAAATGAGTTCCTGGTGCCATGCGTAAAAACATCGCCACTGCAGAGACAAAGGTGGTCGGGCGTGGTGCTGACCACCCACCCCCCTCGTGTGCCGTGCCGGCCTTCATAGGTGCTCTAGAACAGCACCTTCCCCAAAAGTCTGTTCAGGCTATATGGGGGATCTTTGTCTTTGTTTACATGTGTATGCTTGTCTGTCTGTGCGCGTTTGGGTGCGTCTACGTGTGTGTCTGTGCATGCGAATTCGTATGCGGATGTGTAGTGCAGCGGTTAGCGCGGGTTCGCTTCCCGCCCACGGCCAACATCAGTGACAAAGCTGAGCCGGGCCAAGGCCACCCCCTTTATCGACTCGGCATTAAATGAGCAAGTGGTGCGGTGTGTAAACAGCAGCGATGGGGGAGACCAAGCCAGCTGGCTGTGGTGCTGGTCACTCGCCCCCTCGGGTGCCGTGCCGGCCCTCACTGGTGCTTGCTAACAGCACTTGCCCAAATCGTCTGCGAAGGCTGTACGGGCCGTCTTTGTATGTGCAGTGTAGTCCTTCGGCCTATTGGCGCTACAACGTCCTTTGGACTCTTGGCTCTACAGACCAATATCATCCAGCAGTAAACTATGGACCGGTTTTTTTATACAATGGATGTCACTACAGTATACACGAGTTGTTTTGCGTGTTAGTCGATAATACACTGAAGTGTATAACAAATACTGGTTGTCTTGAAACACTTTTTTGAGATTCAAATGTTACTACCTAAGCACAGTAAAAACATTCCAGCAGAACTCCTTTGTGCCAATAAATTGTCCATCCAGATCAATTGAATTTACAGACAAACACTGCCTTTACAGACCAATGACATCTGACAGCATTTGTTTAAGCAAGTAAACTCCCGACCATTTTTCGACCTTGTGGGCATTGCAGGCGTGTTAAACAAATACTGCCTGCCGGGTCAGACATTATTGACAAGAGCACTCCATCTAAACAAGAGTGTTGAACTCGCTTCAACTGTTCTCGTTTAATCTTGATTTGAAGCTTCCGTGACCGCAGGAATCCATACTCTTTGGTTCTTTCGGTAAATTCACGTAGGTAGAAATAAAACAAAATAATTTCGATTCAAAGCTTTCGTGACTGCAGGGATTTATCTTCTTGGTTCTTTCGGTAAAGTTTGACCCCTGTGATGTAAGATAAAAAAGTTTAGCTGGAGGCATATTATATTTTTTGCAACATTAAATTGTAATGTATGACTTACTGTTAGTAGCTCAGCTTATTGGTGAGTATATTTAGTATACTGATGATACTGATGTAGTTTATATTTTAGTTTTTTACTTGGTGGTTTAGTTGCTGCAGCTCTATACTATTAACATTCCTTCCCTTTATTAATGCTAACCCTACTCCCTCCCTTTGATGCTGCTAATCCTGCATAATGCACGGGCATAACATGACTTTGAAACCCCCTGCCCACCTCCTACGCATTCCACAAGTAGTGACTAATCCCATATCTGCATTTCCCATAAATATGCTAAATTCCTCTTGATATGCAAATTACTTTGCAAAGGCGCTCTTCCCCCTCCAACCCAGCTTAAATATACGCTGCCAAGCCTGGTGGTGTTCATTCAGACGCTGTCTTCCCGACAGACCTGTTCTTCACCTGAGGACGGCTGCTTGCGTTGTGGCCGAAACGTCGTGAGAATAATTTTATTATGTTTTATTTTCATTATTTTATTATTTCCCTTCTACATGACTTTACCGAAAGAACCAAGAAGATGAAAACAAAATAAATCACGACGTTTAAACGTGCTGCTCGCTGCAGACATCGCGGCTATCGCGATTTTCACCCGAGGACGGGCGCTTGTGTTGCGTTCGAAACGTCGTGATTTATTTTGTTTTATTTCTACCTACGTGACTTTACCGAAAGAACCAACGGGTATGTACTCGTTTACTCCGTTGGCACCTCGCGACCTGTTTAATACTGGTCGCGAAAGCCTACGTGTTAAACTGTTTTATACTTGTGTAAGGTGTGAGATCAATTCTTAACTAATAATGATCATGATGACGATGATAAAGAGAGATGTAATTCAAAGGCTCGCAGACCAAAATAACAGGCAAACACACAACCCTCGTTTCCCCATGCAAATTAGACAACATTCTGTTTGACGTTCCACTCTTTCCGCGTGCGGTGTAATGGTTAGAACACTGGACTTGCAGTGCAGAGGTTACCAATTCAATTCTATCTGATGATACCACCACCGCAGTTGCTACAACGTGAAAGTATTTATTTTTTTGCTATTCCCCCACTGCCTCTGTCCACCCCAGCGGTATAGATGGGTGCATCCCAGTTGGTCGATCGGCAGGTGGCGTGTGATTGGCCAAAGTGTGGGGAAAACTCCCATCTCTTCCATGACGCCTGGCCGGCGCGAAAGAGTAGGCCAAAACACCGTTCCCTCTAGGGTAGAAGTCCTTCCGTCAGCAGTGGTGTCGTGAGAAGGCAATTCTAAGCTTGTGCCTCTACACTTCTCTTGATCAGGAAGTGCGTGCGAGGTAGCAAACTCTCACAATAAATGCCAGGGTCATGCAACCTGAATGGTGGAGGCAAAGTGTTTATGTATGTTGAACTTCTTTCGCACCATACATAACCAACCGTTACTAATCGGAGGTGCGGGGGAAGGTCAACAAACTAAACACAAAAAGCAGTTCTAAAGAAATGATTTATCAATCTAGATGATTTAAAAGTGGATAGCTCCAGTGGCTTCCTAATATCAGAAGGAAGAGCGTTCCAGATAGCCGCAGAAGCACATCTGAAAGCGCGCGGTGCGGTGACCGTCTTTATTCAATGGCGAGCCAAAGGCCGTTGCGAGGATGACCGGAATTCACGTGATGGTTTATGCTCCTTCACTAGATCAGCAAGGTATTGTGGTTCATTCGTGACAAGCACTTTATCTGTGAGGAAGACGAAATTATAACGAATTCGCTCGGAAACCGGAAGCCAATGCAGCTCGACGAGCACCGGACGGACACGGTCGTATCTTGCGGTACCCGTCGCGACACGAGCCAAAGAATTTTGTACACGCTGCAGCTTGGCGAGTTTGCGAGTGATGTTTACAACTGACGCGCAATGCGCCATTAAGAGGAACCAAACATCACGTTCCTTGTTTGTCTGATGGAGGCATAAAAGATAGCAACACAGGAATTTTACTCGATGCGTATCGAGTAAATGGCGGCGGACACAGCAGAGCGGTTGAGAGCCCATTTGACGCTTGTTTACGGAGATTTGCTGGTTCGAGAATAGCGGCAGCCCCGGTTAATACCGCGGGCGGAATGACACCAGAAACGTACCCCCGCTGTCTGCACCGCAGCAGGCATCATTCAAGATCCCGTGGCATGACCCCAAAGAGAGCAAGGGCCATGTGTGCCAGCATCACGGGGACACAAAAATCATATAATTAACATAAAACAAAGAATGTCACTGGTTATTGGCCAAGCACTATCCCCCGTTTCTGAAACGTTGCCAGCAAAACACTTGATTGGTATTGCCCAGCAGCAGCAACATCATCCCTTACTCGGCAGGATCCACCTGGATAAGAGAGAGGGTCTTTGGACTCAGGGAGCCTTTCCTGAGAAATAAGTTAATACCTCAGTGGGCTTTGCCTCGTAGGATGGGGATGGTTTAGTTCTATTTTTCATGTCTTTGGGCGATTTTTTTTCCTTTCCTGCGCTGCTGTCGAGTTTTTTGTATTGTTTATTGTTGAAACATTCTCACGTGCCCCAAATAAAAGAGCTTTATAGCTCATCGGATTCCTTCAGAATGAATAAATATTCGGATTCTGAAAACAAATGTAAATAACGCGCTTAGCAAATTCTACAACTACCGGAAATAACTTATTTGCGTCGAGCCAAGGAGCAAATATCGACGCCCTGCGAACAAATGCCGACCGTAATCGTCCGTGGAAACGCAGCAGTGCCTTTGTTGACAGGCTTTGTGGCGCCGTTACGAATGGCGAGAATTCCAAAATGTACTCGGGAAAATAATTTGATCTCCCCTTGTTGAGGGGGCCCGTGCTTTGTGTTGCGCTCACAAACAGCATTCTGTTTTCTCTCCCCTACCACCACCCCACCGCCATCCTCGGCCACGCTTAAAAAAAAATAGCGAATCTATGCGGTCAAAAAATAAATAAAACCCACGCGGTAAAAAAAAAGCAAACCCACACGGTCAAATTAAAAACGGGACTCCCGCAATTTTGGGAACAAAACAAGGCAACGTGTTCAAACGACCGTCGATACAATTAGCATCGCGTTTCTCTGCGGCGGCAGGGGGGGGAAACACAAAACGCAGATGCGTTTCCAAAATAAATTTCGCCGTTCCTCAAGCGGGACGCATTTGCGCATGAAGGAAACAAACAGGTCGCGCGCAACGATCATGGTGGCACGTGCGTTTCTCTCCACGAGTATTTAATTCGCGGTGCACGGAAGCCGACGGGCGGGCGTCAGAGAATTGTGCGTTTAAGAGTATTTGGCTGCCGCTATAAATGTCCACGCAATAAGCCACTTGTCATTGGGCTGCTATCATTTGTGGCGAGGTCGCTTCTGAAAAAGAGCTACACAGCTCAGGTTGGGGGGGGGGGGTCTTAGCTGGTAAAATACGAAGAGTAAAATAGATTTTAAAATTAGTTTGCACGTTTGCAAATTGTAGGGGGGGTTTTTTTGCCCTGTTTTCGGGCCTCTCAAGCTTAGAGCAACCATCTTTGGAGCAAATATGGACAGTTTTCACTCGGGTAAGACCCTAATAGCAACACGGCTTTATACTAAAGCTTAATTCACTTTGGAGCGAGTCTATACAAGTTATGGGTAACCCCGCCACCCCCCCCCCGCCACAAACAGTTACCGACGAACGGACGGTGCTAACACATAAACGCTTCCATCCAGAGCTGTGGAAGGTTAAAACGGCAGTTTGTTACTTCATTCAGAGAGGACAGCGGAGAAAACAAATATTTTTGCATTGTACTTTGCTGCAACGCTAACACTCCCCCAGCTTCACCAACCCGCATTGTCCAGAATGGTATGGTCGAATGACCCTGCGTGAGACACACAGCATGAGACCCTCATTCAGCAGTGGATTGACATGTACGTTACACGAAAGAAGACCAATCAAACATCTCACGATGTTGGCGTAATGTTAACTACCTCACTCTGTATACAGGAGGTCGTGGCTTCGATCCCGACCCTGACGCTTATATATTTGGAGTTTCCATGTTCTCCCCATGGTCACGTGGATTTTTCTCCAGGTCCTCCGATTTTTCCCTCCACATTTAGAAAAATTAGTTTTAGAGTATTTGGTTGCTATAAATTTCCACGTAAGCCGCTTCGTTGAGCTATCATTTGTGGCCAGGCCTTTTCCTAAAAAGAGCTGTAAAGTTCAGTGGGATTTACCTGGTAATATAAAATAGTTTAGCTTAATTCATAGTTTAGTTTACATTTTTTTTATCTTTGGTACTGTAGGTGAAACTATTCAAAGCAGACGGCCCACTCTCAGCGATTGTCACAAGGACAGCCTTTGGGCTCAAACGAGCTCAGCTGGATGTTTAGTTTATGCACGTTTAATTTCAAAGGGCCAAACAAACACGAGAGGAATTCAGTGTCGCTCCATGCGGAGTTACGCAAGTCGAGCGCCTTCATTCTCACAATGCCGTGCCCGCGATGGTACAGTGTGGCTTGCCTTTTGGAGCAAAAAATAACCGTCGTCATAAGCCACAATCTATCCACTGCTCAATTGAAGGCCTCCCCCCCCACCAAGTCATCGCCATCTCTCGCGGTCTTGTGATTAAGGACCGCCATCTCGAATTCACGTGCATTGCGGCTCTTGAAATAGTGAGGGGGGTTTTTTTCCCCAATTAGAAAAAAATGGCTCTTCTTGTTACTTGGGTCGCCGACCCCTGACCTGCACACAAGCTGATTTTATCGCTCCGTCTCCGTGGTTGAAACATTCCGGCTGCATTTCCTCCTTTGGCTGCAACTCCGTCGTTAGTCTCGACCACTATACAGATGTTAGGAGTGATTATATTTTGCAAATCATGGCCACAGTTCCGGGTCCACAATCGATTCTCTCTTTAACGTGATGGTGAATGTATGTATGTTGAACTTATTTTGCACCGTACGTAGCCAACCGTGCCAATTGGACATGCGGAATTAACGTAGTGGCCTCCAGTGGCTGCAGGAGCCATGTGAACCCATCACGCACCCATACAACATACACAAATTTTAAAAAACATAAAATGTCTTACACACGCGAGGTTCAGTGCACATATCGTTATTAATCCACGCATCGGTGACCATTCCACCCCCAAAAGATTGAGAATCACTGTGATAAGAAGAAACCCGAAGCTAAACAGGCCTCCTGTCAGTCAACTGCTGGATGAAGGCATACCCTCACCAAGCAGGTCACGGGGGTTATTTGACCACGCTTCATCGAGTGCGGGGGGCCTGGAGAAAGCGAACAGGAGCGTGAACGTGGCAGCGTAACAATTACTTTTGATCACACATAATGTAGCTCCCCCCACCGTGCCCCCCCCCAGCGTGTAAGGCCTGTTTAACGCAGTGGTCGGCCCAATCTGAGAAATATCCAAGACTGAAGGAATTCAGGTGCTCTCCAGGTGATTTGGTCACAAGCCATGTAAAACTAGTCATAACTTAAGTCTCCGGATGAAACGACGTTTTTTTTCTTTTATTTTGCCGTATCTTAAGGAAAGAGTTGGGGAGGAGGGGATGAGTGTTATAATACAGTCGGTGTGTGTGTGTTGCGTGACCAGATTTGTCTAAATGTACCGACATCGGACACAAATAAGAAACGAGTCTTACTTTCCGTATCGCACTTTGGCAGACTGCTGTCAAATACACTGCTGAGAGAAACGTGGGTCCAAGGTACACAGCGATCATCACACGCACTCTCAGGTCACACCCAGGTCACACGCGCTCTTAATGCCATTACACATCACGAGTTTCATCATCATCATCAACATGCTCACCGCTCTGACTCATACAGTACTTGCCAAAGCGCAAAAACAATGAACAAGCTGGCAAACCCTTCACGCGCCCACGAACAACGGCCACACCACCTTCCAACGTTGTCACACGCAACCCCACACTCAGCACCATGTGCGTGGATTCCCATGGAGGTGTTGTTTTGGACTACGCTCAAGCAAGAAACAAAGTGCGCCCCCCCCCCCCCCCCCATATGCTACGCACGGCAACACAAGTAATTCGGGGAAGGTGACGTGGCCCCAGTGGTAAGCGCATTCGCTCGATTGTTGCAGAGGCTATAGGTTCGAATCCGGCAGCCCACCCTGGTTATTGCCGCGGGTTTATTAACCACAAAATACGTGGCCGTCCGTTTCACAATGGACGTGAAACATCAGCTGGTGGTCATTCAAAATGAGTAGACTTTTCAATGCGTAACGGCTTCCACGGTCCAACTTTGAGAAATTTGAGATTACAGAGAGCAACATCGCCCCCAACTGTGAAACTCCTGCGGACTGTGTCCATGAAACACAGCTTCTTCGTGATAGCCTTGCGCGATATGAATGGCGCAAACACCAACTGCACAAAATTATTGCCGTTCCGCATACTAACCGCAACCCCTTTATAGTTTAAAATAATTATCTGCCAATCAGTATTGTATGAGCAACCATACCCGTTGCTCAAAACAAAACTTATATGAATGCGAGTGCTTATTGAACCATACTGACAGGGCTCTATTTCTCACTGTCTCTTTTCCGCGGACGCAGCTAGACTCGAGTAGTCCACGTGATGTGTCGCCACAGCCATAACAGTGAAAGGTACACTCGATGCAGAAATATTTCCAAGTTGCTGAACCGTACATCACGCAGTCCGTCCTCAAAGGGCGATGACCTCTCTTCCATCGGGAGTCAGTAATCCTTTGGCATATTAACACGGTTGGTACGATCGATCAGCGTTTGAATGACACACACCCTTCCACTGAAGATCACACGCCCGCACACACCGCTGAGATCCAGCTTCACCGGTCGACACAGTAACCACCTCGTCTCCTGGCTTGTTGTTCTTTTCTCCCTCTCTTCAAGACGATGTCTCTCAAGCAACCGAGGGGCTTGAGCCAAGGCTGCGTGCAACTGTCCGTTTTTAGCGAACTGTAGATAATTTTATTGTTTTATATTTTATTGTTTCCCTTCTACGTGACTTTACCGAGAGAACCAGGAATATGTAGAAAACCCATTCATAATAAGGGTTTTTGGTTAGATCGCGTTATTTATAAATATGTCACAACCCTCCACCACCCGACATGGCCAATCAGTAAAAAAATGTGTCACGTTGACAAAAGACAAATAGTTCACTAATATAGCCCACTGCTGTGTTGAATAGTGGATCCTCAACGTTTACAATTTGAGTAGGACGACGTTTCGCTGTAAATTACATCCAGCATCTTCGGGCGATTTGCCAGAATAGTGAAGCCCATCAGGATTCGAGATCCGAAGTCGGGGTGTAGGTGGGGGTGTTTGCAATTATATAAAAGATCAGTAATCAGCCACTTAGCATGTGACTCACCTGTAAGGAATTGCAATGTGTGTTGTGTATTCCTTAATAACACGCTTCCAGGCTGCACTGGGTCTATAGATATCACAGCGATTTAAATTATTTGAATTCTTCTCAAATTCAATTGATTCTCTAACTAATCTTGGCCAATAATGATTAGTTTTGCATACCACTTCAACGTTATCAAAAGGAATTGAATGTCCTCGTTGGCAAGCATGCTCTGCCACTGCTGACAGCTGTGTTTTGGAGAATTTAATATTCCTGTGGTGTTCTTTTCGTTTTACGCTAATGTTACGTCCCGTCTGTCCAAAAAACACTTAGCACATAAGGAATTGATACGATCTGTTGATAACTTCGGTTGATAATACAGTGGTACCCCGGAGATCGAACTTATTTCGTTCCAGAAGGCCATTCGAACACCGATTTGTTCGAACACCAAATTAATTTTCCCCATAAGATTTAATGTAAATGACATTAATTGGTTCCAGACACAAGAAATCTCTCATTATAAAGTATTTTTACACGAAGTTTACAGTAATTACATGCATAAAATTATTTTAAAAAACAAGAAACACAATGAATAAATGGAGTAAATGAATAAATATATGGAATAAATTAAATAAATGAACATTGAACTTCACTTTACCTGTCGCAAGGAGAGCTGATGGCTTGAGTGGAAGGTGGTGAGGAGGAGGAGGAGGTAAAACCTTGGTCTGGGCAAGCGTCATGCACGCTGGGCCATACGCGTCTCTGCCATACAGGTTCTTTCAAGTCGCGATTGACCGTTCGACCTCCGAATTTCGTTTGGTTGCCGGGGCAATAAATGTTCGGAAATATCGTTCGAACACCAATTTGTTAGAGTCCTGGTGCGTTCGATCTCCGAGGTTCTACTGTATATTTAATCTAACTAAAACTAAGCAAATTGATTAATTCTCCAGATTCCACAGCAAACAAGTCCCAAATAATAACGAACAATTTAAAAACAAAACTGTAATGAACTTAACTAACACTGATTTAACCAGTGACATGCTTCCACCCTATAAACTCAGCGCAGCCTGGAAGCGTATTATTAAGGAATACACAACACACATTGCAATTCATTACAGGTGAGTCACATGCTAAGTGGCTGATTACTGATCTATTACATAATTGCATACACCCCCACCGACACCACAGCTTCGGATCTCGTATCCTGATGGGTTTCAACAATGATCACGTCATCCTGCACTATCTAAGACCGGAAGCAGGTGGATGGCTTCACTATTCTGGCAAATCGCCCGATGACGTTCCAGCGAAAAGTCGTCCTACTCAAATTGTAAATGTTATGGATCCACTATTCAACACGCCGGTGGGCTAAATTAGTGAACTATTTGTCTTTTGTCAACGTGACACATATTTTGCTGATTGGCCATGTCGGGTGGTGGAGGGTTGCGACACATTTATAAATAACGCGATCTAACCCAAAAACACCTTTATTATGAATACTGGTCGCGAAAGCCTACGTGTTAAACTGTAGACAACCTGGCTCAACTGAAAAAGTAGAAACTTTTTTATTTACCAAGTAAGGCCCACTGAGCGATGTAGCTCTTTTTCAGAATCGACCTGGCCACAAATGATACCTCAACCAGGTTAATTATCACGTGGAATTGTATAGCAGCTAAAGACTCGCATGTTGATTCTAAATGTGGAAAAACCAGAGGACCTGGAGAGAAATCCACGTGACCACAGCAAGAGAGACGTGCAAACCCCAAATATACAGGCATCAGGATCGAACCCACGCACTTTGATAATTTTACAAAAAAATAATTCTAGTATTAAGAAAGAAGGCCATCGGGAAACTCCCATGCAGATATTGTGTGGCGTGGACATGCAAAAGAGAAGGGGGGGGCAATCTACTTACAACTAATTACAATCAATGGCCTTGAGAAAGAAAGAAGGCGGCTGACATTTGAATTGTGCGTGATAACACGCTTCTATTTTTTTTTCTCCGCTACCCCAGACGCAATTATCTGGCTCGAACACCGCAGCGTGAGGTTATAGTCGTTGTGCTACACCAACAACATACGTACGAAGAGAGGGGAAAAAACACTTGTTTCTATCAAATATGTTACGCATTGCTCGGTGTCAGATCTCCTTTGAAAAAGAAGACGTTTCATCTCAATGGACTCTTGCCTCGTGTTAAATAAAGGCATTGATTGATCGGCAATGGTTTAATTAGCCAAGTTTAATTAACATGACTGAACATTTAATATACGGAAAGGGGAGAGGTCACATTTCCACGTTTTCATTAAATTACAATAACAATGGCATTTATTTGCTCAGCGAGTCGAATCTATTTTTAAGGCTGGTCCTGCCACATTGGAATGTTTGGTTAATTCTCTCAAACGGAGTTTGTTAAGTGGAGTGAAAACCTGGAGAAAACCTACGAGCATGAGGGAACACCACTTAAAGCTCCACGTGGATGGATTCAGGAATCCATTGTCATGCTGCTGTCTGGTAATTATCGATGTAAACTCGTGGGCAGACGGTCCTATGGACGAGGGGTGCAACACTCAACTGACACTCACCACATAACGGGAAAAAAAAACTCACCACTCACTATTCACCTGTCATTCACCATGCACTCAATCGTAACACTCACTCATTTTTCCTAACGCTCCACTGAAAATAACCACTTACCTGACATTCACCACTCTCTCCTCACTCACCAGACAATTACCAATCATTTGATGCACTCACCAACACTCACACCTATTACCACTTAGCTAACAATCACCCTTTACTTAACAAAGACAAAGATGCCCCGTATAGCCGGTAAGACTTTTGGGGCAAGTGCTGTTATCGAGCACCTATGAAGGCCGGAACGGTACACGAGGGGGTGGGTGGCCAGCACCACGCCCGACCGCCTTTGTCTCCCCAGTGGCGATGTTTACACACCGCACCAGGTACTCATTTGAGGCTGAGTCGACCGAGGGGAGGCCCAGGACCGGTTCAGATAATCGTCACTGGTCTTGGCCGTGAGCGGGAATCGAACCCGGATCGCCGGGTTCATAGCGCAGCGCGCTAACCGCTACACTACCGCTCCCGGCTACACTACCGCTCCCCACGACACACACTACCACACACACTCGACACTTAACGGAGACTATAGTTTTGCCACTTCACGTGGTACCAACAAACTAAAGCATCACGTCCGGGTCAATGGACAACATGTGACAAACAACTCCATATTTGCCATCGCACGCCTACCCAGGGCAACGGGGGCATTCAGTACGTGGTAACCGCACACCTAACAGACGCGTCTGTGGTAACACCGTACAATGATACAGCCCGTCAACCAGACTTTCAAAAGGGACCCTTCTGTAGCTTTGCTGTTTGCATTGAGGTCACCAAACACAAGCAACGCCACTGTGACGCTCCCGGAAAATAATTTCTCACCAGCCCAGCAAGTCCGCTGGCTCACATTACAATATACAATAATTGTGATGATTTACAACCCTTTGTCAATCAAGCGGACGGACAAAGGCCTCCCCACGCCTTGTCATCATGAGTCGTTTAACCATATTTCACCACGGTGAGTCAGTGTGATGGTTGGAAAAATACCAGCGGGGGGAGGGGGGTGAGGACAGATTCAGATACGCCGTCACCACTGACGTTAACCATTGCAGAGGATTCAAACTCTGCGCGGTAACCGTTGCACCACCGCTTCCCGCTGCCATCGGCCCACTTTAGCACTCGGCAAATACCCAGAGGGGCTTACTGTTCCACCGGGGCACACCGGGCTTATCGTCTAATGCAAAAGTGGGAGCTGGTGGTGGACGGCATCTGAAATAGTTTACAACTCGGTTGTTTGGGGGCACCTATAGCGCCCCTCAAAACCATTTCCGGCCTTCGGCCAGGAAAGTCACAAAATTTGCACACCAACGCGACGCATTCACGCAAGCATCCGATGCTCCGTTTTGAAATGAAACATCTTTGAATTGTGTTATGTTTTGAATTAGAGAATTGTATTTCTTCATTAAAAGCTTATATCATTTGACATCTAGAAGACTTCATTGAAAACGACATTTCGTGTGAATTTTCTCTCGTCGTTAAGTAGATGGGGCCTTGCTGGGGGTTTCGGTTCGATGCGGACTTTCACCTGTTTGGGATTGCGGGATCGAGATAAGGTGACACAGAGCTGGCCGTGCGAGAAGACCGCCGTCTGCAGATCGATTCCAACGCAATCGAACGTCTGTCCCTGCGACTTGTTGATTGTGATGGCGTATGCGGGGAGAATGGGAAATTGTCGTCATCGCAAAACAAATGGCAAAGTCGTATCGGTGGGGGCCAAGTCGATTCTGGGAATCGATGTCGGGGAATCGATTCTGGGAATCAAGACCGAATCGCCTCGTTCTCTCTCTCTCTCTCAAAGCGTTCATAATGTTCAACACAGATAGACAAAGTTGGGCGGGTATATTACTAATTACAAATATTTTTATTCTTTGGGTCTATGTTTATTTTTATTAATTTCAACCTATCTACGTGACTTTACCGAAAGACCCAAAGAAGATGAATTCCTGCAGTCACGAAAGCTTTAAGTCAAGATTTACAAATATTTTTTTATTGTACCAGGTTAGGCCCCACTGAGCCTCTGTAGCTATTTTTGTTGAAGCCACCTGGCAATGACAAATGATAGCTCAACGGAAGTGGAAATATATAGCAGCCAAATACTCTGAACACGTAACATTTATTCTAAATGTGGAGGGAAAAACCGGAGGACCTGGAGAAAAAATCCACGCGACCACGGGCAGAACATGCAACCTCTAAATATACAGGCGTCAGGGTCGGGATCGAACCAACGACCTCCTATATGTCAGGTGAGGTAGTTATCATATCGCCACCATGGCACAACACAAAGGCAAAGCGACTCGATTGCAAAAACCGCTCGGCACAACGATGCCCGACCAATAGAAGAAAGCGCGCAACACAGCCGTGAGATTTCGAGTTGACAGCTTGCCAGCAAAGTCGCCATGAACGTGCTACCAAGCTCGTCGGGTCTCGAAATCTCTCGTCAGGGTCGATGAGGCCGACTCGTACCGCAAATCAGATGGAAGAAGACTACACGAGACTTGCAGGCGTATGTAAGCCTCGGGGCAGCGAGGAGACCAGACGAAGAATGTGCGTGATGGATTTTTTTTATATTTATGCTCATCTTTGCGCAGTGGTACTTTTTACAATCCATTCTTGCCAGGGATCCACTCGTAGTCTGCAGACACATAAGTGGTTGCTTCGCGTGCGCTGGTTTGCTCCAACAAGCACAGCACTCGTTAAAAAACGGGCTAAGCATTCCTACGCAGGACCCACCCTACCGCTACAGAGTATTGAGACAGCGTGATATATTTATGGGTAAATAAATAACCGCTTTATGGTTATTAGAAAGTAAGATTACTTGTGTGTCCCTGGCTGTCCTGGCAAACGCTTGCATCTTCATCAATGAAAAAAAAATGTGTCATCTACGTCATGTCACGATACAAATTATTCAATGGGATCTCTCGCAGAACAGCAGAGTCCTTCGCTTTCGGGAAAGATCATCGCCTGGTATACAGGAGGTTGTGGGTTCGATCCCAACACCCGTATATTTGAAGTTTGCATGTTCTCCCCGTGGTCGCGTGGATTTTTCTCTGGGTCCTCCGGATTTTCCCTCCACATTTAGAAACATGCGTTTAGAGTACAGTAAAACCTTGGATTGCGAGTAAACTTGGTCTGCGAGTGTTTTGCAAGACGAGCAAAATTTTAAATAAATATTAATTTGATAAACGAGTGAGGTCTTGCAATACGAGTAGTACGTTTTGTCTGGCGAGCGTCACGTGATCACAACTGATATACGAGTGCTTTGGATTACAAGCACATTTCTGGAACAAATTATGCTCGCTGCTATGAATTCCCATGTGATAAACCACTTAATTGGGCTATCACTTGTGGCCAGGTCGCTTCTGAAAAAGAGCTATATAGCTAAGTAAGCCTTACCTGGTAAAATAAAAAAAAAATTGTTTAGTTCATAGTTTAGTTTGGATTGTGTGGCCACAATCGTGGCAGTCATTGGTAACAGATGGGAACAGCAACTCACTTCACTTGAAAACCTGGTCTAACGACAGTTGCTCAACCCAAAATGTAAAGTTGTGCCAGCTCAGTGCTCTGATCTCTTGAGCCACCCAGCCACCTCCTCCTGGCTGTGATTTTAGTGTCCTGTTTCCCATGATTCAGAGTTCCATAGGGCACACTGTCCGATTACATAACTACACGGGCTACTTGTTTTTCAGTTGCCTGTTCCTTTCGCATATAACACACAACTGCCCCTGTAATAACTAGACATTACAATGAACGTATTAACACCGTTCTCAATTAAATAAACCGATAAACTAGTCGAGGTATAAACAGTTCTCTTTAACGGGCCACGGCGCATTCAGATAGTACCCAAAATGGTTTTTAAATGGCCAGTCAGCAAAAAGTGCAGTCACAACCCACGTGTTAAAAAAAGCAATTACCCCTATTGTTGGACAAAATATCGCAAATTCCATCAAACTGTGGCATTCAAACAAAGAATTTGTTTTCTTTCACTGTCAACCCCAGATTCCACTCAACACTATAGCATTCCATAAAGCAAATATGCGCACATTCAGAAACACGACAGACTTGTAGACAGAAAGGGCAGTTAGCAAGCACCTATAAAGGACAGCGCAGCACATGACCAACCGTGTATTTGCAATGGCTCACGTTCATACACTGCACCTGTGACCTTATTCAGGGCTGAGTCGACCTAAAGCAGGCTCAACGCTCAGTTTACATCCCACTTGCCACGGATAAAATGGCTTAATTTCCAAGTACATGTTTTGGATAATTCCGCATATAGTCTTGCCATTGATATATAAAAAGCATTGAATTTATCAACATTCTGATGTGTAGAAAAATGTTATCTGCAATAAATATAGTTTTGGTATTTGACATTGTGTTTAAAAATTCTTCCACTATTGCTGATCCCACTTTGTACTAAGGAAAATCACAGAATGTGGCCGATCTCATCAGATTATCAGAAGATAAGCTGAAGAGTCTGGAAAGCACTTGGACAATAGGTGGCCATCACACACAGCAGGTTGTTGGAGACTGTGGGGCGATGTGGTAGGCAGCAGACCGTACCGCAGCAATATTAACTGTTGTACTGTACAGTGCTTCTATGTCTATGCTCCCCCCCATCTAAGCCACCAACCTACAGTGACCAAGCATGAAGTATGGTCAAATAGCACCCACAAGACCGGCATGGCTTGGGGAAGAAGTTCACCAAGCAGTGGATTTACAAAGGGGCTACCAATTCACTTTGTTTTTTTCGGTAATGTCACGTAGATAAAAAATATAAAATGAATTAAAATGAAAAAACAAGTTGTCTCTTAATAATTCTCTTCATACGCCTCAGTAATTTTGCTGGAGCAGTCAACGCCTGATGACGGTTGCTTGTGTTGCTTACGAAACGTCGTGATTTCATTTGTTTTTCATTTAAATTTGTTTTATATATTCTACCTACGTGACTTTACCGAAAAAACCAAAGAGTATGGATCCTTGCAGTCACGAAAACTTCAAATCTAGAATGGGCTACCAAATGATGCAATGTGCCGGTTTTCTTTCGTAATTCAGATCTCTCATGGGAAAGACACTTGAAGTTCTTAAATGAGGTGTCCCCTAATATACAGAAAGTTTCTGTTCAGTTGTGCAAAGGGCCAGAAATTCTACCGAGGTACCCGCTTTGACCACTACTTCCCAACACACATATCACACGCTTACCCATGTACTAAGTTACATAACACAAACACCACTCTTTCATAAACAACACACACGAAGTTTTTATGTGCTGAACATCAACATGCACGTGTGTAATTAAAAGATCGTGTACACAACACAAACAGCAGCTGAGCCTGAATAGCAGTCTTTTAGAGCAAGTGTTGTTAGTGAGCACCTATTGAGGGGTGGTGGTAAGCCACAGACTTAATGTGCAAGGGGCTCGTGAGGCCATCACCTGGTGCTCATTTTAGGCTGAGTCGACCTAGAAGAGGACCCTCACGGGTTTGGAAAAACATCTACACTTTGAACGTGAATGATATTTCATGAACCTCAACATAAATAAATCAACTTTTAGCATACGATGCTATGTATGTTGAGCTTCGTTTGCACCGTACGGGAAATGGTGGAGCCGCGGCAATGGGGTTGTGACCACTGCCCACGTGAGTTCAATTCTCAACCACGGCTCAACGTCAGTAGAGAGTGATAGATGAACCGGTCATGGGTCCCTCTCCTCCCCGCTCAACATGCACTGACCAGCCTAGCGAAGTATGGTCAAACAATCTCCCACGAGCGGCATGGTATGGGGAAGTCGTTCTTTGACCAATGGCTTGACAAAGGATCTCAAAATCATTATCAACAGAATGCACGCACACGACAAATACAGATACTAACATATCCGCACTCACATATTTCAATAAAGCAACGTATGCAAGTTAAAAAAAACTGTAGCCGTGAATATAATACACGGTGCAAAGACGAGTAATATCTCCTGTTTAAAGCTTTGTAGGCCAAATCAAGTGTTGTTACCGACCTATTCACCGTTTATAGCCGTGAAGGGCAGGACAAGTGCTGTTACGGAGTATTTATCCCACCGATTACAGCCTTTATGGCCATGGGAAGTTCTGTTACAGAGTATCTATCCCACGATTATAGCCTTGTAGGCCATGGCAAGTACTGTTACTGAATACATTATATAACTCTTTTTGTTCCTTGGTAGTAAGTGTTATATTCGAATTGCTTATGCCTCTAAAGAATATAAAATGGCTATTATTCCCCACAAACTTTGCCTTTTGTGACCAGGACTTTACGTGAAGGAATGACACAAATGCACACCACGTTTTCTCATTGAAAAATAGGTAAATTTCAAAATATCACTGTCCTGGTCACAAAAGCAAAGTTTGTGGGGAATAAAAGCCACGTTCTGTACCTTTGAGGCATAAGCAATAAGGAAATAACACTTGCTACACAGAAACAAAAAATACATTAATTTGTTACACAGTGTTATTAATAGTGGATTATTAACTTTGCTTTTGCGTCCTGGTCACAAAAGCAAACTTTGTGGGGAACAATAGCCATGTTCTGTACTTTTGAGGTATAAGCAATTAGGAAATAACACTTACAACCCAGGAACAAAACAAAATGTGGAACACAGTGATATCTATCACCCGATTATAGCCTTGTAGGCCATGGCAGGTGCTGTCACTGAATATCTATAACCCGATTAGAGTCTTGTAGGCCATGGCAAGTGCTGTTACTGAATATCTATAACCCAATTAGAGCCTTGTAGCCATGGCAAGTGCTGTTACTGAATATCTATACCCCGATTAGAGCCTTGTAGCCATTGCAAGTGCTGTTACTGAATATCTATAACCCGATTATAGCCTTGTAGGCCATGGCAAGTGCTGTTACTGAATATCTATAACCCGATTAGAGTCTTGTAGGCCATGGCAAGTGCTGTTACTGAATATCTATAACCCAATTAGAGCCTTGTAGCCATGGCAAGTGCTGTTACTGAATATCTATACCCCGATTAGAGCCTTGTAGCCATGGCAAGTGCTGTTACTGAATATCTATAACCCGATTAGAGTCTTGTAGGCCATGGCAAGTGCTGTTACTGAATATCTATAACCCAATTAGAGCCTTGTAGCCATGGCAAGTGCTGTTACTGAATATCTATACCCCGATTAGAGCCTTCTAGCCATTGCAAGTGCTGTTACTGAATATCTATAACCCGATTATAGCCTTGTAGGCCATGGCAAGTGCTGTTACTGAATATCTATAACCCGATTATAGCCTTGTAGGCCATGGCAAGTGCTGTTACTGAATATCTATAACCCGATTAGAGTCTTGTAAGGCCATGGCAAGTGCTGTTACTGAATATCTATACCCCGATTAGAGTCTTGTAGGCCATGGCAAGTGCTGTTACTGAATATATATAACCCGATTAGAGTCTTGTAGGCCATGGCAAGTGCTGTTACCTAGTACATGTTAAGGTCAAGCAAATGTATACCCGCATAAGCACACATATGTATTAACAGACTCGGGGTTAAGCGCTGTTAAGAGAGCTCCTATGCAGGCCACATATACACAAAGCTACAAATGTACGTGTGCGTTGTATGCGTCGATTCATATATATAAAAACAAATAAACATTTATCTTGAACAGACTATTGGGGCAAGCGCTGTTAGCGAGAACCTAAGAAGGTCAACAACACGAGGTGGTCAGCATCGTCTCCCTAGTGCCGATGTTTACACACGAGATGATGCGCACACAACGTACGCAGCGTGCACGTAAACACTCTATACACATCGACAAACAACAGACAAGAAGACGCCACGTGTAGCCTGTAACACACTCTATGGCCAAGTGTTGTTTATGATAATAAGTGCTGTTACTGAATATCTACGAAGCCCGGCACGGCACACGAGGGGGTGGTGGTGGTGGGGTGGCCAGCACAACGCCCGGCCACCTTTGTCTCCCCGGTGGTGATGTTTAAACACCGAGGGGTACTCATTAGAGGCCTAGTACCGGTTCAGATGATCGTGAGTGGGAATCGAACCACGGATCGCCAGGTTCGTAGCGCGGCGCGCTAACCGCTGCACCACCGCTCCCCACACAAACCACGCACGGCACTGTACACATCAAACATTAGAGGGGCTAAAACCACATTCTATCACTTGCGTTCAACACAAGTACCGTCGAGAACTTAACGCGACTATTCGCACGTGGATAATAACAGCACTGCCATAGTTATAAGGCGAACACCGTAACGTGCAACAGTGCGACTTGGGTTTCTCCCAAGGCGAACGCGCACACAAATTGACCACATCGCATCTCCTTAAAGACACGGCAAGCGCCAACCGACGTCAATTGCTTATTAATCGCAGATTAATAGCGATAAAAAAAATATAAAACATCCTCCTCCTTCTTACATTGCATTGTTTGGAACGCTCGTGGTGGGTGAACTCACCTTAAGTCGGGCCTAGGCGGGAGGCGTCAACCATCAGCGCGGCCTCAGCTACGCGCCTCAACAAACGAAAACAACTCCACCACCACCCCTTTTACGGATAAACAAACGCGCAAAAAAAACCCCTCCTAAACAAATTCTTAAAGGCGGTGACGACGACGAGATTAACTGTAATGATTAATCGATTTCATTGTTGAAGAAAATAATAACCTTTAAGAATAAAATATAAACGCCGAGCCTGGGACGCGAACCCGTGGACACGAAACCGCTGCCTCGTTCGGTTCGGCTGCGCGAACCCGGAAGAGCTCCGGGGGCCGAGGACGCCCCCCACCCCTCCAACACCCCCCACTCCCCCCGAAACCCCCACCTCACCCCCCATCCCCCTCCCACTTCCCCCCCAAACCCCCACCTCATCCCCCCAAACCCCCACCTCACCCCCCAAACCTCCACCTCACCCCCCCTCCCACTTCCCCCCCAAACCCCCACCTCATCCCCCCAAACCCCCACCTCACCCCCCAAACCCCCACCCCACCCCCCAAACCTCCACCCCACCCCCCAAACCTCCACCCCACCCCCCCCAAACCCCCACCCCACCCCCCCAAACCCCCACCCCACCCCCCTCAAACCCCCACCCCACCCCCCCAAACCCCCACCCCACCCCCCCCAAACCTCCACCCCACCCCCCCAAACCCCCACCCCACCCCCCTCAAACCCCCACCCCACCCCCCCAAACCCCCACCTCACCCCCCAAACCCCAACCCCACAAAACCCCCACCCCACCCTCTAACCATCTTCCAACCCCCCCCAAAGCCCCCACCCCCGCCCCCAAGCACAGGGACGGCCATCTTGGTTAAGGTTACTTTTCATTTACCCGTTTAACACGTGCTAGTTAGTGATAGTAAGGCGTTCACGATCAATATTATCCATAATAAAGTTTTTCTTTTGGGGGGGGGGGGGGGGGTGTTAGCGTAAATAAAAATGTGTTGTTAAACCTGCCACCCACCCGGCACAGCCAATCAGTAAGGTTTGTCACAGAAACGAAACGTTCCAATGACTTGATGCAGACTCCTCGACCTACGAACGAGTTAGGTTATTTTATTTCTAAAAATAAAAAATATTATTTATTATTATTTATTTTTTACCTACGTGACTTTACCGAAAAAAACCTAAGAGTAGGTTACAGAGGTCTGTTCTCAAGTCGATTTCTTCGTAAGTCCAACTTTGTAGATTCCAAACAGGTTGTACGGCATGTACACAAAACATTGGGAATGGCGTTTAAGGTTTGTATAATATGTAGATGTTGATGCCACTGGTTTTTCGTGTCTTGCAGATATAGATGGCACTGGTCCTTCATGTTCTGCAAGATGTAGATGCCACCACCGCCATAATTTATTGCTCGGTGGTTGAACTTACGACTCTCGGTCCGAACAGGCAACTGGACATACGGACAGCTTTGTTCGTATCTTTGAAAGTTCGTGAGTCAAATGTTCGTAAGTAGAGCAGTCCCTGAACTACTTCACACTGATGACATTACTTTTTAATTACACGCTTTGTTGTTGTCGTATCCTGAAATATTGTAACTAAATTTTAACCCATTTCCCAATGTGGTATCGACTGCAAACTTGGTATACTTATGTCATACTGATGACAATACTAAAATATATATTTTAAACATCATTTTTTTATATGTTATGTTTCGGCTTGGCTCTAATTGTCCACGGTAAACTGACGTTGGCTGTAATTGCCCACGGTCCCGTACGTTATGGCAAGCTTCGGGGCTACTTCCTGGAGTCGTGGAGTTCTTACATTACTAGCACGGTACATTTCATTAAAGCGTGTTTAAAAAGAATGTTACTTTTTGCTCTAATTTAAGATCGAAGCAGGAGGACTTCTTCACAATTCCGGCTCATCGCCTGATGAAGCTGGTTGTTGTAATCACCGCCGAAACGTCGAACTCGAATCGTCAACGTTCTGGGTTTACTCTCCAAACGCACCGGTGTGCTGAAGTAACGAATTGGCACGTTTAGTTTACGCGACAAACCTTACTCGTTGGCTGTGTCAGGTGGTGACGGGTTTGACGACACATTTAACGACACGTCAGCAGGCACACTGCGTAACGCTACCGCGTGCGGTGACATCACAGATGTGACGTCACAAATGTGACGTCACCGCTCACTTGCCGTGCAATACATTATATCCATTATTGCCCCCCCCTCCCCCCAAAATGCAAAAGTCAATTTTTATACTTTTTGCATTGTGTACAGTCTGGAAGCTACTCACATGCCAAATCTCAAGTTTGTTGCATGTTGGGAAGTATGCTAAACATTTCAGACACGCATATTCACAAATTTCCTTTTAATTATTCTGGATATTGAAGTTTACTTGAACAGCATGTCCGATGACACGTCCGTTGAGTCGGTTGGAAGAGGTGAGGAGTGATTTGGTGGGTTGGCCGTAGTCACGCAGTGATTATGGAGAGGGGAGTGGACTCTAGTTTTAATCTGATGTTTTTGAAGGAAGGAAACGCACCGTACTTATTGCAATTATGATAAACGCTCAAAAGTTTACAAGTTTGGCAGTCGTTAAGAACAACTCGCATTAAACCTCTCTTGTGAAACGTGTGTGCGTGCCATCTTATTATTTGTCTGTCCAACATACACTTGCACTATGCACCTTCTCATAATCAGCCATGAATAATCCACTGCTGGATGAAGGCTTCAGACCCCCCCCCCCGTCAATACTGGTACCCGTCATAGGAACGAGGAATTTCCACCACTGGGATGTAAATAGTTCAAATAAGCGAGAAAACATCTGTGAATTGTAATTTTTTGCACACACTCTACGTATCAAATGTATGCGTTCCTAGTTGTGTAATATCTAGTGGAGGGCTGGGTAGGGAGGGTGGGCTGGGTGGGGGTGGGAGGGGTGGGGCTGGGTGGGGAGGGGCTGGTCACCCCGTGGTGCCCTTATAAAACTCAACGTTTAACCTACTCACGCCGGCTTGTGCCCGCTCTCACAGTAGGGCATATTTGCGGAATACACCACGCCGCCGTTGACCCTGGCCATTGACCGAGCAACCCAACGTTCCTACCAGCTCCCTCCTCAGGAACGTGTTTATTGCACAAAAGCACAGAAAAAGAGGACACGTGGATTGGATCACATAAGACGGTTTGGGATTAAAGTCAAAATATTTATACTGGAGAAATCTTATGAGCTATGAAACTCTTTGTCATTGATGCCCAATGGAGGGGCGGGTCAGAACGTCACAACAACAAACAATGCAAAGACACGATAGGAGTGCAAAGTATAGGAAGGGTAATGAAATCACTTACAATATACACACAAATAAAACTAAACTATATATTGTTTTATCTTGCCAGTAAAAGCCCACTGAGGCATTGCCTTGTTTTTCATTAGCGACCTGGTCATGAAATGATCTAAAATGTATGTTTGGCTTGGGCAGGGCAAAGTCATGGAAACTATATTGGGGGCCGTCCATAAATTTCGTCACGCGATTTTAGACGATTTTTGACCCCCCCCCCTCGTCACACGGCGTCACAAAAGTCAGACCCCTCCTCAAATATGACGTCACAAAGCTCTGCCCCCCCCCAAATAAAACATGCTTCAAATCGCGTTAAACTGTTGTCATTGTAGTGCGTATTTAATGTGGCGCTGCACTCTGATGTTGTAGGAGAAAACATTTATTAAAAAGTATATTTAATTAAGTAGAACGTGTTGTCTATATTTATAGTTGCGCATTTTGATGTGACGTCACATTTCTCAACCCCCCCCCCCCCTCGTCACACATCGTCACAAATGTCTGACGCCCCCCAGGTGCGTGACGTCATTTATGGACGGCCCCTAAGGACGGACGTATATTGCAGTAGGGGTTGCCCCATGTGGAGTGACGTCACCCGCTAATGGTTATTGGGGAGGGGTGCGGCATGTGGAGTGACGTCACCCGCTCATGATTATTAATGAGGGGAGGGGTGCGGCATGTGGATTGCGCCACCTTCTTGTGCGTTAGTGTAAATTTCCACCCACTCATGAATATTAATGAGGGGGGGGGGTGGGCCTCATGTGGAGTGACGTCACGCGGGGGGTGAACCTAATGTGGAGTGACGTCACGCGCGGGACGGACAGACATTTCTGGGTGATTATAGTAGGTGATACACGTTAAAGGCTTAATTCGTTGCGATAGCATCAAAATTACGACCCTTTTCACCCAAAACACGTACTTGATCATATTTAAACAATGTATATTAACACATAAAGATATTGACAACATTATAAACGTGATATTAAAATAAGCACGGTTATTCAATGCATTCATTCATATTTACAGTACCTACAACAGCCCGTCGTTAACAGGGGAATGGTCGGTAAGCGAACACATGGGGCTCTATGGAGGCCCGTCGTTAAATGATTAATCATTAACAAGGTTGCTTGTTAAGAGGGGTTCTACTCTACACTATACACTACTATACACTACACTATACACTACACTATACACTACAATACACTATCCTAATATACACTACTATACACTACACTACTATACACTACACTATGCACTACAATTTGGGCTCTATGGAGGCCAATCGTTAATCGATTAGTCGTGAACAGGGGTGATCGTGAAGAGGGGTTCTACTGTTCTGGCTCCCGTCATGGTCACGTGGAATTTTCACCAGCGAATCGCGAACTGCTGAATATCGATGTGCGTTACCCGTCACTCGGTGACATGTTATCGATCGTACATTTTAACCTCCCTCTCTCTTGGCTTCTCTACGTGCGTGCTGTGACGAAGGGTCGTTGCCCGAAACGTCGCCTGTCATGTCATTTTGCTTTTCGGGCCACGCGCAGTGACGAGTGCGTCGAGTGTAATCGCTGTTATCTGTACTTGTGCACCACTGCTCAAGCAGCAAGAGCAGCGTCACCAAATAATTTGTTTAAATCGAATATAGTGTCAACAAAAAACATTCCAATACGTAACGTTTTTTGTGCTGTCGCGTTTCGCCCCACCCCCCTCCCTCCCTCCACGCGCCGGGCCAGCTTAATCAGCACGTGGACCTTAAACGTCGAATGTTGGACAGAACATCGCGGTGCCAACCCAAGCTGTCCCTTTGCGCCAGAGGTCGCAAACGGGTTTTGAGTCCTTACCCGTACCCGGCCGCACCAGGGTCGCAAACGGGTACCCATACCCGGCCGGGTACGGGTACCCGTACGCTACCCGTACCCTACCCGAAATGAGTGACAAACGGTTACTCACCGGTGACTCACGGCCTACCCGTACCCGGCCGCACCAGGGTCGCAAACGGGTACCCGTACCCGGCCGGGTACGGGTAGCCGGGTATCGGGTAGGGTACGGGTATCGGGTACCCGGTTGCGACCTCTGCTTTGCGCTCAGCCACCTTTGCAGTGTGGAGAAGTACACGCTAGATGGCAGTGCTGCTGTTGCCGTGTTGAAAGTGGTGCACGGTTATTATATCAATAAAATAAACTCAACACATTCATCAATAACATTGTTGGCTTAAAACAAAAAAAATATTTAATGGGCGACGTTTTAAGTCAACGCCCTTCTTCGGATCACGTCAATAGAGATGACAGAAAGACAGAGTGGTAATAAGAGTTGGAGACGACACTTTACACCAATGTGGCATGTTGAGAATTATCAATTTTAAAAATGTGTTCTGATTCCCTGAAGACTATGTAACGGTCCGTTGAGAACTTGAGTGCAATAATCATCTGTCAAACTGTACACGGGTTGTTCTCGCGCAAAAGCTCAACATTCAGAATGAAACCCAATAACAGATGAGTCCAATTATTATTTTAAAGCAAGGCTAAAGCATCATGCACTTCATCCGAATCTAGAATTCAACATCATTATCCCAAACGTCACAACAGTTGAAGGTTACAAGGAGGACGAATTAAAAATGCGAACAGATGCCAGGGCAACAGATTATAAAATAATAAGTTACACAACTGAAATCATAATCACGGCTCCCTCTAGCGGAGGGCCTGCTGGAAGCAGCGACGTGATAAACATTATCACGACCGAACTGCGTGTTTGAGAACAGCGTGCATCATCATCATGCACACAGTCAACAGACACGGTCAACATCAACAATTACGAGTGTAAAATAAATAAATAAAACACGATACAATCCTAGGGCTAAAACAAAATAGAGAGTCATAAACGAAACGGAACATCGTACGTTCTATCTAACGGCGATAGAGCCGCGGTTGGAGTTTGCGAGATCACTGTTGATTTGTTACACACGGATGATCCCCTTTTAGCCAGTGACGCGGCTATTTTACGAGGGAGATCCGTGGCGCGTAAGCGCAGCAGCAACACAAAGCAGGAGACAAAAGCTCAAACATTACAGAGAACCAACACAGGGTCCTTCAGGGACAATTTGTGGTGGTGCGGCTGGCTAGCGCAAGCTTAGCGCGCTCCGTAACAAAACCGGGGGGGGGGACCTGAGTTCCAACTATGACGTTTATCCCGTTTGTTCCTCACCGACGCAAAAGTCCCCAAAACGCTAAGCAGCAAACAACTAAAAGCACGTGGACATCGGTTGCGAGTTAGAGATATGACCCAGTCTTGGCCACCTCTTTTCACCAGTCCCACACTGAACAGTGGTTTCAACATCAACTCGTGACCAACGTGGCCTGGGGGAGGCTTTCATCCGCCAAATTAACCGACAGAGGTCTTTCGAATTACGCGTTGTATTAATTCTCCACCGCGGCGCACAATGGATGCATTTGACAAGACACGTTTGTTTTCCACGTTTGGAGCAGCGCACCGCAGCCCCGCCAAAGGCGTTCGCTCAGACTGGGACATTTAATTTGGACCAAAATAAAAAAAAAAGAAAATCACCGGCACGGACATGGACACGAGAAAATTCAAGTGACAAGAAACATCTTTGACACGGGGAACACACTCGTGCCACACAGGCCCGTTCTTAGCAGCTCCCCATGTGCTCTGAAGCCAGCCAGGGGCCCCACAGCCTACTGACCTCTTGGCCTGTAGGGGTTGTGAGATGTCAAGAGGGCCCGGTGGGTAATTTTCAGGGATTAAGATGCCATCAAATTCCACCACGGACAGCGGTGCCGTGGGGCAACTGAAACACAGGGCGCCTGCCAACAGCGGTGGTGCAAACGAAACCCGACGGAGCTGCGAAAACAGACAAGTTCGCCGGCTGGTTTTGCGGGGCGACCCCGCGGGAGCATTCTTACGCTTTCTTGTATGTATGTGTATGTGTCTTCTTGGTTCTTTCGGTAAAGTCACGTAGAAGGGAAGTAAGACAGCGTCAGACGCTGTCTTCTCGACAGACATGTTTTCTTCACCTGAGGACGGCTGCTTGCGTTGTGGCCGAAACGTCGTGAGAATTATTTTATTATGTTTTATTTTTATTATTTTATTACTTCCCTTCTACGTGACTTTACCGAAAGAACCAAGAAGATGAATCCCTGCAGTCACGAAAGCTTTAAATCGAAATGTGTATGTGTGTTTAACTTCATTCCCATAAAATTTCGATTTAAAGCTTTCGTGACTTGCAGGGATTCATCTTCTTGGCTCTTTCGGTAAAGTCGCGTAGAAGGGAAATAATGAAATAATAAAAATAAAACATAATAAAATACAATTCTCACGACGTTTCGGCCACAACGCAAGCAGCCGTCCTCAGGCGAAGAACAGGTCTGTCGGAAAGACAGACCTGTCGGAAAGACAGACCTGTTCTTCGGAAAGACAGACCTGTTCTTCACCCGAGGACGGCTGCTTGCGTTGTGGCCGAAACGTCGTGAGAATTGTATTTTATTATGTTTATTTTATTATTTTATTATTTTATTATTTCCCTTCTACGTGACTTTCCCGAAAGAACCAAGAAGATTCGTTCCCATTGTACGTAGCAAATCGTGCTAATTGAAGGTGCGGGGGAAAAGACAACGAACTAAACACAAAAAATAGTTTTAAAGAAATTAGTTTTCGATCTAGTTTTCAAAGTGCATAGCTCCAGTGGCTTCCTAATATCGGAGGGGAGAGCATTCCAGACGGCCGCAGAAGCAAGTGACTTTGCTTGTTCGATGACGAGCCAAAAGCCGCCGCGAGGATGACCGGAGTTGGCGTGACGGGTTGATGTTCTTCGAAGAGATCAGAACGGTCACGTGGTTCAGAATAGCTGCCAGCACGTGCAGCGAAACGTCGGACATCGTGCTGACCAACCACGTGGGTACAAACCGAAAACAACGTACACTCGGAGAGCCGTGCAGCAGCACAACCGTGACAAAAAACTCGTGCAGTTGGAAAACTGACGTGAACGATATGTTTAAAGGGAAACCACCTAGCCACACATAACAATCGGTTTTTACCCTTTCTGGCAATAAAACAGCTGTGTTAAGATGTTTCAACACCAAACTGAAACCTTTTTTTTCAAGGAATCATGTCTGCATTGACCACATTTACTCGTGGTCATCATGCAAACAAAAAAAACACATGCTCTGTAGTGTTTGATGCATTGTCGTTGAAACTGATTGATCCACACCAGACAGCTTTCTTCAGAGCCCAGTCTCAAACAGCAACAGACGGAGGTGCTGAGGTTAGGGCTTGGGTTTGAAGTTATGATGACTAGTTAGAAAACTGGCAGCTGGTTGGCTATTTTTAGTGACAAATTAGCTGGTTGATTAGGGTTCGGGTTTGTATCGTGGCCAGTAGTAGTATCTCGTTGTCCACTGAGTTAAGGTCAGTGGGAGGGGTATTTCTAGTGGCTGGTTGGCTCGTTCTATTTGCTGATTGACTGGTTAACTAGGCTTAGCGTCAGTATTCGGGCTGTTAGTAGTGTCGGGTTGGTTAGTTGGCTAGGGTTAGTGTCAGTATTAGGCCTGGAACTCGTGTCTGATGGGGACTAGTTAGTGCGGGTCAGCATTACGACCGGCGTTAGTGGCTGCTTGACTATGCACGAGTTGCTTAGGCTTCGCATTTGGGGACGAGTTTCTGATGGTTTGGGTGACGAGACCACCAATACAAGCGGACCGCCCTGTTCAGTAGAAGGTGCGTGACACAGCTGCGCACGGAGACGCGTCGGCTGTGGTGGGAGCGTCGTTAAAGGGCCTCTCCTGCTTCCAAAGGCAGAAGCAGCAGCAGCAACAGCAGGGGCAGCAGGGGCAGCAGCAGGGGCAGCAGCAGCAACAGCAGCAGGGACAGCAACAGCAGCAGGGACAGCAACAGCAGCAGCAACAGCAGCAGGGGCAACAGCAACAGCAGCAGGGACAGCAGCAGCAGCAGGGGCAGCAGCAGGGGCAGCAGCAGCAGCAACAGCAGCAGGGGCAGCAACAGCAGCAGCAGCAACAGCAGCAGGGGCAGCAACAGCAGCAGCAGCAACAGCAGCAGCAACAGCAGCAGCAGGGGCAGCAACAGCAACAGCAGCAGCAATGACACTCGTATCATCGTCATCGTCATCATCCACTGGAGCATCTGCATCGACTTAACAAGCACGGATCCAGACAATCATTAGCGCGTGCAGCAGCAGCAGCAGCAGCCACGTGCAAGAAGGACACGTGGGTCGGCCTGCCAACCGCAGTGGGCGGCTACGGTGCAATGTGCCATGAAGGTTAATGACCTATCCGTGCGGTTGTTGTTTTTTTTTGAGTGTCCGGAGAATAAATAAAGTTTCGTATTTTTTGTTTTAATCGATCGGTGGAAAGTGCCGCGGATCACGAAGCCACCGGACCCCGATAAAGAACTTGGAGCAGATGTATCGCGGTTGGGCTACGTACGGCGCGAAAGAAGTTCGACGCGCGTGCACGCAAGAGTGTGCAGCGAACGCGTGGACGGGGTTTCAGAATCAGAACGTTTTTAAATATATATACTGGAGAAAGTCCGATGAGTTAAAAAGCTTTTTTGCACAGATGTCCAGTAGGCGCGGGAGACAGGATAACACGTCCAGCGAACATTTTTTTAAATAGTAATATTACAAATATTACATAGAAAACATAGGGGGAACATAGACATGGAGTAGGGAGAGAGGGGGTAGAGAGAGAGAGAAGGGGTAAGGAGAGCAGAGCGTGAAATCTTTTGTGAAATCTTTCATTTAAAAATGGGGGGTTACATAAAGCAAAGCATTGAAAAAAAAACGAAATGATGAACGAAGCAAAGTGCCGACTACACCGAGCATCTTCTTGTTTCCTCTGATCGTAAAAAAAAGAGATGGAGCGATGGAATCAGCTCGCGTGCAGGTGCTGGACGGAGTGTTACATCGCTGGCTCGCAGGAGATCAGAATCAGAATCTCTATTTATCCCGGAGAAATCCGATAAGCTGTGAAGCTCTTTTTCACAGATGTCCAGGCGGGACACGGGGTCTGAACGTTAGAGCGACAAACAGTACAAAGACACGATAGCAAGTGCAAAGAACTGTGTCGGAAAGTGTTGGATAGAGGGGGTGGAGGGGATGAATGGGATGGATGTAGCGGTGGATGGAAGGCGGGATTATGGGATGAGTGGCTTAAAGGAGGGGGGCTGGGGCGAAGGGAGACACGGGTGGCTGTAGGGATGGGATCAGTATCGTAACTAGCGTGGGGGGTAGGGGGTGCCTTGCCCCCCACCCTCACCCTGGTGGCCAAAGCTACGAGTTGGGACCCCCTGCGCCCTGACAACCACATTGAGAGATGTTTTCAACAACAGTTTAAAAGAACAAAACCAACGCGTGTAAATGATGTGATTAGGCAAGAGGAGTCTGCGATACACACACACACACACAAATGTATAACAACAGCCTCGGTGCGACCGCGCGAGACAAATAAAACATTAAGGGCCCCTACCTGACCGATTACAATACCCCCACAGCTAGTAATGCCGTTACTACGCAAACCGGTTGGGATGGATGAGAGGAGCGATTGGGGGTGGGGGGTCGCGCAATGCACAGGGAGCACAGATCTCTCGCGCAGGTGAAACTCCTCCTCCTCCTGCTCCCTCCCGCGAGCGGCTCCCCCCCCCCCCCCCCATATTGATCTCGGGCTGATCGTCGATCCCTTTCCAAACCGACAAGGAAGAGCGCGCGTGGAAGTCGCCACTGCTGCTGCCAAATCCCATCGCCGATCCGCGTTGGCGACGGACGGCACGGCACGTGCCCCGCGACATGTGGCGAGGCGGAGGGAGGGAGGGAGAGGGAAGGAGGGGGGATGAGGGAGGGTGGGGGGAGGGGAAGAGAGGGAGGGGTGGGGAGGGGAGGGAGGAGAGGGAGGGAGGGGAGGGAGGGGAGTGAAGGGAGGGAGGGGAGGGGGGGAGGGAGGGTGGAGGGAGGGGAGGGGGGGGAGGGTGGAGGGAGGGGGGGAGGGTGGAGGGAGGGGGGGAGGGAGGGTGGAGGGAGGGGGGGAGGGAGGGTGGAGGGAGGGGGGGAGGGAGGGTGGAGGGAGGGGAGAGGGAGGGTGGAGGGAGGGGAGGGGGGAGGGAGGGTGGGGGGAGGAGGGAGGGAGGAGAGGGAGGGAGGGGCGGGAGGGAGGGGAGGGGAGTGAAGGGAGGTAGGGGAGGGGAGGGAAGGGGGGAGGGAGGGTGGAGAGGGAGGGGAGGGGAGGGAGGTCCGCGGGTATCGGACTGCTGCGCGTATGCGTCTCAAATTCAGAATGCTTTTTTTACTGGAGGAATCCGATGAGCTGTAAAGCTTTTGTTTGTGTTAAACAAGAGATTTCCAGCAGTTTCACAGATGTCCAGAGAGGCTGGCGGTGTAGATTCCCGCCCACGGCCACCAACACCAATGAGCCGATAAATATCTGAACCGGGCCTGGACCTCCCCTACCAGATCGACTCAGCCTTAAACGAGCACCTCGTGCGCTGCGTAAACATCGCCACTGGAGAGACAAAGGCGGTCGGGCGTCGTGTTGACAACATAGCAACCTCGTGTGTTGGGCTGAACGATTTTGGGGAAAATATCAAATTGAGATTTTTTTTTTTACAGATATTGCGATGTGATTTGCGATTTTAAAAAATGTAAGTAAAGCTTCAGTTCAATATTCACTGTGCAATCGATTTAAACACGTGATGGAGCATTACCACATGATACCAGCAACATATTAACTGCTTTATATATATTCTAATGCAAGGATGAGAACGTACGAGATATGAATTGCTTCCAACATGTATTTATATAAAAAAAAATGTTAATTGAAATAGAACAATCAACATAGAACAATTGTTAAGTTAAATAAATAAAGATACAAAAGAAAACAATTCCAATAACAAAGTAATCCGACTTTTCAAATAGTAAAAAATCGCAGCCTTTGCGATTTTCTAATCGCATTGTTTCAAATTGCGATTTCATTTGAAATCGATTAATCGTTCAGCCTTCCTCGTGCGCCGTGTCGGTGCCACTCGCGAACAGCGCTTGCCCCAAGTCCGCCAAGGCTGCACAGGAGAAATCTTCGTCTTAGCGCGTCTTGTTGACGGTCGCAGTGCATGCGTCTGTGTACAGTATCGACACGTGTCTTTGTCTTTGCGGGAGGTGGTGGAGTCGTGTGGCCAGCGCACTGCGCTATCGGTCCGATGACGTCGGCCTGTTAACCTGGCCCCAAATGTCTCGAGGCCAGAGCGCGGTGTGCGCTCACTGCTGCGCCACCGCTCCGCCGACGTTTAAACGTGCCTATCTATTGAAGTTATAACAGCACCAGAAAGTACACGGCATAAACGATGAAGTCTCCTCAACGTGTTCCTCCTCTACCCGTGGCCAAGATTCACGCGGAATTCAAACCAGACCCCACGAGCGGGCGGCGATCATAAAATATTTAACATCAGAACGAATAAATAATGAAATAAAATAACGAAAAAAAATCTGGAGTTAAGAGCCGGAGTTGAAAGGAGCCAAGAGGAGGAGGGGAGGGGGGCAGTCATAATTTTTCCCAGAAGGCTCTTCCTTCCGTTCTGTAGATCTGTAGACACCCCCCGCCTGCCCCCCACACCTGACAAAGATAAAGCTCCCACGGGTAGCTTACATAGACTCTTGGGGCAAGTGCTGTTGTTGTCAACCTATAGCTTTCCAATGCTGGGCAAATGCGTCCCCCCCCCACCACCGTCGTCTTCTATGAATTCCATTGCTAAGACTCTCACAGAAACCCACAGAGACCCATCGTCTCCCACAGGGCCCTATAGGCTCCCACGGAAGCCCATAGACCCACACAGAGGCTCATAGACTGAGAAAAACCCCATCGACTCACACAGACACACATAGACTCACAGAGAAACTCACCTACTCCCACAGAGAGACCCACAGACTCACATGGAGAACCACAGACTCGCACAAAGACCCACAGACTACCACAGAGACGCACAGACTTCCACAGAGACCCATATATTCACACAGATCCACAAACTCTCACAGAGACACACATACTCCCACAGAGAAACCCATAGACTCGCGCAGAGACCCACAGACCCCCACATAGACCCACAGACTGGCACGTAGCCCATAGACTCACACAGAGGCCCACATACTCCCACAGAGATATTCATACTCACATAGAGACCCATAGACTCAACAAAGACCCACAGACTCCGGCTGATGTAGACGGCCAATAACTTCCCAGTGCTGTCTTCTTGGTTCTTTCGGTAAAGTCACGTAGAAGGGAAATAATAAAATAATAAAAATAAAAACATAATAAAATACAATTCTCACAATAATAAAATACAATTCTCTTGTGAGAATTGTATTTTATTATGTTATTATGTTTTATTTTATTATTATTCGGTAAAGTAACGTTGATAGAAAATAAAAATAAATTAAAAATACGTTAAAAGTACAAAAAAAACACGACGTTTCGATCGCAACACAAGCGGTCTTCATCAGGCGGAGATAACTGTTATATAACTCTTTTCAGAGGCAACTTTGCTACAAATGATAGCTCAACGAAGTGGCTGATCACGTGGAAATGCATAGCAGCCAAATACTCTAAAAGCGTGATGTTGATTCTAAATGTGGAGGGAAAAACCGGAGGACCCGGAGAAAAATCCACACGACTACTGGGAGAAAGAGACACGCAAGCTCCCAATATGCAGCAGGCGTCAGGGTGGAGATCGTACCCACGATATCCTGTAGACCAGGCGAGGTCGTTAACATCTCCCACACCGGGTACTCATTTAAGACAGAGTTGACCTAGGAGACGCCCACAGATGTCGTGATATTTAGTCGCGAGCGGGATTCAAACTCAGACCCGCAGGGGCTCGGTCGTGCAGTGCGCTAACCGCAGCGCCACCGCTCTCCATTCACACGCACACAGGCCTATCAATTGCATCATCCCTCCAAACCCACCTCACTCTCCCCCACCCACCCCACCCCGAGCGGAGGAGGATAAATCCCGAAGCCCAGACATCTGAGAGCAATTGAGATCCTTGCTGCCATCACTGACACCCCCAACAGCAGGGGTCTTATTCTGATCATGATGATGATGATGACTAACAGCAGTTCGCCTTGTCACTATCAGCAGCAGCAGCAGCTATAGGTGTCATCAACGCCAGCATCAGACTTGTCAGCAGCGTCAGCTTCATCGGCATCAGCAGCGGTAGGAGTTGATGCTTCGTAATGCCATCATCAATAGCAGCGGTAGCAAGCTGTAGAGTCATCAACAGCGGCTTTAGAATCATCATCAGTTAGCCAAGCAAAAGATAATTACCATTGAGGCTTGCCCAGTTTTCAAACGTGTTATTACAACTACAACTATTTAGATTAAAACTATTAACTATTTGTATTTTACCAGGTAAAGTCCCACTGAGCTGCACAGCTATTTTTCAGAAGCGACCTGGCCACAAGTGATAGCTCGACGTAGTGGATTGTCACGTGACATTTTATCGCTGCAGCCAAACACTCTAAACACGTGGTGATGTCGATTCTAAATGCGGAAGGAAAAAACCGGAGGACCCGGAAAAAAATCCACGCAACCACGGGAGAGAGAGAGACGCGAACTCCACATATGCAGCAGGCATCAGGGTCAGGATCGAACCCACGACCTCCTCCATACCAGGCGAGGTAGATAACATCTCGCCACTCGTGCGAGGAAGAAACGTCATTACGAGCGACTCTTTAAGATTACACCCCCCCACCAGCCGTTGATGATCTATTACGACTACACATCGTGCTCCTTGTTGCTGGCCGTCTGGCGCTGTTGGCACGTGGGTCCCTTTTCTCAGCAGCGGTGATTTCAACAAAGATTACGGCAATTAAAAAAAAACACATCTCAGCCGTATCCGTGCCCTGCCCCCTTGTCCGCCCCACCTGCCCCCCACCCCCAATTTCCATCGTCCCAAGCACGTGGCAAAGGTCACCACGCGGTCCCCCCCCCCACACGCCACTGCAGGGTTGGATCGAGATGATTGTGATTAATGCTGAGCAGGGATTTCTCCGGGGGTATCACCAACTCTGGCCACCGTTCGGCGAACGATGATGACGATGGCATCATCATAACAACAACAAAGACACGCAGGAACAAACCAGCAGGCCAGTCCAACAAGGGAGCCTCGGTGGTGCTTATCGTCAAGTAGCCGTGTGGGTTTGTCTTTTGCCTCCCTCCCCGCCACCCTCCTACCAATATTCTATTCCTCTTGCATGAACTAAAAATTTGTTTTTTCTAGATTTGAAGCTTTCGTGACTGCAAGGAATCATATTTTATTTTCATTAATTTTGATGTTTTACCTACGTGACTTTACCGAAAAAACCTAAGAATATAAAATGTTTTTTATTTTACCAGGTAAGGCCCACTGGGCTGTATAGGTCTTTTTCAGAAGCGATCTGTTCACAAATGATAGCTAGACGAAGTGGCTTATCACGTGCAAATTTAGAGAAGAGATGCGTGCAGATGCAGCACTTGTCGTAGTTAAAAAAAAGAGCGAGAGCGACATGGAGTAGGAAGAGAGGGGCTAAAGAGAGGGTTAAAAAGAGCAGAGCGAGAAATATTTTGTTAAATATTTCATTTAAAAAGGGAGGGGGGAGATTACATAAAGCAAAGCATTGGAAAAAAAACCGAAATGATGAACGAAGCAAAGTGCCGACTATACCGAGCATCTTCTTGTTTCCTCTGATCGTAAAAAAAGAGCAGCAGCCTCCAAATACTCGAAACGCGTTGTTCTATTTTGTTCTTTTTATTTTAGCAGGTAAGGCCCACTGAGCTATGTTACTGTAGTTATTTTTCAGAAGTGACCTCGCCACAAATGATAGCCCAATAAAGAAACGATTAATCACGTGGACATGTATAGCAGCAGCCAAATACACTCTTAAAGGCATGATTCTAAATGTGAAGGGAAAAACCGGAGGACCCGGAGAAAAATCGACGTAACCACGGGGAGAAAACCATGCAAATATACAGGCGTCAGGGTCAGAATCGAACCCACGACCTTCTGCATACTAGGCGAGAGAGTTAACATCTCGCCACCGCGGCACCCCGGTGTGTATGTTTACATTTTTTTGCACCGTACGTAGCCAACCGTGCTAATTGGAGGTGCGGGGGTAGAACACCAAACTAAAACACAAAAGGCGGTTCTCACGAGATGAAGTTTTCATTCGGAAGTGTCGCAGAGAAGTGCCACCCTCTACGTGTTAGAGAACGGCCCGCTGAAGGAGATGTCACAAAACTACATCTGAGAATCCCTTTTTAAATTGACCTCTGGTTCATACCGCAAGAGGCCGAAGTTTCCCACCTGCCCTTCCACCAAGAGTAACATTTGTGGCCTGGCGGTCCAGTCCAATATTTGTACGATTCTCATATGTTTAGGCAAATTAAGCGCAGAACAAATGTGATAGGGGTTATTTTTTACGTCATTAATGACCGAGATGAGATACCTAAAAAACACTCGCTCCACTTAACAACAACAATTGAGACCAGGATTCCAAATCCAGGTGTCAACGGTGCCAATACCACGAGGCATGTTCTGTTTGCAAGCTCCTATTAATGCTGATAACCAAACACACGAGCGAGCGGGTTAGTGTTGTGGAAAACTTGGATGACTGCGTGAATTTCCACTCAGGTCGAAATGTGTGTTTTTCTTAGTCTACAAAGGCTAGAGGGGTGGTGGTCTGTGATATTCCTTCAATTGTTGGATGTCCCGACTGGCAAGGATGGAAACGGCTTGGGAAGGCCCTTACATGACGTTGCGTGACGATGATACATTCGAGGTATGACCGCACAGTAGTTTTTTGTCGGCGATTTGTTTTTCGTGGAATATTTTATGCCTTCCTCAAACCCCCGATAAGTATCGGATAAGAGGCGGGGTAGGAGCGGGATTGTCGACGGGGGCGAGGAGAGAAATTAATCAATATTTTCCGGAGCTTCGCCCCGGACAGCTCGTATGTATGTTTGTGTACGTATGCACAGTCGTCTCAGGCAGTCGACCTGTGGCACCTGGGTCTGGCCCGTGAATTGCTGCCAGCGGGCGTTCGACACTTCACGTGGCCTCAAGGTGCACATAGCCTGGCACAAGCGTCGTGGTGACGTCACCGCCACTTAGTGGCGAATAGCGGTTGTTGTTGTTGTTGTACTGTGTGCGTGTGTGTGTACTGTGGGGGGAGCGGTGGTGTAGCGGGTAGCACGCTGCACAATGAATCCGGTGACGATTGTCTGAACCGGCCCTGGACTTCCCCTAGGTCCACTCATCCTAAAATGTGTATCGGTTACGGTGTGTAAACATCGCCACTAGGGGGACAAAGGCGGCCGGGCGTGGTGCTGGCCACCCACCCACCCCCTCATAGGTGCTCGCTAACAGCATTTGCCCCAACAGTCCGTGCAGGCTATATGGGGGATTTTTGTTTGTCTTTGTACGTACTGCATGTTGAATTTCTTTCGCAACGTACGTAGCCAACCATGCTAATCATGGAGCTGGTTGTTTATTACAATTATCAACAACAGCATCATCATCACGATGAGCTGCGAACGATAAGGCTTGCCAAGTGAACTCCTACTTCTCGGCGCACCCGTGAGCGTCTTCTTTCTTTAAAACATTTTTTTTATTCTAATATACTTTTGAAAACTTGACGGATGTCTTATAAAGTCCCCTTTATGAGCTTCCTGCGCACATGACTTTGAGAACCACAAAGGACATCCAGATGTTGCAGAGCCTGCCCCCATCTGATGCCGATTACTGCCCTGAATCACACACACAAAAACGCCAGCCGTTGCTGCCGCCGCCGCTGCCGCTATAGAAGTTTTTTTATTTATTTTCTTTCACAATCATCATCATCACGGGCCATGAGCTACGATTAATTACATTATGATTGGTATATGTACGGGCGCCACGGTGGTGAGATGTTAACTCCCTCGCCTGGTATACAGGAGGCGTGTGGGTTCGAACCCGACCCTAACGCCTGCTGCTGTATATTTGTAGATTGCGTCTTTCTCTCTCCCCGTAGACGCGTGGATTTTCTCTCCGCGTCCTCCGGTTTCTTCCCTGCACATTTCGAATCAACACGCGTTCAGAGTATTTGGCTGTTATACATTTCCACATGATAAGCCACTTTGGTTGAAGCGAATCATTTTGTGACCGGGTCGCTTCTGAAAAAGAGCTTTTTAGTTCAGCGGGACTTCATGACTGCACGTTTTATTTCTATTGTATTGAACTCGAAAACATTCGTAACGTGATTCGTGCAATCGGAAATTACGGATGCAAATCGGGACGGGTAACTTGGAAGGTTCATAGTGGCCATGCAGGATGATACCGTAAAGATATCCTGGGTTTCGAAATCTCTACTCGGTAAAGTCACGCAGGTAAAAAAATAAAATAAATTTAATCACGACGTTTCGGGCGCAACACAAGTGTCCTTCTTCAGGTGGGGACAACTGATGATGCTTAAGACTTTACCGAAAAAAACAAAGAGTATGAATCTTTGCAGTCACGAAAACTTCAAATCTAGTTCGAAATCTGGCTTCCAAATGTGCCGCGAGTTTACGGTATCATCGCTGTACCCGTCCAGTCACAAGTGACTTGCATAATAGAAGGACTCAACTTGATATGTCGTCGTGTATTCATTTGTTTGTTTTTCGAAAGGGACCGAACATATCGGCCGCGAGCGATTAAAACCGGGTTCTCAAGTCCGAGTGAGTCGATATTTCCCAGGACAGTCACGATTTCAAAAAAGAAGAAAAGCGTTTCGCGGAGCAGATGTGTCCTGCTTTTTGCAGAGGGGCGCTTTTGAAAATTCGCACGCGTTTCATCAAACCAGACACGCGCGCTCATACTTCTTCAACATCTTTCAACTACAAAGACTCATGGGCAGTTGAAAAATATCCACGTATAGCCTTCAAATTGTATATATATGCTACAATTTCGCCAGCCTGCTGCCGCCTTAATCTAACTTCTGCCTGCAAAGAAATCTGGACTCTATTGTATGTAGGGTGTGTTGGTATATATGCCTACAAAATACATTTATTTTATTTTATTGGGGGGGGGTTCGACAATTTTTGGAACCCTGCCGGATCAACTTTTTACCCCCACATCTGGAGGGAGGGAGGATGGGTTCACTTTCGATAACTTTTTGATTCAGGCCTGCCTAAAAGTCCCTTATCATTTAGTTGACGAACAAACAGACGGACAAACGGACAAACGGAACCCTGCAGGACTTGTGTAATCGATATGTACCGTACAGACAGGCTGTAGGGGTACTGTACTGGTGGCGATTGGCACCAATGAAGGTCAGCACGACACGCGAAAGGGTTTGGTGGCCAACACCACGCCCGCCCGCCTTTGTCTCCCCAGTGCTGACGTTTATATACCGCACCAGATACTAATTTAAGGCGGAGTCGACCTAGGGGAGGCCCAGGTCCGTTTCAGATATTCGCCGCTGTTATTGGTCGTGTGCCGCGGGGCACGGTGCGCTAACCACTGCGCCACCACTCCCCACCCTACATATATGTAAGACCAAATGTGCATAAACTGCGTTCATAAAGGGTGTGGAGCGGTGGCGCAGTGGTTAGCGCAGAGCGTAAAAACCGTTAACTGAATTCGATTCCTGACCCAGGATGCCTTCATCCAGCAGTGGATTTGCATAGGAGCTGTACATCTCAACTGTATAATTAAATACATGTCTACAAATTAACGGAACAACGTCATAGAAGGTATAATCCGCATTTTTTAAACACGTTTTAATATAGGCGCGTTGGTATGCATGTATGTTGAACTTCTTTCGCGCCGTACGTAGCCAACCGTGCCAATCGGAGGTGCGGGGTGGGGGGGTCTGTTACATGGCTATGAATCAACCACAGTGAGAGACAAAAAGAGGAGCACGTGCATCAGAGAAGAACCACTGCAGGTTAAAGGCATCATCACAGCCAGGGGTCGGCAACCAGCTGCTCCAGAGCCGCATGCGACTCTTTAACGACTGCAGTGCGCGGCTCTTGAAATTCGAAAAAAAGTTTACTCTTCCTGTTCTTTTGGTTGCCGACCCCTGACCGTGGAAGTCCAGTTCACCGTGGAAGTCCACTTCACCATGGAAGTCCAGTTCACCGTGGAAGTCCAGTTCACCATGGAAGTCCACTTCACCATGGAAGTCCAGTTCACCATGGAAGTCCAGTTCACCGTGGAAGTCCAGTTCACCATGGAAGTCCACTTCACCATGGAAGTCTAGTTCACCATGGAAGTCCAGCTCACCATGGAAGTCCAGTTCACCTTGGAAGTCCACTTCACCATGGAAGTCCAGTTCACCGTGGAAGTCCAGTTCACCATGGAAGTCCACTTCACCATGGAAGTCTAGTTCACTGTGGAAGTCCAGTTCACCGTGGAAGTCCAGTTAACCATGGAAGTCCAGTTAACCATGGAAGTCCAGTTCACCATGGAAGTCCACTTCACCATGGAAGTCCAGTTCACCGTGGAAGTCCAGTTAACCATGGAAGTCCAGTTCACCATGGAAGTCCACTTCACCATGGAAGTCCAGTTCACCGTGGAAGTCCAGTTCACCATGGAAGTCCACTTCACCATGGAAGTCCAGTTCACTGTGGAAGTCCAGTTCACCATGGAAGTCCAGTTCACCATGGAAGTCCACTTCACCATGGAAGTCCAGTTCACCGTGGAAGTCCAGTTCACCATGGAAGTCCACTTCACCATGGAAGTCTAGTTCACTGTGGAAGTCCAGTTCACCGTGGAAGTCCAGTTAACCATGGAAGTCCAGTTAACCATGGAAGTCCAGTTCACCATGGAAGTCCACTTCACCATGGAAGTCCAGTTCACCGTGGAAATCCAGTTCACCATGGAAGTCCACTTCACCATTGAAGTCTAGTTCACCATGGAAGTCCAGTTCACCATGGAAGTCCAGTTCACCTTGGAAGTCCATTCACCATGGAAGTCTACTTCACCATGGGCAAGGGTCGCCAACCTGTGGCTCTGGAGCCGCATGCGGACTGCTTCATGAGGTTATTTATTAAGGGTCGTCTCGTTTTCACCACAGTGCATTGCGGTTCTTGAAATATGTATATTTTTAAACACTGAATTCGAAATAAATGGCTTTTCTATTTGTTTTGATTGGTGACCCCTGATCATAGCTTTTCAGAAAAAAGTATATGGGGCTTGGGAAGAGCCCGCCATTATTAGATAGAATCAGAATATGTATTTATACTGGATGAATCCGATGAGCTATAAAGCTCTTTTGCACAGATGTCTAGTAGGGGCTGGTGGTGACTCGGAAAGGCCTCCGTCCAGCAGCGGATAAACCAATCGCTGATGATAATTATGAATCTGTAATGTGAGATATGCAATCACTTGAATGCCATAGCTCCGGATCGATCCCAGGCGCTGGTTCACCACCGCAAATTGATCCCCAGGGGGGGGGAAATGACAACCCCCCCCCCCCCCATGATCTCCCTCGAAGGGGTCTCACAGGGGTCAGTGACACGGGGGCAAGTGGGGGACGAGAGGGTCAGGTGGAAGCAAGGGGAGGGCAGAAGACGTTGGGGTTGGTGGGCGGAGTGGTGAGCGCTGGGGGGGGGGGGAATTGGCTGCGGGTCAGCCCACCCCGAATCGTGACCTGTGAGTTGGGAAAGTTTCCAAAGTGATGCTGAGAACAGCAGAGAATCCTTGCCGAGTTAGGTGATGGAGGTGAAGAATCTTTGGGTAAAGACCAAGAGGAAGTGAACGAATGACGATTGATAGCAGTCGATGGTCAACAATGAATGACGTATGGCCGGTGGATACGAGATGTTAACTCTCTCGCCTGGTATGCAGGAGGTCATGGGTTCAATCCTTGACGCCTGCTGCTGTATATTTGGAGTTGGCGTCTCTCTCTTTCTCCCCGTGGTCGCGTGGATTTTTATCTGGGTCCTCCGGTTTTTCACTCCACATTTAGAAACAACAACACGCATTTAGAGTATGTGGCTGCTACAAATGTCCATGTGATAAGTCGCTTCGTTGAGCTATCATTTGTGGCAAACAGGTCTCTTTTGATTTAATAATAAAAAACTGTATCGTTTTATTCTTTTAAAAAGTGACAAACATGGCCCGCGACTTAATTTAACACAGACTCACGGCCACGGGAGACCCAACGGCTTCCCAAGGGCCCACAAAACCAAAGTGAATTCGCCACTGCAAACATCTCAGCGGCCGCACTAATCGGGTGCTAGAGGGGGCATCATTGCGACGTGGCAACGAAAGTGCGTGTCCAAGCTTAGCGCGATCGCATCTCACTTGTATATGCCGAGTGAGATGCGACCTACGCGTGTTAACACGGCCCCGCCATCAGCACGGTTGGCTACGTGCGGTGCGAAAGAAGTTCAACATACGTACTGTTACAACAGCCTGCAACACCGTGCGTGGCGGTCGCCCATCCAAGAAGCCTCCAGGCTCAACCCCTGCTTAGCTTCCGAGATCTGGTGTAATGGAGGAAGCATTCCAGTCTTTATTTGGTTACGAGGCAACGTTTGCAAGCAAAATCAATTGTTGTCCAGTGCGTGTATGCTCTCCGCATTGAACAGAGTGCTGACGGGCTGCGTAGTACCACATGTGCATATTCATACAAAAGATTCATACACAAAGGACAAGGATTCCCCGTATAGCCTTCACATAAGTTTGGGCCAAGTGCTGTTAGCGAGCTCCTATGAAGGCCGGCACGGCACACGAGGCGGTTGGTGGCCAGCACCACGTCCGACCGCCTTTGTCTCCCCAGTGGCGATGTTTGCACACCGCACCAGGTACTCATTGGAGGCTGAGTCGGCTACGAGGAGTACCCAGGACCAGTTCAGATAATCGTCACTGACTTTGACCGTGAGCGGGGATCGAACTCGGTTCACCGGGTTCGTAGCGCAGCGCGCTATCCGCTACACTACCCACCACCAAACACACACATTCGTACACAAACAAAGATCCCCCATATAGCCTTAACAAACTGTAGGGGCAAGTGCTGTTAGCGAGCACCTATGAAGGCCGGAACGGTACACGAGGGGGTGGGTGGCCAGCACCACGTCCGACCGCCTTTGTCTCCCCAGTGGCAATATTTACACACCGCACCAGGTACTCATTTGAGGCTGAGTCGACCTAGGGGAGGCCCGGGACCGGTTCAGATAATCGTCACTGGTGGTGGCCGTGAGCGGGAATCGAACCCATGTCGCCGGGTTCGTAGCGCAGTGCGCTGACCGCTACACTACCCACCACCAAACACACACATACATACACGCATACACACATACACGCACACATACACACATACACGCACACATACATACACGCACACGCAAACACAGATGTAGCCCGTGCAGCAGCTCTGATCACGCGTGCGTCTTGTCTTAATTTATCACGTCAATTATTGCATCCGTTCAATTAGCTTGTTAAATTATGGCTTAATTTCTCACGGCGTATTTTATAGCTGCTCCCTCCTCCCCCAAGATTCGTCTCTCCACCACCACCATCCCTGACAAGCTCGGGATGGTGGGTGGATAGCGGTCGTGGCGTTGGTGGGTGGGTGGTTGGGGACATATTTTCCGGAGCTCAGTCCCGGACAGTGGTGCCGAGGGCTGGTATTTATTCGCGTGCACGGTTTTTTTTTCTTCTTTTTTTTTCTGCTTCTCCCTCCCCCCCCCCGGGCCGGAAGACGGAACCGCAGAGACGCTAAATGAGACGCAGAGGCGCGCGCGGCTCAGATGTGAATTGGTGCCAGCAGAGAGCTCCACGCCGACGCGTCGACACGGCACTCACAATCGATTTACCCCACCGCCCACACACACATCCGAGACCGGGCACTCGAGACCTCGGCACGATTGCCCCCCTCCCTCCCCCCTCTCCCTCCCTCGGGCTCCGGCTGGAGCACGCGTACCACACACATGTCGGTGATGTGCACGTCTTCTTCAAACGCTGGGGAGCCGGAAGGGCCCTCTGTACCAGCGTGCACGGCACCCTCGTGTTCACCTTCTGAAGCGCTCGCTCGTCACCGTGGCGTGCGCGATGACCACCACAACCACGTGACTTTTCTTTCGTGTTGTGCGCGGTGCTTTGAGCGCCACAGCGCGTGGATTTGTAGCGTTTAATTAATTTCATTTGTTTGCTGGTGACTTTGTGTATTTCATATCGAAATCGCCCCCAGTGATGTTGCTGCTGACTTCACGGAACTACGTACTGGATTTGTTGTTGTTGTTACATTGGGGAAATGTCTAACAAAAAGTAATGAATTATTGTAATGATTATAAACACCTTGTATAGTGAGAATAGGGGTTTCCCCTTTTATCTGCCAACAGGTGTTAAGTTGTTAAAACACCAAACTGGAACCTTTTACAAGGAATCGTGTCTGCATTATCCACAATACAAAAAGGAGGAAAACCCGATTCTCATAGTCTGGTACCGGCAAAGGAGTTCCCATGACCTTGTATAATTTTGCAACGTGAAATTATACGTGGGGGAGTGTTTTACCATACTTCACCACGGTGGTCAGGGTGGGTTGGTGAAGGGACCGGGGAGTGGCTCAGATGTCACTCCGCACCGGGAGTCAAACTCAAGTATTGGCCGGGTAATTAGCCGCACCTCCCAACCCGAAATACGTGCCGATCCATTTATAGATACCCCGCTATAATAACGGGTACAACCCACCAATGGGTTTACTGGTGGGGCTAGCCGTCATCAAAGAGAAAACATTTTTCTTCTTGGTTCTTTCGGTAAAGTCACGTAGAAGGGAAGTAATAAAATAATAAAAATAAAACATGATAAAATAATTCTCACGACGTTTCGGCCACAACGCAAGCAGCCGTCTTCAGGTGGAAAACAGGTCTGTCAAGTAGACAGAAAACATTTTCTCCGGAAGCATTGACGCGTCTCCCGTCAATCCCGAATGCGCGTATTGCATCTCTCAACACCCTCCTCGGGACTCAAGACACGAACACATCGCTTCCACAAGCGGTCAATCGGCCGTTGCGAAGACGGCCTTCGACAGCTGATGGGATGACTGTAAATGGATCGCCGCGTACAGCGCTGTCATCGGCCACGGTCAATCCACCGCTGGATGAAGGCCTCACTCAAGGCGCCGCATCTCGCCGTCCTATACGATGGATAATTCACTGGTCAACACACTTTTTTCTGGCATAAGGTATTCCAACGGGTTTAAGGTAATTTTGGGGTGCTGATTCCAAATCTGGCATCAGTTTTTGTCTATCACGTCAGGTTTTTGAGATATCAAATATTGCATATTAAATAAAATATTTAATATGCAATATTAACAAATATTAAATAAATGTGGATATCTACATAAAATGATATTATAAACACACTATCCTTAAAATACAGCACTCTATTTTAACGCTAAAGCAGTCACTGACTCGCAACAACTTGCAATCATAAGTGACAGAGTTCATTTCGGGAAAATCAATGAAAATGGGGTATGCCGATAGCATAAAAATGAGATGTGATAGTGCAAATCTGAGATCAGATTTGGAATCAGCACCCTGAAATTAGTCTAAAACAGCTGCAAAAGTCCAGGCCAGAAAAAAAATGTTTTTTTTGTTGACCAGTATTAATCATTCACGTCTGCTCCTGCGTCCAGACGGATTTCGTCCCCCCCCATCTCTCCCCGACGGCCGTCGTGCTCTCGGGCGAGTTCCGTCAGTCTCGGCCCTCTCCCGCCGTCCCTTCTGCTTCGAGCCACGGGACGTGTCCCTGCTAACCGGCGGCCGAGTTGTTTCTTCATCGATTCTAATCGTGGATCTGTATCGGTTTGTTTGTATGTTTAAGTGGCGCGCCTTCGCTCCAAGACGCTTGATGGCGTAGCTGAACAAAACGGCGACAGAATGGAATGATCCATAATACAGGTTTTTTTTTGGGAGGGGGGGTTTAGATCGTGTAAATATATAAATGTGTCGTCAAACCCGCCACCACCCGACACAGCCAACTAGTAAGGTTTGTCACGTAAACAGAACATTCCAATTCGTCACTAGTACAGCACACCGGTGTGTTGGAGAGCAAAGCCACAACATTTACAATCCGAGAACGACCTTTCGCCAGTAATCTACAACCGGCATCATCAGGCAGAGAGGCGGATTTACCTTTAATAGCGGCGATTTGTTTATACGGCCAAATAAGAGTGAATAAACTTACTTAATAAGAGTGAATTACTTACTCATGCTGTAGCCGCACTCGTTTCAAGTGGTTAACGCAACAACAGGAAGACGTCTTCACAGATCTGGCTGCTGCCTGATGATGCCGGTTTTAATTCCTGCCGAAACGTCGTACTCAGATTGTAAATGTTGTGGATTTGCTCTCCAACACACAACCTCTGTGCTGTACTCGTGACGCATTGGCACATTCAATTTACGTGACAACCCTTACTAGCTGGCTGTTGGGTGGTGGCGGGTTTAACGACACATTTATATATTTACTCGATCTAACCCAAAAAACCTGTATTTTGAATGATATCGGTCGTGAAAGCCTCCTACGTGTTAATCAAACTATGAACTATGTTTTATTTGACCAGGTAAGACCCACTGAGCTATACAGCTCTTTTTTCAGAAGCGACTTGGCCACAAATGATAGCTCAACTAAGTGGCTTATCGCGTGGAAATGTACAGTGGCCAAATACTCTAAACGCGTGTTGTCGATACTAAATGTGGAGGGAAAATCCCGGAGGACCCGGAGAAAAAAATCCACGCAACCACGGGGAGAGAGACACCGCAAACTCCAAATATACGGCAGGCGTCAGTGTCGGCATCGATCCCAAGACCTTCTGTATACCTGGCGAGGTAGCTAACATCTCGCCACCGTGGCGTCAGCGTAGGGGAGGGACGGGAAGGAGTGGAGGGGGCGAGAGGAAGAGAACGAGCAACAGAGAAGAGTTGAGGGCTTTTAAGAGAGGAACGGAAGGATGCTGCCTTTAAATCTGCGTTTGTTCTCTGACCCACTTCGGTCATCTCTCTCACGTCTTCTTCGAACGCTGGGGAGCCGGAAAAGCCCTCTGTACCAGCGTGGACGGCACCCTCATGTTCACCTTCTGAAGCGCCCGCTCGTCACCGTGGCGTGCGCGATGACCACCACAACCACCACGTGACTTTTCTTTCGTGTTGTGTGCGGTGCTTTTAGCGCCACATCGCGTGGATTTGTAGCGTTTGTTTTCACTTGTTTGCTGGTGACTTTGTGTATTTCGAATCGAAATCGCCTCCAGTGCTTTTGCTGCTGCCGGCAATAAAAGTTGTTTAAAAGTCAAAAGTCTCTCTCTCTCTCTGTTCTCAAGATAATTCCCAGCACGCATCTCTCCGTGCCTCGCTGCGCCACTTTTCAGTTTTCCTTTCGTAATTTTCTCTTCCGTGAGCCCGGCTTTATTTTACTCGTGCACGGTGGCACGCCGAAGTGGTTGAGTAAAGAATCCACGGCAATTCCAAGAAGGTCGTTACACTCATGACATCGACATGCTCACTTTATTGCAAAATAACATTTGCGGTGGAATAAAATTCACGGAAAAAAAGGAGTAATTCATGAAGCCTCGTCACTTCCGCATTCATCTTTAAAAACAACCACGACAATAATTGTCGACGAAAACTCGATACATCATGAACTCTGGCAATGCAGTGAAACGCATGCATCAATGAGCACAAATTTGAACATGCATGCACGTATACAGTATACATACAGACTGTATTTATTTTTTTAATAAATCTCCCCATGCTCGAAAACCTAAACATTTCCCCCATTATTCTGCCCCAATGCCTCATTGGACATTAACATTTTACAGGAAATAAGCTGAGCAAGTAAAAATAAATCATCAAACATAAATAATCTCGTTGCCACGTGCACTGGCTGCGAAATGTCAAAGACTGCACAACCGACCCCGTCCACGTCACGTCACGTTGGCCGTGTGTACTCATCATCGGGCTGGTGCAACGCTTGCAGATAATAATATTGAGCTGCAGCGAACTTTCTCAACACGTGTTTTTTTATTTCCAAAAGGGCCCCCTGCCGTGTACAGCTGTCCCTGTGCGGAGCACAGCGTCACTCAGCAGCTGACCTGCAAAACGGAGACGAGTCGAGCCCGGGGCTCAGAGTCAGAAGATGTCTTTCTGCTGGAGGAATCCGATGAGCTATGAAGCTCTTTCCCAGCAGTGCCGGCTCAGTGCACTGACCTGTGAGGCTCCCGGCCATCTCAGATGGCCGCAGTTTCAGAGACAATGTGATGTGATTGGGGAAGGAACTTTCTGGTAGAGGTTCTTATACATAATGCTATATGAAACATTTGTATACGTACAATTAATAGAAACACACTCACAAAACGTGTGTAAATATATAATTATGTATACATTTAAATGCAGTATACATAGATAAGAACCTCTACGAGAAAGATGCCCGTACACATATCTAGAATTATATTGAATTGTATATATATAATTATCATATATATGTGTGACTTCCGCGGGCTGGACTCTTGGCACGTGGGAGATTTCCGAATCGAAGTCTCCGTCTCGTGGAACAACTTGGCCGAATCGCCTCGTTAGGGAAAGAGTTGTAGAGTTGCGTGAAATAAAACACCGTTGTCGTGATAGTCATGGACAGTTATTACGAATAGCACGAATTAAAAGTTCACAACGAATGCAACTCACCTCGCTCTATTTCAAACATCGTCAATCCTCAGCGTGAAACAAAACATATAAATACATCTGAATTGTATTTCATTAATTTATAATTCAGACAACGGCCGATGCAAGATTGTCTGATTTTTGGGGATTTTTTTTTTAATTCTCAAAACTTTTTGACCGTCCTCCACTCCGCTAATTCATGCGACTTTGTAGAAAGTAATATTAATAATGATATATATGGAGATAAGCTGGGCTTAACGTCTCAATGAATAGGAAGTCGACAGATGTGGTCTGCCAGGGTTTTCGAGCCAGCTGAAATGAAGCTCTGGCGATAACCAAATGCAGTCCCACTCCCCACCTATAATTTCCTAAAATCGATCATTTTAGTAGCTTGTTTTTGTTGTCGTTTCGTTTATTTTGCTTGTCTGGTTATGTACTAATAGTGAAACCTACACGAACTCTTTTTTTGTGCAAATCGTAAATAATCGATACCTTTAAACGGATGCACGCGCGTTGCGTGAGCCTTGTAATCGATATTAATCGACGCGCTGCAATACCCCGAGTAAAAAAAAACCACGATGTTGTACGTACGTGGCTCGCACAAAGTTAACACGAACTTTCAAAAGAATGTTTGGTTCCTTAAAATCCGATACATATTTATAAAGGCGTATTGCATTGTCTCAATCGCATGCAAATGATGATACACAAACACGTGGTTTAGACCTCGGCGGTTTGGGGTACACACAATCACACACGATGACATTTGTAAAACAAAAGCGACGTTATGATTTCGTGAGTATTTCGATTCCTGTCAACATTCGCAAGTAAAAAAAAAATAAGTTTTTCTTTATTAAATCCCAGACCGTGATGACTTCTCACGCTCTTTATCGAAGGCACGCGCGTGACAAGGCACATTTCATCGGCAGCTGAAGTGATACAAGGCGCAGCCCTGCAACTGGCTGCTCACTCCACTGCTGGCTGAAGGGGTCCCTCTAGACGTCATCTGGCCGACTCTTCCACTGCTGGCCAGTATGTCTCGGAAGAGGCGGCAGTCCCCACACTTTATCCCACCCACGAGGCGACCCGCACTGAGTTCGATTCCCAGTCTACGGCGAACATCAGCGGCGAGCGATATTTGACTGACCTGGTCTGACACCCCCGCTTCGTCAACCCGCACTTACCAGCGCGGTGAAGTATGGTGACGAGAGCCTTCGTCCATCAGTGGATTGGCAAGAGTTGTACATTTGCTATCACCATCAAATGATGTATATATATATGTTTAACAATTAATTATATATATATTGTATTTACACGCATGCATTTTTTTTCTACTTTGGAACACATTATTTGGTGATGCTGCTGCTACTGCGATGGCAGTGGTGCACAAGGACAATTAAAACAACAATAACATTCAACATGTTCATCAATAAAATCGTGTGTGGTCTTAGAAGAAAAAAGTAGATAATCGGCGACGTTTCGGGAAATGACCCTTCCTCACGGCACGTGTTTACAAGTGGAATTGAGTAAAAAAAAATGTTAAATCGACGTTCGGAATATGATCAAACGCGTGTGCGATCCTGGATCGTTGATTGTCGAGATTTATTTTTATGTCAAAATCAAGGTGCTTTATCGTTCCGTAAGTTTGACTTCCCTTCGAAAAAATGACCACACATCCGCCGGAGCGCTCCCCATCTTGTCACAACCTCGGAAGCTAAGCAGGGAATTTGTTTTTCAGCCGCTCTGGACAGTACGGGAAATATCCACGGCGCGCCGTCACAAACCCGCACAGACCAGCGTGGTGAAGTATGCTTCATCAAAACATTTATTTACACTGGAGGAATTCATATTCTTGGGGTCGTTCTGTAATGTCAAGTAGATAGGTTCAAAGAAAAAAACAAAAAATGTTCATTATTATTTTCATCCAACCTATCTACGCGACTTTACCGACAGACCCAAAGAATATGAATTCCTGCAGTCACGAAAGCTTTAAGTCGAGATGTATACTGGAGGAATTTTACGAAGCTATTGTTTTCACAGACGTCCATCGGGAACCCATTGCCGTCTACTCGACGTGGGGAGGCCTTCCTCGAGCAGTGGATCGACACGACCCGGGGCTGTGCCTCTAGACAAGCCGTGGATCGAGTGCCCGAGACTGAAATTCAACGTTCCGAATAATTCGGAAAGATTCTCTCTCTCTGTCTGTCGTTCAGTGTGACAGCATCTTGAGATTCAGATTGTGTTCAATAACCCTGACAAATTCTCATCGCGAATGCTCATTGCAATATGCACCCAGTGACCTTTAGTCAATCCAGAAGAAGTTATAATTTAAACACGACCTGGCAGTGCACGTGTATACGTACATACAATAATTAACAATGACTATTTTTGATTATTCATTATCCCATCCAATCAGCTCGTGTGCGGTGCCTAAGTGGATCGCTGCAATGCACGACCATGAGAGTTGGCGGCAGTTCCGAGTGGGCCTTCATCCAGCAGTAGATGGAGCATGGCTGATCATGGTGATGAGTTGAGTCACCGATCTCACAGGTCTCCATTGAGAAAGCGACGCGCAGTAGGTCTCAATAGGCTCCCACGATCAACACCACCACCACCCACCATCCTCACCGTTCGTCACCACTCACTATGCACAATCCTCACCAGTACTCATCAATACCGTCATCAACCAACACGAGCACACCCACCACCCTAAATCAATGTAACCACTCACCCACCAATGCTCACCGCCACTCAGCAATCCTCACAATCAACAGCAATCATCAGCACTACCCACCAATCCTTACTAACCACCACCAAGCCTCACAACCACCAGTCCTCACCATCACCACCGATCCACACCACCACCATCACCACCAATCATCACCACCACCGATCGACACCACCACCATCACCACCAATCATCACCACCTCCAATCATCACCACCACCACCGATCCACACCACCAATCTTCAACACCACCACCACCACCCTAATTCTAGATTTGAAGCTTTCGTGACTACAAGGATTCATATTCTTAGGTTTTTTTCGGTAAAGTCACGTAGGTAAAAAATTTAAATTAATAAAAGTAAAATAGAAAATAAAATAAAAAATCACGCCGTTTCGGACCGTCACAGCACGATAGCTGTGTCAAGTAAGAGATACTTGATACAGCTATCGTGCTGTGACGGTTCCACCTGAAGACGGAAGCTTGTGTTGCCTCCGAAACGTCGTGATTTTTATTTTATTTTACTTTTATCGTGCTGTGACGGTTCCACCTGAAGACGGAAGCTTGTGTTGCCTCCGAAACGTCGTGATTTTTATTTTATTTTTCTAATTTAAAATTTTTACCTACGTAACTTTACCGAAAAAAACCTAAGAATACCACCCCCTCACCACCACCACCAACCAGCACGACCCTCCATCAATGCGACGCTGACATGGACCAGGCTCCCTCCATCCTCCAGACGGAGAAGGCGTAGCTCAGGCGCTCCGTGGCCGCGTAGCTGCAGCTGGGAGCCGCCGCCGCCACCGCCCTTCCCTCGGCCGCGTCGCTCTGCAGCACCTGGTAGAGGAAGTCGATGTACCGCGCCGCGAGCTTCAGAGTCTGGATCTTGCTCAGCTTGTCCGAGGGCAACGTCGGGATGATCTTGCGCAGCGAGGCGAACGCGTCGTTCAGCGACTGCGTACGCTGCCTCTCTCTCACGTTTGCCACGAAACGCTGGTTTTGCGATTCCGGTTCATTTTGATTCTGCTGCTGCTGATGATGATGATGCTCCGGATGATGCTGCTGCTGCTGTTGTTGCTGGTGATCGCTGTCCTGCCGATTCTGCTGTTGCGGCAGCTGGTGATGGTTTGTCTGTAGCAGCAGCAGCTGTTGATGATGGCCCATTGATCCGTTGACGCCGCCAGCGGCGCTTCGCTTGCCCTTCTTGCATCCCGGAGTGACGGCCGAGTCGCCGCGAAGCCCCGACCGCTTCCTCGCCGCCGCCGCCGTCCCTCCAAAGGGGCTTCGGAATCTCCCCAGGGGAGCCTCTTCCTCCTCGTCCGTCACGAGACTCCTCGAGGGAGACGGAGGCGACAGGGAGTCCATCTCGTACATCGTTGGTTCGCAGAGTTTCGAGGGCCCCGTCCACGACTCTCCAAGGGCGGCGTTACGCACGCGGGGAGAACGATCCTTTCGTCTTTGGCACGGACGAGGATGTCACCGCTTGCTTGCTACTGCTGCTGCTGATGGGGAGGATGAGGGGGATGCTGCCGCAACCACCAGGTGTTTTTCTTGTATTTCTCGTTACGTTTCTGTTCCGAGTTTGTGCCACGAACGGACGGCCGCTCAGCTGGAGGTTGCCAGAGTTGAAGCTGTCGAGGTGACACCGTCGCGCGACTACACGGGGAATCTTTGTCCACAATACAGCAGCAGCAGCTCTTTATGTTTACACTGCAGGCGAATAACGGAACACAATTCCCGAGAAACCCCGATATTGGTTGTTTGCGTGTTGGGTTTTATCCAAGTGATGTTGACGGCGCGGTGTGTCTGGGACAGCAGGAGACGAGGTCGCGATATCCTCCTCCGATCTCTGCCTGCTCCGCGACTCGCTCCGCGCCTCGCTCACGCAGAGACGCAGAGAGGGACCCCCGCCGGTTTTATTCACCAGCCCCCCCCCCCCCGGTGATGTTACTTGTACCCCATTGGCTGTCTATCGCGTTTGATGGGGGGGGGGGGGGGGTGGAAGCGGGGGCGTTTGACGAACATGCGGCAATGGGGTGGCGTGCGCTCGGCTGGGTTTGAAGTGCTCCGACATTCCGGGGTTTAACTACGGGTTAAGTTGGGTTTCCGTAACGGAGGTTTCTTTTTTTTTGTGTATGAAGGAGAGGGAGGGGGAGTTAGATTCGCGTAAAATTATTAATGTGTGTCGTTAAAACCGGCCACCACCCCGACACGGCCAATTGGTAAGGTTTTAAATATTGACTTAAAGCTTTCGTGACTGCAGGAATTTATATTATTTGGGTCGTTCGGTAAAGTCACGAAGATAAGTTCAAAGAAAATAAAAACTACGACGTTTCGATCGTAGTTTTGCCTTCAAAGGCTAACCCCCTTGTCCTGATGACGACCGCTTGTGTTGCGATCGAAACGTCGCAGTTTTTGCTTATTTTCTATGAACCTATCTACGTGACTTTACCGAAAGACCCAAAGAGTATGGTGAGGTTTTGTCACTTGAACAAACCCGTGCCGATGCGTGACGAGTAAAAACCCACAACATGTACAATTCCAGTACGACGTTTCGCCACTACTTACAACTGGCATCAGCCGGGCAGCCAGAACTGGGTCGGGTGGTGGCGGGTTTAACAACACATTCATACTTACGAGATATAACCCAACAAAAAAACCTCTTAGTATGTATAACACTTTGTCGCGAAAGCCGACAAGTCCGTGTTAAACCGAAGTGAGTTTGTTAACGTGTCGAGTGAGGAGTGCTGGATGCAGTAGGACACCGGGTTCGATTCCCGTTCAAGGCCATCAGCACCCAGTGACGATTTATCTGAACCGGTTCTGGGACCTCCCCTAGATCGGCTCAGCCTCAAATGAGTACCTGGTGCGAGTGTGTAGTAAACATCGCCGCTAGGGAGACAAAGGCGGCCTTGGCGTGGTGCTGGTCACCTGCCCCCCTCCTCGTGTGCCGTGCCGGCCTTCGTAGGTGCTCGCTAACAGCACTTGCCCCAAGTCTGCTGCAGACTATACGGGGGATATTTTGTCTTTGTTTGGTGGGGGGCGGTAACGCAGCGGTTAGTGTGCTGCGCTACGAACCCGGCAGAGACCCGAGTTCGATTCTCAGCTCACGGCCACCAACACCCAGTGACGATCACCCTAACCGGTCCTGGGCCTCCTCTAGATCAACTCGGCCTCAAATGAGTACCTGGTGCGATGTGAAAACATCGCCTCAAGAAAGACAAAGGCGGCCGGGCGTGGTGTTGGCCACCCACCCCTTTCTCTGCTTTATCGGCCTTCATCAGTGCTCGCTAACAGCACTTTCCCCAAAAATCTGCAAAGGCTATACGGGGGATCTGTGGGTTTTTTCCGTCTGGTGGGGCTTGTGTTGGCGAGTGGTGGGTTGCGAGTTGGGATGCATTGGGGTGGTGAGGTACCGCATGGTGGGACCATCGCTCGCTATTTCAAGGCGGCGGGCTGGATAACTGAAGCCTCCGGCGCACCCAAGTCCGGTATAAATTCACCAAATAATGCGTCGGCATACTTACAATGGTTTACATGGTGATGATCATGATAGCAATAACGACGTAAAGCACCGAGTGAATCCTCTGCTGGATGAAGGCCTTGGGGCTTGATTGACCAGACTTCACAGCGAAGGTCGGTATGGATTGACAGGAACTTGTTTTTTCTGACATGTGCTCAGTTTAGGAGCAGAGATCCAAGTAGTCGTGAGATGATGAGTTTCAAACCAGACCAGGGTTACCATCACCACCATAATATCAATGCCCTTCATTATCACCACCACCACCATCAACAGCGTAACAAGCCGACTACAAACGTTTTACATCCTGGATTCGAATCTGGGTTTCAGCCACCTGCGATAAAACTGAGTTCTCAAATCTGGGTTTCATTGACACACGAGACAAACTTATAACAGTGTGGGAAACCGCGCCCCCTGCTGTGGAAATAATTATAAGGCCACATTGCAGGACTTAACGGCACGCCCCGATGGCGAAACGTTATCTCCGTCGCCTGGAATACAGGTCGTAATTCGATCCCAGACCCTCACAAGACCTGTGCCGTATATTCGGAGTCCACGTGTTCTCGCTCCTCGTGGTCGCGCTTACTGTCGCCAGGGTGCCTCCGGTTTTGACCTCTACATTTCCAAACATGAGTTGAGATTTTTTTGGCTGCGGTTATAAATTACGTGTGATCAAGTTCAAGTTCATTTATTAGGTATAGCCCTGTGAGCCATTCGGCTCTTGATTCAATTCGGCTCTTGTGATGATATCAGCCACTTCAATGAGTTGTCATTAGGCGTGGCCAGGTCGCCTCTGAAAAAGTTATAATAACTCAGTGGGCTTTACCTGCTAAAGTACAGGCAGTCCTCGACTTACGAATGGGTTACGTTCTAGAAACCTGTTCGAAAGTCGATTTGTTCGTATATCGGAACGCAATATTTCATTGTAAACACGGTCTGTGTTATAAAATGTTATCGTTCAACAAAAACGAGAAGCGTTGTTAAACTCGTAAGAAATATTGTACATTTGCATGTAATGCTGTAATAAAAACTGTATAGTAATTAAAGCATAACATGAAGTGTGACATGAAAAGAAACAAATCAATTTCATCTTCATTTTCTTGGATCCTGATTTCTGGCTTGCGGATTGCTCTGCTGAACAAAATCGTTCCGCGGTTCGGTTCATAATAAAATGGAAGTTCGTTCGTAAGTGCGGATCTTGTGAAGTCGGACGTTCGCATCTCGGGGCCTGCCTTGTAGTCGTAGGTAAGATAGTAAGCATTGGGAGAAGCGTTGTGAAAAACCTCAGCCAATCTCCAACACAAATTATTTGGCAATGCTGCATAAGTAACAAATTACAAAAAAAACCCTAAACACATTCCCTCAATAACACGGTGGCTCTTAAAATCTCAATACATAGGTGTTAAGACGTTCACCAAATAGGCATAAAGTCTGCATTAACCAAACGACATTGTGGTAAAACATGATAATACATGAATTGTCTTTGCAATTGATTGGTTTCAAAGGCAATGCATATATTAGTGTTTTTTGTTTGCATTCTGACCACAAGTATTGTGGTTAATGCAGACACGATTCCTTGTAAACGGTTTCAGTTTGGTGTTTTAGCATCATAACACCTTTTTTTGTTGCCAGAAAAAAGGGGAAAACTTATTCTATTTTGCTACTGGCAAAGGAGGTCCCCATGATGTAGCTGCTCGACCCCGAGCTCTCATTACTCTGATAGTGGCATTGTCTTTGTGCTGTTCGCCTTTTGGCGTCCTCTAGTCTAACACCGTTTTGAGACTAGGCTCAAAAGAAAGCTGTCTCTGGTGTGGACCAATCAGTTTCAAAGACAATGCATATGTTAAATTTGTATTTAAAGCTTTCGTGACTGCAGGGATTTATATTCTTGGTTCTTTCGGTAAAGTCATGTAGAAGGGAAATAATAAAATAATAAAAATCTAAAAATTCTCACGTTTCGATTGCAACACAATATTTTTTTTTCTTGCTGTGGATTTCACACCTGATGATTGCTTGTGTTGCAGTCGAAACGTCGTGAAAATTTCTATTGTTTTATATTTATATTATTTTATTATTTCCCTTCTACGTGACTTTACCGAAAGAACCAAGAATATAATGCATATATTAGTGTTTTTTGTTTGCATTCTGACCACAAGTATTGTGGTTAATGCAGACACGATTCCTTGTAAACGGTTTCAGTTTGGTGTTTTAGCATCATAACACCTTTTTTTGTTGCCAGAAAAAAGGGGAAAACTTATTCTATTTTGCTACTGGCAAAGGAGGTCCCCATGATGTAGCTGCTCGACCCCGAGCTCTCATGTCTCTGATAGTGGCATTGTCTTTGTGCTGTTCGCCTTTTGGCGTCCTCTAGTCTAACACCGTTTTGAGACTAGGCTCAAAAGAAAGCTGTCTCTGGTGTGGACCAATCAGTTTCAAAGACAATGCATATGTTAAATTTGTATTTAAAGCTTTCGTGACTGCAGGGATTTATATTCTTGGTTCTTTCGGTAAAGTCATGTAGAAGGGAAATAATAAAATAATAAAAATCTAAAAATTCTCACGTTTCGATTGCAACACAATATTTTTTTTTCTTGCTGTGGATTTCACACCTGATGATTGCTTGTGTTGCAGTCGAAACGTCGTGAAAATTTCTATTGTTTTATATTTATATTATTTTATTATTTCCCTTCTACGTGACTTTACCGAAAGAACCAAGAATATAATGCATATGTTATCAGTGTTTTTTGTTTGCAATCTGACCACAAGTATTGTGGTTAATGCAGCCATGATTCTTTGCAAAAGGTTTCAGTTTGGTGTTTCACCATCTCAACACCTGTTTTGTTGCCAGGCAAAAGGGGAAAACGTATTCTAATACTATGAATTGTCTACGAAACTGATTGGCCTAATCCAGAGGCAGTCTCCTTCATGGCCTCGTCTCACCACCAGTCAGAGAACAACGCCAGAAAGGTAAACAGCGCAAAGGAAATGCAAATATGAAAGCATCATAAGCTAGGGTTGAGCAGTTCTATCTGTGGAATCTTTTTTTCCGGTATAAAATGAAAAAAAATATGAGAATTGAGCTGGAAAGCTGAAAGCGGATTCTTTTTTCAACGGATATAATTTAGAGTTGGTGACTGCACTTCACATCACGGAGCCCGATAGAAATCATTTTCTCCAACACAGGGCTCTGGGAGATTTACGAATGGATCCTTCATCTCGTGAAATGATGGAAATGCAAGCAAAAAAAAGCAAAACACATTTCAAAGACATTCCTATTAGTGGGTCTGGAATAGCCACAGGATAGAGCCAGTCCCCTCCCTCCCCCTCTGCTCACGATACAGGCACCCAAATTGGTCGCATAAAATAAAAAAATCGATTTGTCCGTCACCATTTTCACGTTGTACGGAAGATGAGGATTTGCATAGTACAGTGCCTCTTGCTTCAATGTCTCGGCAACTTAGAAAGCACCTCGCATAACATCACTTCTCAACCATTCCAATGCCCTGCTGCATGCAGTCGAGCCCAGGGGACCCCTCGTGGCAGCCGTCTGTGCGGCACATGGTGTACGCAGCAAGGGCGTGCAAATGTGCGGTCTGACAGCAGGAAATGTATTTTTTTTCTAAGTGCGGCAAATTTCGATCGCGATGCCAGGCCCCTGGTAACGAATTTTTTTTTTTTCAATTTCGTGGGATATTTTTTACTTCCACTGTAAAGGAGGCAGCGCGCGGTATTTACTGTCCGTATGCATGCAGCATTAACCAGGGCAGCCGTGGGGTTCGAACCGCAGACCCCTGCAACGAGCGGCGAGAACACGCTGCTGCTCGGCCACGTCACCGCCCTGGGTTGAGGATTGATGACGACGAATTTGTAAATAGGCCAACGACGGTTTGTGTAACGGGTTCACGCGATCTCCCGCACCAGCTGGCATCCGCTACGTTCTCCGCCGGAGGTTAAAAAGCGGAACCGATCTTTAAATCGGAAAGAAAATTTACCCTGGAGTTGGGGTTCAGGGAAGGAGGGAGGGTGGAAGGTGAAACTATTATGGCCACCCACTCTCCCGCAAAGGAACCCCGGCACAACCAAATTGCGCGCCGTCGAACATGCAAAAACCCTGAGCGGCCCCGTCACATTCCAACGCTGGCCGGGACACCGAAGTGCACACACACAAACAGCAGCCGTTTATAAGACTCATCTTTAATTTATAAACCGAAATCTTTCCATATTGAGGGTGTGGGTGGGTGGGGGGGGAGGCGGCGGAGGGGAGAGCTTGGAATTTGAGGAGTTGGTGTGGGTTGGTTGGTGCGGAGAGAGGGGGATGGGGGGGGGTTTGGGGGGGGGGCAGGGAGGGAGTGGCGAGCGGCGCGCAGCGCGTGCGCTACAGTCCGTCCGTAACCGTAGCGCGGGTGGCGCGGGCGCTCCGTTCGCTCCGCACCGTTAACGACTATCCGTCGTTCCCAATATTCCGGCAAAAACCTGCCCAGGAGCTCTGGCGCCCTCTCCGGCCGTCGCAAACTTTTACCCCGGGAAGCGGCGGCGGTAGAGGCGCGGCTGGCGGTGCTCTGGAAGAGGCGTTCTCTAACGAGCACTCGTTTAAGACTCCGTTAACGACACGCCCAACGTATTCGCCGACTAACCCTGGCGGCTTTAATTAAGCTGGCGCGACAGCAAAAGACTCGCGCCCTCCGAGACGTCATTTGTTGGGTTTTCTTCTCCTTCAGTCTTCTTCTATTTGTAATATTTTCTCACACGTCATTTTTGTTTTCTCTCTCACTTTTTATAGCCCCCAAAAACCAGGGGGGCTTGATCGTCGGATCGATGATCCGATCGACGAGTCGCGGAGATGCCACACTCACCGAGACCGGCTTCCTCGGAACGGGTCCTTGTTGTGTGTCGCCGATGCATAATTTACAATCAAATCTGTCCACTGGCAATGAAAATTACAAAGTGTTAAAATGAGTACATTTCATGGGTTAAATTAAATACACGAGCCGACTCTGAATGTGGCATTTCTGCAATACGTACACTTGTTCCCCACGACCCCCCCCCCCAGCTCCTCCCACGCTTCCCCCGCCCCGCCCCCCCAACAAAAAAAATTTTGAAAATATTTTTTTTTATTACGCGCTCATAAATAGAAATCGCCACAGAGGACAATTTAATTTGCGCGTAGCACGTTCGGCGTGGATCTGTGGGCCGCGTAAGGAAACGTTGATCGGGAGTTTTAGATTTCGACACTGCGAGGAATTCAACAGAGGACAGACCACAGGGGGACACTGATTTCCAATCGAGTTGATAAGACGAGAGGACGGCATTTACAAAAACAGCAGTCCGCGTCGACACCAACTCGGGGCCATCAGACTTGGAAGACCGACATATCTCACGTGACGGGACGGAAAATTCTAGCACTCAATTTGTCCAAATCAAAGGCCAAGAGTGTAACAGTTTTCAAAAACAAGACGGGGGTTGGGGGGGGGGGAGAAAAAAAAAGAACGAGGAATATTTTCATCGTAAAACATAACGTTTGGGAATTTGGTAAGTTGGAACGTAGTTATTTCGGATGTTGGATTAATTTGTACTCATCTCATTCTTCTGGGACCTCTCCGAGAGGAGTGGGGGTGGGAGGGTGACTGGTGGGGAGAGGGGGGGTGACCGGAGGAGCGGGGCTGCGATTAAGAGGTCCCAGTTGATGCTTCTTTTATTAATCGCCCCATCACCTCGGACAGAGCCGAGTGGCCATGGGTAGAGTGGACGAAGTCGTGGTTGTCCGTTTGGGCAGGTGTTGGAGGGCGGGGGGGGGGGGGGACAGTGGGTTGGGGGAACGGGGTGGGGGGGGGGTACAGGTGGGGAGGGAGAGGTGGGGGGGGGGGACGAGCAACCCCGAGGTTCATAACGACAGCGGGGCTTCTCTCTGTGCCGCCTGCTGCTGCGCCAAAGGCTGCCCCGACTTGGCTTGGTCCACGTCCTTGAAGTGTTTTTCAACCTGAACGGCAAAAAAGTAAAGGAATTTTTCACGGGTGCATTGTTGCAATGAAGGCGTCTTGACACGATAACCCAACCCCCCAAAGCGATTCCGTGAACAGCCCCGAGTGTGCAATTCCGTTCAAGAATCGATTCTGTTTCACCTCCACGTTGCTCTACACCCCTCCCTCCCCACCTTCCCCATCTCATAGAACCCTCCATCCAGCAGTGGACTTAACAAAGGTCTGTAAAAAACACTCGGCTACCGGCGCAATGGTTTAAGGCGGAACGAAGCAAATGTGCGGATGGCGGGTTTTGCGTAGATGGAACACCTACCTAGACTGAAAACTCATTTCTTTAGTACGGCTTTTTTTGTTTAGTTTGTTGGCCTTCCCCCGTACCTCCAATTAGCTCGGCTGGCTACGTGCGGTGGTGCGAAAGAAGGTCCACCACACTTGCGTTCGCGCATCTAAAATGCACCCAAGGGCAATGAGGCTCCACACGGACCTCTCTCTCTCGGCCTTCCCCCCGACGGATCAATACGACTCAGCTTGCGCAATAGCCGACAGGCCATCATAGTCCTAGCAGCACACAATCGGGTGCCATGAGTGGTCACTGCAGTCCAGCTGTGATTGTGAAAAAATGTATCTTGAAATAGATTCAATTAACAATCAAATGGCACGAGGTGGTCGCGTGGATTAGTGGTTAGAACGCTGAGCTGGCACGGCAGAGGTCGTTCGGTTAAAACACAGCCCTCCATTGAGCCGGATTCTCAAGTGAAGTGGAGTTGATGGCATCAGCCCAGGCACCGTTGATATTAAAAACAAACTCCCATCAGATTAATTTTGGTTTGAGAGAAAGTGCAGCCCCCTAGTGTTGACATCAGAAGGTTACTTTTAAAGGAATCCCAGGAGCAGTTCCATTAAAAATGCTTCTGTGGGACGTTCTCTAGTACGACAGGTAACATTGCTCTGCGAGCTTGTTTTGTCTTACTGTAGTGGTGATACGCGCTGGGGTAGCGATCAGGTGCCAGCGCGTTGTGATTGGATGTGTGTGTGTGGTGACGCGCGCTGACGGTGAGGGATCAGGGGTCAGCGCGGGATCGTGGGTTGTGTGGTGTTGATTGGCTGGGTGCCGGTGACGCGCTGGTGTGGGAGTGATCGAGTGGCAGCGCGGCGTGATTGGTTGGTGAGTGAAAACACGCGTTGGGGAAAAAGGATCGTAGAGATAGCGCGTTGTGATTGGTTCACTAACAAGCGATGCTCGCATCGAGGTCCGCATCCGCTCCGACTCCCGGGAGGAACGACTATATAAGGGGATGCGCACAGGCGCACAGGGAGAGTGTAACCAGCGAAGACTGAAGACGGGAGGAAGAGCCAGGGCCCTGCGGTACCTAGTCCCGCTGTCCTGCGAGGACCGGGACTCTGTGTTACCCAGAGGCGGGGTGTAGGGTGAGCATGCAGTGTCAGCATGCCGAGTGTGTAGCCGGGGCCTAGAGTCTACACGAGACGAGTGATATGGGTGTAGCCAGAGGCGTAGCGTCTACACGAGACGAGTCTACACAAGAAGAGTCCCCACGAGACGAGTGATGTGTGTGTAGCCAGAGGCATAGGGTATACACGAGAAGAGTCTACACGAGACGAGTGATGCGTGTGTAGCCAGAGGCATAGGGTCTACACGAGAAGAGTCTACACGAGACGAGTGATGTGTGTGTAGCCAGAGGCATAGGGTCTACACGAGAAGAGTCTACACGAGACGAGTGATGTGTGTGTAGCCAGAGGCATAGGGTCTACACGAGAAGAGTCTACACGAGACGAGTGATGTGTGTGTAGCCAGAGGCATAGGGTCTACACGAGGCGAGTCTACACGAGACGAGTGAGGCGTGTGTAGCCAGAGGCCTGGAGTCTACACGAGTTCAGTACGGTGTGTTATAAGAAGAATAGAGGTTACGAGTTGTACCGGTGTCGGGTGACCGTACGCGGAAGAATAGAGACTACACGTTGTATCGAGATAAGTGAAGATTTAATAAAAGGAGTGTGTTACCCGTCAAGGAGTTTCCTGCCGTCATTTCCAATACTTCATTACGAGAAAAACCAAGGGCACAATCGGGATAACGTTGGAGGGAAAAAATTAACCCGTAAAAACAAAGTTTTTCACTATAAATCCTTTATATGCGTGGAATCGGTTTTATTTTATTATTCATTTCTGTTTTTCTTGAGTAAGAGTTTCATTTTTATCACATTGGTATTTTAAATTAAATATGAATTTTTTTTTTTCATAAAAAGTGGAAAATTCTGGAAAAAAATTTTCACGAAAATAAATTGTCACGCACAACGAGTCTGTGTGCAAAATGTCAGCTCGATTGGATCACGGGAAGTGGGTTAAAAAACGACCGAAAGATTTGCATGGTCGTAAGCGCGCAAGCAAGCAAGCAAGTGAACTTAATATAAAAGATTTAAAAAACACTATAGATGTGTGATCAATAACAAAAATATAATTCCCTGCTCCCATAACAACCCATGTAATCACAAGCCACCAGGGTCCTCCTTACCATCTAGCCCAATCTTCGCTGTTCCAGAGGCGAAATGCGCCTTGAAGGGAACAGGTACGAGACAAGAAGGATGGATGGACAAGAAGTAAAGGAAGGGGAAGGCAGAGGAAGGAAGGGGCGGCACTCACAATTTTGCGCACGTGCGTCAGTGCGCTCCCTTCTCTGCCTTTGCAGTTCTCGACGCGGTACGGCGGAGAGATGACCACGTCCTCCAGCACGATGATGTTCTTCTCGTTCCACTTGCATTCCTTGATCCTGGCACACGCGACGGCGGTGGGGAGAGGACGCGGTGGGAATGAGAGCGGTGGTGGGAGAGATGGCGGTGGTACAAAAAGACAGGTGGGAGAGGCACGGAGGTCGGAAAGGCAAGCAGGTCGGAGAGGGATGATGGATGGAGAAAGATGTCAGCAGAAGAGAGATGAGTGGAGAGTGGATAGAGAGGGCAGTGGTGGGAGAGACGGAGGCGACGGTGGAGAAGGTTGGAGAGATGGAGGCAAGTGCCTCGGTTAGAATGGCACGTGTAAGGCACGCGCTGGCAACACGTTGAGCCAAATAGTCAATTCTGTTCTTTGTGGATTTATTTTGCTATTACGGGCCACGTAGCCATAAACACGTCCATGTACAACTGTAGGGAGGGCCTGATCAAGCAGTAAATTGACAAGCGGCTGTACAACCACACACGTTTTGTTCATAGACTTGGGATAATTAGTCAATGCAGTAGATTCAAATAAAAATAATTATCCAACTATAAAGATCTTTTTGCAACTGACCGCCAAGTTGCCTAACACGCGAGACTGCCTCACATTACTGGAGCCCGTGAGATACAGGTCATCGGTGATGACGCGCAAGCAAAAGTAAATGGCGCCCGATGGAAGAGGACACCAGGGAGGGAGGGAGCTACGGAGGAAGGCAATGAAAGCCAAAATGAAGCAAAGTGCCGAATAACCGAGCATTTTTTTTTTCCTGATCGTAAAAAAAAAAGGAGAGGGAGGGAGGACGCGTCGGCTAACTCACGTCTTCTGGATCGTTTGGAACAACAGGATTCCCTCGGGCGACACCCCCATGCTCACGGCGTGAGCGTGACTCAACTTCTCCTCCACCTCGCTGTGCACCCGGCTTGAGAGCTGCCCGGAAAAACGACACAACATGAGCGGAACAAAACGGCACGGGGTTTGGCTGCGGCGCACGGCAACGCGCCGACGCATGCCGACGCTACCGTGCTGGTCCACAGAGGTGCTGATGTTTACACACCACACCAGGTAGTAATTTTTTAGGCTGAGTCGACATAGGGAAGGGATAGGACCGGTTCAGATAATCGTCACCGGTGTTGGCCGTGAGCGGGAATCGAACTCAGGTCGCCGGGTTCGTAGGGCAGCGCGCTAACCGCTACACAACTGCTCCCCACACACAGAAGTGTACCTCAACACTGCCGGCAGACGCTACCAGGCAAGAACTCAATGAGCAGGATTTACACAAATCTCATTTGCATGAGTAACCACCGAGAGCATTAGTCAGAATCAAAATCGCTATTCATACTGGGAGGAATCCGATGAGGTATAAAGTTGTTTTTCACAGATGTCCAGTCTGCTGGAAGCGGGCGATGACTGCTCTGTGAATAATCACAATTGAAAAATCCACGGTGTAGTTTTTTTTATCGGCGGGCAATGATCCATCAACTTCACTCAGCGATTAGTTTGATTTTTACAATTTAGTCGTGATTTAATTCTAGAGTCGATCGCGGTTCTCACACACGTGTCCCTATCTGCTTTGTTTCGCTTCTGTCGCGCTAGCAGTTTTGTTTGCTCCAGTCGCCCGACATGCGAGCGAATCATTTGCATACGATTTACAATAATTTAAACGCAATTATTTCTTAGCAGTGCAAGATTGATACGCTGTGAGCGAAGGATTCGATACTAATTGGCAAACCGATAGGATCATTCACACACCTATTACATATTCAACTATGCAACCTTCCTTGCATTGAAATTAGTTTCATCGTCACAATTCATAGCAGGGAGGGGAAGGAGGTCCAGATTCAATTCAAGAACATTCTTTTCCATCTCATTCATCTCGATTGGTCTATCTCTTTAATTCCATCGTCTTAAATACATCTGCATCGAATTAACATATCAATATATTTCCATATAGTATCCCAAATACTCCCTGACCATGTTCAAGTAGCGGCCTAGATCTTGACTGCCCCCTCCATAAAATAAATGCACCCCACCACTGGTCCCCTATGCAGAGCCTTGATGTGTGTCGGCATATGAACGCTGCTATGTTACTGCAAACCCGATCGAATCTTGTTCTGCACGGGTTTTAATTGACGGTGGATCATTACGTGCCTTGTCGTTGTAATAGACCTGGGTTCAATTACAAATGTCATCGTGTCATTCGCTGTGAATTGCTATCACAAGGTAAACTGTAACCTCAGCCGCTGAGTAATTATACTAGTTGTGTCAAACTAGGACCCATACATAACAGCAAGGGTCTTTCGCCGATAAACATCCGGCAGTTCATCAGCATTGGCTAAAGCAAGTGCGACTCTGCTGATGAGACAATGGATGTCAAAACTTGTCAAGAGTTTGGTTGTGTTGAACCAATACTGATGAGGCTCGATGAGATAGTAAAAAAAATTAACTTGTATATTTTATGCGTAGGGACAAAAATATGGATGCGAGGCATTATTAAATTTGTGATTAATATTCTCCATGGCACTTGAAGATGATATTGTGCTATTTAACCAAGTCCAGGTCTGTGATGTCCACGTGTCCATATTCACACCCGAAGATCTGTACTCTACACGTCAGTGTTGCAACGCATTTGGCTTTACCGTTCACAATCTCGTTATCTGCCTCTGTAAAATATTGAAGAAAAAAAAACCCCTCTATCAATAAACAGTAATCTGAATTCAGCACAGGCTCCTGGAAAATCCACAATACCCTGTAGCCATCATCCCTCATTCAAAGCCTCCCAGTAAAGAGATGCATAGAATGGCTCATGGATGTGTTTATTTATTTGTTGGCATTATTCCGAATTGAAAGCTGATTTTATAATTTTACAACTGCTTTTCGTGTTTTGTTTGTTGTCCTTCCCCCGCACCTCCGATTAGCACGGTCAGCTATGTACGGTGCAAAATAAGTTCAACATACATACAATGGATCTGTTCGAGTAAAGTTTTTGAGTTGAGCACTAGCTTTGGTGAATCATTAGAAGATAATCACATCGGAGGAGTTGAACAGCTGACACCATTAACTCACTTCACTTGAGATCCTGGTTTTAGTCTCAGATGGCTGACCCAGGAATGGAACCCAGATTCTCACAAGTTCTGGCCCAGTTTTCTCAGGAACATTCATTCATTCGCGCAAATGAGCCACCCCCAATTGGTTTGCGCGTCTATTTTGGGAGACCAGTTTTGAAGTCAACGTGCGAGCAAGAAGGGTTCACGTTTTCATGATAATCTTATCTAGACCTTTAAACACTTCACATTAAACCCGAGCATAAATGTTTATATTTATGTTACTTTGTCATATACATTTTCATGCAATGGCAAATCGATAATTAAATGACAGGGCAAATCCCCCAAGAGGATTAATCACTCAACCGCCTTGGTTGTGTTTTAACTACAGATACCCTGTGACCTCCACAAAGTATGAAATGCACATCCCCAAGTCACTGGGTGGCACAGAGGTGGGGAGGGGGGAGGGAACTGCATCAGAGCAATTAAGCTGGCAGTGCCAAAGGGGTTCAAATCCGGGTTACGGTCGCCCGCGATTTAAGTGTTCTCATGGGCTGCACCAAAACGGATCACTGAAATTGGATATTCAAGCTTTGTGGATTACACATTTCAGCTTCACTACCATGCAGTTAACTCGTTACAGGGCACGCACCACAGGGGATGGGGTGCCTTTACTGTGGCTTAAGAAGCTCACTTAAGTAACCTCAGAAGTAGTCCTATGACGTCAGCTTCTAGGACCACTCTGACATCAGTCACACTTCCAGCTGTGAGAGTTCTCATTCTGATTCGCTTGATATCATGAGCCATGATTATTCATCTGGCGGACTGCGGAGCAACCACATCTGGCCACTTGATGATTCCTGGAGCAACTCACTAAAAACATATGGCTTCACTGAGATACGGAGAAAGACAAGGGATTAGTGAGATGAAAGCGAGATACACACGAGATAAGAGAGCCGTAGACGAGAGTTTACAAAAACTTGTGAGATTAAAGGGAGAAATAAAAAGACATGTTATGACGTCACGACACCACACGACATCTGTAAATGCCAACGCGACGAGGTTAAAACTTCACGCGAAATGCCACGATGCCCTCCGGCACACGGTAGTTAGCTTTATCGCGTAGCCCACAAGAAATATAATAGCTGAAGAATCCCATTATTAGGCATGGCCCCCCCCATTGCACAAACGACAAAAGCATAAAAAGAGAAAACACTGGAAACGCAAGAGGGACGGGTGGACGCACAGGACTTTCCGTCGGGTATCGATATGGGCGGATGAGTTGCCGGTAGCTCGGTGAGTTCACCGCTCAGTCTGTTTGCTTGCCACCAAATCTGTTCGAATGGAGTCAACAATTCAATGTTGATGGCAGCACAACTGGAATACTATTGGGAGAAAAGGAAAACAATGTGTTCATTGTAAATACAAAACGAACCATAGCTTCAGCATGTGGTTTATAGTGTAGCCGACATCTATCCAGGCCGGCATGGCGCACGATGATGGTGTGGCCAGCACCATGCCTGGTTACCTTTGTCTCCCGAGCGCTGATGTTTACACACCGCACCAGCTACTCATTTAAAGCTCAGCTGACACAGGACAGGTTCAAATATCACTAGCTACTGATGTGAGCCACAGCAGGGAATTGAGCAGAGGTCATCAGGTTAATTGTGTAGTGCCTTAACCACTGCTCCACCACTCCCCACCATACACACAACAGCCGTCATGCGCCACGACGCCACTGTGATATCACCACAGCATTTGTGCCAGCCTACGTGCATTTTGAGGCCATGTTAAGTGTCGATTGCTAGCGAGCAGGTTATGGGACAGACCCACGTATTATGGATTAGCTAATCGAGATGAATGGAAAATGTACCACCTGTGCTACAATCTTCCATGCCTACACACCTCCAAAATCATATCCCTCTTACACACACCGACAAACACTCCTACACACCTATAGAGACACACGAAGACCACCCCCCCCCCATTGTATCCTTTATAGACTATTGTGGCAAATGCTGTTAGCAAACACCTATTAAAGCTGGCACTGTGCACAAGTGCTGATATTTTGGACATAACGCACCAGTTACTCCTTTCTAAGGCCAAGGTTACTTCGGGTTGGGGCAGCATCAGTTCAGGTTCGTAGCACATTGCGCCAACCGCTAAACTACTGCTCCCCATGACAAAGATCCCCATATAGCCTTAACAGATTGTTGGGGCAAGTGCTATTGCGAGCACCTATGAAGGCCGAAACGGTACACATGGGGGTGGGTGGCCAGCACCACGCACAACGCCTTTGTCTCCCCAGTGGCGATGTTTATACACGACACCAGGTACTCATTTGAGGCTGAGTTGACCTCGGAGAGGCGCAAGACCAGTTCAGATATTCGTCACCGATGTTGGCCACAAGCGGGAATGGTACGTAGCGCAGCGTACCAACCGCTACACTACCGCTCCCCACAAAAAATACGCACACAAGCATGCACGTACCTTGTTGGTGTTGAGCGACGTAAGCACGGGGGGCGGCTCGCTGCTCTCGGCGAGGATGTCCACCTCGGAGACGAGGGCCAGGTTGAGGAGCAGCACGTCGCACACGCCCACCTTGCCACTCGACGACGGGCATTCTGGGGTGCCGGCCGAGTTAAGGAGCTTATTCGTTCGCTGGTTCACTCACTCGCTTGCCCACTCACCAGGAGTCAAACACGTTCGTTAGCCATCGACCAAGACGCTGTTGCAATGCAGTCATTTTTGTCAATCCTCGCCGTACGTTATTGCTGATGTATTATTAAAGGACCGGAAAGATCGCTAGTTTGCACATGGCTAGCCAATGAAGAAAGAGGGTAACCGCTGGCTAGAACGCTTTTCCTTCCAATATTAGGAAGCCACTTTTAAATGTAGATTAAAAACTCATTACTTTAGAAGTAATTTTTGTGCTTAGTTTGTTGTCCTTCCCTCGCACTTTCGATGAGCACGGCTGGCTACGTACGGTGCAAAAGAAGTTCAACATATATACAATAAGATGTACAATGCAGCTGCTCTGGAACATGCACAGTACACTGTCAATCCACTGCTGGACGATGGCTACCTGCCCATGCCTTGTGGATGTTTTGGAAGAAGTACAAACTCAACTCCACACTCTAGTTGATGAGCATGCCTGAAAATATAACTTATTAAATTTACAACTATAATGATGTTCGGCACATACTAGATTTTTTTTAATGAATACGGCAAGTCGATACTTAAAACTAGGACAAAAGCGACATTTTAGAATTAACCAAAAATTACGTTTAAGTTGATTAGTTTCACCCATAACAGAAGCCCAAGTTCTGCATGCATGTCAACTTCGTTCACACCATACGTAGCCAACTGTGCTAATCGGAGATGATTTAAGGATCATACTAAACGCTGACAAATATATAATCCTCACCACTAGTGTACCGCTAAACCTCGCAAAAAGTGGGAACAGTTCACTGCTGATTGCTCCTCTAAAACAAAAGATGATCTTCACTTTATTTTATATAAACAACCTGGTTGGCCCACTGGGACCATAAAAGTCCTTTTTTACACACAGGAGAATAAAGCGGATTTAGGAAGATTTTTTTTGGAAAACTGGTCATATAAACCCAAGCCAAGCCATCTTGTTAAAACTTCGTAATTTTGTAATTGAAACCCAACTTTAAATGAGGCAGTTGATTTTTGGAAACGTTTTAGTAGCGAACGCTTGTGCCAAACCGGTTTTAAATATGTTCACGAATAGTATACAGTAATTGCATTTTCCAGGAAATGCCCCATTGAGTCACAAGAGGCTTTTCTCAGAGGAGTCCTGAATTGTCTTCAGACAATGCACCCTCCAAAAGCACATTTCGCTACGTACGGTGCAAAAGAAGTTCAGACAGACTGAATGTCGCTGTGATCAGCGAGTTGTCACAACCAGTCTAAAACCACGCACGTCAGTCAACAAATGACCCGGAATGAGTCCAATCTTGTCATAGATGAAAAGTTAAGCAGTTTTGAGCCCAGATTTGGATGTGACCATGCGCAAAATAAAGGTGCAACAGGCAGTCGGGGCCGTGCAGCAAAATCTACCGCTGTTCTCTTAACTACCCCCTCCACCTTTACAAAACCCGCAATGACCAGTGCGGTGAAGTATGTTCAATTATGGTGAGAATTATAACCCTTACACAGCGAGTGGATTGACCAACGGGCTTTGCACGTACAGAATCCATACGCCATCGACACATTAAGCCGCCCAACACGGCTCTCTCCACAAAGAGAGAACAATCCTCCGCATTGAACTTCAACCCCTAAGTCTTGACCTCCGCCTGAACCTAGTTCGGCCTTCAAATTAGATCAAAACAGCGACGAGACACACAACTCGTGCCCGCAATCCTCGCCCTTAAAAAAACCACGTGGAAATAAACCACCAACCTTAAAATGTTTCCTGTTGCGCATTTTATCCTCGTGTTCCGGTAACAAAAAAATATAAAAGTGCAGAGAGGCATAAGCCCGAGGCCACATCAAAACGTAGCGTGGCCACAAAACTACGGTATTTGTGACCTACAGCGCAATGGTTGTAGTGTGTGTATGGTTTAAATGCCACGTAACGTTACTCTCACAAGGCAACTTTAAGCATTACGGTACACGTACGGCCGGCCCTAAGCAATATCCCGTGGACTATTGCATACAACATATGAATGGATTCTCCTGCAACAGTTTTTTTTACCGTTTTTAAACAATTAACATTGCAAAACAATTGTTCGTACAATTAAACCTCGGCTTGAATGTGGCACAATATCGTGGTTTTTTTTCACCTTCATCGATAAGTGGCCATATCGGGCATAACTTTCTTTAAGCAACGTATCCAACCTACGATTACTTTATCATTAAAGACAACATATACCGATGGCGCGAACACACACCTACATTTACGTGCCTTTAAAGCGTCCTTTAACACGAACAAATACCGACCACTTAACCATCCAAGCCGCCAACTGTACGCGAACACACCGAAGCATTTTACAAGGGGACACGCGCCAACCACAAAAAGACCACCACAAACACCGCCCCAAAGCCCCCCCCCCCCCCCGAGATAAACTCGCGGGCATCGACGGACCAAGCAACGCCCGACAGTGACCACGTCGAGAGGGGTTTTTTTGTTTCAAACATTCGGACAGCGAGCGCCGAGCGGGCGAGGTCGCTTCGCACCCCCCCCCTCCCTCCTCCCCCCCCTCCATCCCTCACCCTCCCCGGGTGGAGGCATCTAGGCAAGCGCGGTGTTCTTCGAGGCCTCGCGGCGGCCGACTAGGCCTCGACACCCGACCGGCTCAAAACGGACGACGGCGAACGCGTCGCGGCGCGACGGAGAATGGATACTGAGGGTGAGCATCTTCGAGTGGTAGTCGAAGGCGAGCACCTCGCCATGGATCTTCTGCCCCAGGCAGGTCACGCACGCCACTTGGCTCCCGACGCTGAAGTAGTCATTGGGAGCCGCCATTTTGACTGGAGGCGGCGGCGAAGAGGCGGTGACGTCACGAGCGGGGGGTGGGTGCTAGAGGGGGGAGGGGCGGGGCGGTGGCGGCAGTGGGCGGAGGGAGGTCACGGGGTCACCCGTTCAATTCCGTTCCTTGATTGAGTCGTTAACTTGATTCTTCACTCAATATTTAGACGCGACGTTTCGGCCAAGGGCCCTTATTCAGAGCACGAAAATAGAGAGGGTCGGAGCAGAGAATGTTTTTGAGATTGCACTTCACAACGCGGGGCCTGATGAGAATTATATTTAAGATAAAAAATAAACTTTCAGAATGAAGAGTTTATAATTGGTATATTAATAGTTACCTAAGAGTAGTTGTTGAATAACAGAGAAACCCTTCAATAACTAAAAGTGTATGACGAAGCATTAGCATACCGTCTCAACCCATACGGTTTACCCCGTATTCTTGTACAGGAAAATTGCGTTTTCAGGTCCATACGGCGTACAGCCGTTTCAATACGGGCACAAAAATATTTATTTGTTTGTGTTTCTCCCTTGTGATGGGACTTTGTAGGATGAACGTTGAGATTTATGCGGGCACGGGGTGACCAATAAGGTCCTGAATTGGTCTGTAATAAGGTAGGGCACTGACGAAGGGTCGACAGGTGTGGGTTATTATTATACATATTGCTGACATTGCATTATAGGTGGCCAGTTTATTTAAATTTAAAGGATGGTTCATTTAACGTGTGTGTTCAATCGGTTCTTTGGTCGTTCATTTAGCTATTCATTAGTTCACGTAATCGTTCATAAACTCGTGAGATGCTCGTATAGAGCACTTGTTCATTTTAGCGTGTGCAGATTTGAAGCTTTCGTGACTGCAAGGATTCATACTCTTAGGTTTTTTCGGTATCATGATACAGTAAAATTTCGATTTAAAGCTTTCGTGACTGCAGGGATTCATCTTCTTGGTTCTTTCGGTAAAGTCACGTAGAAGGGAAATAATAAAATAATAAAAATAAACCAATAAAATAATTCTTACAACGAAGAACAGGTCTGTCGGGAAGACAGCGTCTGAATGACGCTGTCTTCCCGACAGACCTGTTCTTCACCTGAGGACGGCTGCTTGCGTTGTGGCCGAAACATCGTGAGAATTATTTTATTGTTTTATTTTTATTATTTTATTATTTCCCTTCTACGTGACTTTACCGAAAGAACCAAGAAGATGATACAGTAAATTTGGCTGTGACGGTCCCACCTCAAGACAGAGACTTGTGTTGCCTCCAAAACGTCGTGATTTAATTTAGTTATTTTCATTTATTATTATTTCATTTTATTATTGTTATTTTTTACCTACGTGACTTTACCGGAGTGTTTAGCGTGTGCGTTTGAGATCCGTGATTTCGTAGAGATTGCAGAGTTAGAGCTTGCAGACTTCGTCGGTCTGCTCATTGCAAGGCCGTAATTATAATATATATTGGGGGGGACACATCAAATATGCTGAAAATGTCCCCCCAATATATTGCTATAAACAATCTTTTAAAAAATGAATAATTGCTATGCTATGTAAATAAAAAGAACAATTTGCTAAACCTTGGCCACAATACCTGGACTTGTCTTCATATAACAATGCATAGATTTTTGTTCATATGATTGTGGTTATGGTTGTATTTTATTAATCCCTAATCTCTGCCATTACTTACAATGAAACAAGAAAAGGTAACAAAGAAAAAATAGAGCAATGTAATACAATACACTATTAGACATTATTGTAAAAATAAATGAAAAGTCCATCCCATGTGTTCGTGAATGTTTTAATATTTTAGGCAGGAAATGGCAGGAAATTAGTTTTCAAATTTAGATATTTTTTTTCTGGGGGGGGGGGGGCGGGCCGAGACCCCCTGGAAGATTTGGTTCCCCCCAATGTGGACTCCATGGCTACGGCCTTGGCTCATTGGATCATACTCTTAGGTTTTTCGGTAAAGTCACGTAGGTAAAAAATAAATAATAATAAATAATAGAAATAAAATAAGTCTTGAGACAGTAAATCTAGCTGTGACAGTCCCACCTGATGACGGAGACTTGTGTTGCCTCCGAAACGTCGTGATTTACTATTTTATTTCTATCATTATTTCTATTATTTATTATTACTTATTTTTTACCTAGGTAACTTTACCGAAAAACCTTAGAGTATGAATCCTTACAGTCACGAAAGCTTCAAATCTAGAATAATTGGATCATCCCTCTCAACATGAAACGTTGGACCAATGTTGCTTATTTACTGGGATTAGCTTCCCCGGGATGGCGGGGGGTTGATGAGGGGGGTGACGTGAACGCTCATCCATTACCACCCCCAATCCCCTTCCGCTTATTCATTCGTCCACAATTCATTTTAATCGTGCTAATTCTCTCAATCCTTCACCACTCGTACATTCATCTCATTGTCACCACCGTCACCCATGATCTATCCACTGGTGGATGAAGGCCTTCTGTTCCAGGCCGTCGCCATCTCTCGTGGTCTCACGATAGAAATAATCCACCCAGCAGCTGCACAGGAGCTCGGCGCGTTCCCTCCTTGGACTGCCACTCCCACATTAGTCTCGACCATCAGCCATCATCCCTATTGTAGCGACGTGTCCTGCCCCAAGCACCACTTACTTTGTTTAGTCCATGAGATCTCTAATTTTGTTTGTGTCAGTTACTTGTTCTGCGCTGCGGTGGCGATATGTTAACTACCTCGCCTGGTAGGCAGAAGATCGTGGGTTCGATCCCGACCCTGACGCCTGCTGTATAATTGGAATTTGCACTCTCTCTCTCCCTGTGATCGCGTGGTTTTTCCTCCAAGTCCTCCGGGTTTTCCCTCCACATTTAGAATCAACATGCGTTTTAGAGTATTTGGCTGCTATAAATGTCCACGTGATAAGCCACTTCGTTGAGCTATAATTTGTGGTCAGGTCGCTTCTAAAAAAAGAGTTATACAGCTTAGTGGGCCTTACCTGGTAAAATAAAAATAATAATTTAGTTTAGGTCTGGCTGCACATTTCCCATGCCTCTCTGCACATGTTTCAGATTATGCTCAGTTTTCTTTGGCAATGTCCACGCATCTGATCTATAAACCACATCACAGCAAATTATGTATATACTGATTACAAACTTCCCTTTGATGGGACAATGGGTAATTTACTTCCCATTACTCACAAACCCACGCGATGATTTACATATTTCATTCCTGGCACCGTGTTCCATATACGACCACACTGCTATGCCACTGATCTCATCTATAGGTTGGAAGACACTGAAAACGTAACTTTACACTGGAATAGTTCTTTATTGTACGTTGTTTTATGTACATTTTTATAGAACCAGAGTCTCATCCATTGCAAAGGCATTGTCTCATACAATACAGAACCACTGTTTCATTCAATAAGAAACCACTCTTGATTTGAAGCTTTCGTGACTGCAGGAATCCATACTCTTTGTTTCTTTCTGTAAAGTCACGTGGGTAGAAATAAAATAAATCACGACGTTTCGAACGCAACACAAGCGCCCGTCTTGTGTTGCGTTCGTAACGTCGTGATTTATTTTATTTTATTTCTACCTACGTGACTTTACCGAAAGAAACAAAGAGTATGAAACCACTGTTTCATCCATTATGGAAGCATTCTCAAGCATCATTATATAACCATTGTCTAATCCACTCCACAAAATTGCCTCAATCCAAGTTCGAACCACTCATTGTGTTATCATTCAATTTCGTGCCATCGTCTTATTCCATGACAAACCATCGTCTCACTATTAAAGAATAATAGAATTGTCCCATACAATATAGAATCAGTGTCTCATCCATTATAAAACAACCATTGTCCCATGCTACAGAACGATGATACCTCACGATTTTGCACCATTATTCATCCCAAACAAAAGCATGATCTCACCCAATAAAGAACCATTATCTTATCCGTTACATAACCATTGCCGAATCAAATACAGAAGCCTTATAACGTTACACAAGTTACGGGTGGTTCTCAACAGATTTCAACATTTACCAGTTGTGTGATTGTTATTATCGCCACCTATGAAGGTCCACTCAACCCATCATCCCACCAGGTTGATTAAACCCGGCACCAGCTTGCACCCGGGTGTCGCTCACAGCTCATCCTTGAGCAGCTGCAGGGCCCGATTCATGGACTTGTAGACTAGGAGACACGCACAACCGACAAAGATTTCATCATCATCATCATCACCAACTTTATCATCATCATCATCAATAGCATTACTCAATTAGGATTACACATGGAATTCTTCTCTACCGACTGGCAGGCTGATACCAGATTGCAGGCCACGTGCTAAAACACCTTATTCTGCAAAGGGACAGCTGCCACTGGGGATGCCCCTTAAAATATTTGTGAGTACTGAATACAGTCACATTTGCAAATGAAATTATCTTAAATAAATAAATACGCAATGAAATACATGAACATTATTATAATACAATACGAAAAATTGGATTTCATGAACAGAACGTAAATTTAAAATAAATGTTAAAGTATTAAATAATTGTTTATAAATTAACTTACCTTAAATTATGATGATGCTGCACTTTATCATCACCGTCACTTTACCCCGTCACTTTACCTTATCACTTAATCTCGTCACATTCTCTCTCACGATGCAGTGGTCGTGTCGAGTTCCAAATGCAATTCGCGGATAGCCAAAACCGCGGAGAGCCAAGTTCGCGAATAACGAGGGGAACCACTGCATTTACATGTTCAGTCTCCGTGTGGATCCGTGCCCATCGCACCCAATCTCGGGTAACACGAGTGCCACTCACGTAGATCCACGTCTGCCGCATGGTAGAGGTACAGGTGGTTGGAGTATCTGCCCGTGATGTCGCCTCTCACGGTCCACGATGGGTCTGTGGCAAGTTGGCGAAGGTGTACAGGTGAGCGGGGTGAAGGTGATGATGGTGTGGACAGGTGGAGAAGACACGGTGGCGTCACGTCATGAGGTTAGCACGTGAGTGGCTGCACACACTCCCGATACTGATAATTTAATTCCCGTGCGAAAATCCGCGTGGGTAATTACCACGTCATGGTTTGCCACGACGTGATGCCGATTTTTGCTATCGCTGTCACTTTGCGAGACGAACCGTTCGTGTGAGAGAACGCTCCGTGGAAGCGAATAAGACAGAGCCACCTCTGGGAGGCCGTCGAGTGCCCTGGTCTACACAGTAGAGGGCAGCACTTTCTCATCCATGAAAGCGATGGACACTGATTGAGATAGGGCAAACCAATATTTCATTATCATATTCTTAGGTTTTTTTCGGTAAAGTCACGTAAGTAAAAAATTAAAATTAATAAAAGTAAAATAGAAATAAAATAAAAATCACGAAGTTTCGGAGGCAACACGCCCGGCCGCCTTTGTCTGCCCAGTGGCGACGTTCACATACCACACCAGATACTCATTTGAGGCTGAGTCGATCTAGCGGAGGCCCAGGATCGGTTCAGATAATCGTCACCGGTATTGGCCGCGAGCGAGAGTCGAAATCGAGTCTCTGCCGGGTTCGTAGCGCGGCACGCTAACCGCTGCGCCACTTCTCCCTACTCACACACACGCAGCGGCTCCATCCTTCCGTGATCCACCAGCCCCCCGTGGATCTACACCCACACCCCGTCTCAGGTTAGGGATCTCACCCACAAACATGATCCTGGGAACGTAGCGACCATCCGGAGCCAGGTTCTGATCGTTGGGCTCGGCCTGTGAGAGACATCGGATCAAGATGGGCAGCAGAAAGGGAGGAGGAGGGTGGAAGGAGGGAGGAAGATGAGAAGGGAGGAGGAAGAGGGAGGAGGAGGGAAGAGGAGGGAGGAGGGTGGAGGAGGGAGGAGGGAGGAGGAGGGATGAAAAGGAGGGTGGAAGGAGGGAGGAAGATGAGAAGGGAGGAGGAGGAGGAAGAGGGAGGAGGAGGGAGGAGAAGGGAGGAGGGAGAGGAGGAGGGAGGAAGGAGGAGGGAGGAGGAGGGAGGAGGAGGAGGGAGGAGGAGGGAGGAAGGAGGAGGAGGGAGGAGGAGGAGGGAGGAGGAGGAGAGAGGAAGAGGAGGAGGAGGGAGGAGGAGGAGGAAGGAGGAGGAGGAGGAGAAGGGAGGAGGAGGGAGGAGGAGGAGAGAGGAGGAGGGAGGATGAGGGCAGCAGAAAGGGAGGAGGAGGGAGGTGGGAGGAGGAGGGAGGAAGAAGAGGGAGGAAGGAGGAGGGGGGAGGAGGAGGGAGGAGGAGGAGAGAATGGGGATGAGAGTTGAGGGAAGAGAGGAAAGACGAGAGAAGGAAGGCGGGAGCAGAAGTGAGTTGCACAGAGGAGCAGCAGCGTCTGTTTTCAAAGTGGGCGGGGGGAGGGATTCAAAGTGGGGGTGGCAACACAGAAGTCACGTGCTTTACGGGAGGATTGAGTTGCTTTCGATATATTGCTGTGTAAACGGTCAAGTGTGCTATACAGGGTGCTTCAAAACAATGTTAACACTTTCGAGAATTTGCAACAACACCACAAGAATGTGCCTCCGAGCTCTGGAGACCACCTGCAGAAGATTCCAGGCACGTGTTGACAATGATGGCGAACAAGTCGGAGACTCTTTGACTTTCTGAAGCTATTAACATCGCATTTGTTATCATTTAACAGTGTTCATCTTCTTGGTTATTTCGGTAAAGTAACGTAGAAGGGAAATAATAAAATTATAAAAATAAAACATAATAAACTACAATTCTCACGACGTTTCGGCCACAACGCAAGCAGCCGTTCTCAGGTGAAGAACAGGGCTGTCGGAAAGACAGCGTCTGAATGAACACCACCAAGCTTGGCAGCGTATATCTAGCGTATATTTAAGCGTATATTTAAGCGTATATTTAAGCTGGGTTAGAAGAGGAGGACGCCTTGACAAATCGAAATATAACAGTGTATTATTTGTTATTTTTTCAATGCAAAACGATAGTCCCATATAAGTGGGAACATATTTTTTCAGCAGCCTGTATGTATATACATCAACTGTAACTGAAAGTCATCGTCAAGAATCGTCGACAGCTTGGCACCAAACTGTGAGCTCCGCGGCCTCGGGTCGTCACCGACCCGAACGTTGAGGCAGATGAAGCTCTCGGAGGCGAGCTTCTGAATGGCTCTGTGTTGACTCATCCTGTTGCGCAATTCTGCACGCGAGCACAAAACCGGACCAAGCAATCAAATGCGCGGCATTTACCGGTACGCGTTTGCCGCTTCCGTTAACTTGCAGATATTAAATAACGCGTTAATTGACAAGCAACTTCCATCACGAAACTCCACGGCAGAGGCCGATCTCGGCACTGCCGCTACCGGTCCATCGGCAAGTCCCATCAGCTCCCCACATCCTTCCGTGGCGCAGGCTCACCTTTACTGTAGGGGCAGGTTTCCAGCCAGATGATGAGCATGAGCGGCTGCCTCCTGTAGGGCACGCGTTGCGGGCGTGAGAGCAAAGCGTGTTATTTTTTGTCATCACCGCCATCGGACTCCGTTCGTCGAGGAGTATAAAAAAACAAACGCGACGTGAACTCCGGTCATCCTCGCGCCGCGCGGCCCATCGAACAAAGGCGGGCGCAGCATCGAGCGCATTCACATCGCGCTTTTGCGGCCGTCTGGAACGTTCTTCGTTCCGAGATTAGGACGCCACTGGAGAGATGTGCACTGTTAAATCATCATCTCGATTGAAAGCTCATTTCTTTAGAACTGCTTTTTGTGTGTTTAGTGTTGTCTCCCCCCCCCCCCCCGCTGCACCTCCGATTAGCGCGGTTGGCTACGTACGGTGCGAAATAAGTTCAGCATACATGCGAAAACACATTCCTGCGGAGTGAGCTGGTAGGAACGTTGGGTTGCTCGGTCAATGGCCAGGGTCAACGGCGGCGTGGTGTTTTCCGGAAATATGGCCGACTGTGAGGGCGGGCACAAGCCGGCGTGAGTAGGTTAAACGTTGAGTTTTATAAGGGGACCACGGGGTGACCAGCCCCTCTCCACCCAGCCCCACCCCACCCCGCCCCACCCCTCCCACCCCCCACCCAGCCCCACCCTCCCCGCCCAGCCCCTCCCCACCCTCCCCACCCAGCCCCTCCCCACCCTCCCCACCCAGCCCCTCCCCACCCTCCCCTCTCCACCCAGCCCCACCCCTCCCATTTTTGGGATGCCCGACGGACGGACAGACGGACACAATAATCCCTTGTGGGTTGGTGTAACCAGGAGGTTCCTACCAGTATAAGGTCAACATAATACACATACATGTATTTGTGCGTTGTACATAAACGCAACACATTCGTCAATAACACCGTGTAGCCTTAAAATGGAAAATGTATATAAAAACAATATAATTTTTTTATTTTTTGTTATTTTACCAGGTAAGTACCACTCAGCGATTTAGCTATTTTTCAGAAGCGACCTGGCCTCGAATGACAATTCAACAAAGTGGCTTATCGTGTGGAAATGTATAGCAGCCTCATACTCAAAACGCGTGATGTTGATTGTAAATGTGGAGGGGAAAAAACGGAGGACCCGGAGACAAAACCACGCGACCACGGGGAGAACACGCAAACTCCAAATATACAGCAGGCGTTAAGGTCGGAATCGAACCCACGACCTCCTGTATACCAGGCGGATAGATGTGACGGCATCACTTGTGAGTCCTTTTATTTTTTCAATGGGCATGTGTCGCGTGGTGGCGGGTTTAACGACACATTTATATTTACGCGATCTAACCCCCCCCCCCACCCAAAAAAAAATGTATTATGGATGATATTGATCGCAAAAGCCTACTGCGTGTTAAAATGAGCTATGAGATGTGTGGAAGTCATCAGAGGGTACGTACGTCTCCTTTGCTCTCAGAAGGCCCTCTTCATAAGTCTGAACCCACTCGATGTCATTTCCCCAGCCTGCATGGCACAGCAGAACACACGAGCCAAACCATTACGTCAATGAGCTTAAGTGCAAGTATGACAACACCATGCACCGAGTGGCCGTGATATCACCACAGCGCGTGTGCCAGGCTAGGTGCACTTCGAGTCTGTTACGTAAAGTGTGGAAGGATCGCTGCTGGCAGAAGGCCATTGGACAAACTCATGTGCAGATGCACCACCTGTACTGCCCAATGCGCCAACTTGTTGCGTTAATCCACACGGTGCTCCACTCGTTGTTGTGAGCGTCGTTCCTCCGCCCTCTGCTGTTGTTGGAGGGCGACTGCCTCCAACTGGCCAGTAGCATCCTTAATGAACCTCATCCTCCACAGAGGCCGTTCTTGACACCACTGGTACCGGTCTTCGCCAAGTCCTCATGGACCGCATCAGTCCACCTCTTCTCAAGCCCGTGCCGCGCCTATTTCGCCCCCTCTTTTCGGCCAAACAGAAGCTGCTTGGGCATGCGATGGTTGCGCTTGCGGGCTCCGTGACCCAGCCAACACAACACGAGACTCAAAGCACTGTAGAACTTTAGGCTGAGCCTGCCCTATGAGTGAAACCAGACGACACGATCAGAATATTGTTTGAGGGTCCAAATCGTAGTTTGTTTTCACTTTTCTTTGTTGCAGTCACGAAAACTTCAAATCTAGAATTGTTCTCACTTTTGTTTTGTTAAAAGCATATACCACAATACACGTGTGCCAACTATCAACCATATCGTCCTCATGGAACATAATTGGAGTTTACATCAGCCACTCAGTCACAATTACTTTATGCAACGAAACTAATTTAATTTTATCAGGTAAGGCCCACTGAGCTATATAATAGCCCTTTTTCAGAAGCGACCTGGCCACAAGTGATAGTTCAACAAAGTGGCTTATCACGTGGAAATATATGGCAACCAAATACTCTAAACGCATGTTGATTTTAAATGAGGTGGGAAAAACCGGAGGACCAGGAGAAAAATCCACGTGACAGAGATACACCGCGGAATGCAAACATAAAGGTGTTCGGGTCGGGATCGAACCCGCGACCTCCTGTATACAAGGTGAGGTAGTTAACATCTCCTAGCCACCGTGGCACGCCCCCTTCAACATCTGTGAAAAAGAGCTGCATAGCTCATCGGTTTCCTCCACTATAAATACATATAATCAGATTCCCATTCTGAGCTGATTGGATATTGCTAAAGTGTCGTCTATACATCTTAATAACGACTAAATAACGTGCATTAATACTGCGTGTGAGACGCGCAGAGGCTTGGAAACAGGACGAGTTGCGCTGTCCAGAATTCCTCCAAAGTTGTCCTCGTGGCCCCGATTAGAGAGCCTGCCAAGGTGGCTCGCGATCGTAAAAAAATAAAAAGTTTAGACTCGCCCCCGCCATATGAACGTGGAGTTGTCACCACTGTCTCGGATAAGCACCGCTTACATGCACATTTAAAGCAGGAATTTACTTTTACATTGTTTATATCTATACATGGATCACCCCTTGCATTATAGACCGTGGTCGAAATTTAAATTAAGGAGCGCCACTGTGAAATCGATTCGTCCTCACACGGTCGCTGCTGCTTCCCCTCTGCAGAATGATCCGAGTACAGGTATTGAAGAGGTTCCTGCCAGCGGTGTTGGGGAAAGTGATTGGTTAATTTCACGTACTTAGGCTTTCGCGACCATTAGTATGATTCACAATAATTCGATTACTTTGAGGTTCGATCGCTGTTTGTCGGTACCGTATGTGATGCCGAGCTGAGATGTTTTGTTTTATTAACAGATGATGATGATGATGATTCATACAACATTGTTATCAGCCCTAATAGCCTTCCGGTTTTTTTGATAAAAAAAAATCAATTGGCGTGTTCGCTCAACGTGGCATCTTGATTTGATTGGTTCTGTCGGGTGGTGGAGGGTTATCATGAAACTAAATGGACATTATACCGACACGACGACATAAGCCACAAGTAAAAGTCGTCTCGAGTGTTTTGAGAAGTGCCGGGAAAACAGCGTCACGTACCGTCACATTTCCATCACCTATTATACAGACATACGTACTGTATATATATAGTAAATACATAAACATGTGCGTTTATATTATATATATTGGCTGCAATCAATTTTCACATGAGACACCTCGTTGAGCTATCATTTGTGGCCAGGTAGCTTCTGAAAAATAGCTACATAGCTTAGCGGGGCCTTACCTGGTAAATAAAAATGAATAGTTTGTAGTAGTTTATAGTTTATAGAGTGTTTGTAGACTGCCAGTACCGGAATCCAACGTCCTCTGGACCCTGCCCTCTCCGCCGCACGCGACCGCGCACAGGAGCGCCGCTGCTGCCAGGAGCGACCTCATGATCCCTGGCACAGCGAGAGACACAGAGAGAGACACACAGAGAAAGACCGAGAGAGAGAGACACACACACACAGACACAGAGACAGAGAGACACAGGCAGAGAGAGACACACAGACAGAGAGAGACACAGCCACACAGAGAGAGACAGAGATACACACAGAGACACAGAGACGAAGGGCCAGTACATGGGACCTCCACTTAAATACGAGGCACGGGGCCCAATGGAGAGACGCCAGGTGGCCGGGGTCTTCGTGCAAACAACACTCAGGCTCGCTGGCCGCGTGGAGGAGGCAGATGAGCACACAAAGCGCCTCGTTAGGGCCGGGGGGGGGCCTCGGGCTAGCCGGATGTGGTCCATCACTTGGTGCCAATGACAGAGAGCGGTGCGGTTCGCAATTGTTAAGCCGTGCGGTTTGCGATTATTTCTGGACGATCGGGCCGCTGCCAACCCTGCAAAAAGAAATATGTTATTGGGGAGGTATCATGCGCCAATGAAAATGTTTGAAAGCGGGACTCCAAGCCAGTGCGGGCGGTCGGCAGAGACCGGCAATTAGCCGGGCAGTGGCGACGAGGCACAACGCCACTCGATGTTTGGTTGTGCCACGGTGCGAATTAGCGATCCGCTTCGCACGAGCCTTGCACACCAACGCCAGATAGGTCCAAGAGGAGCCCAGGACGGGAGCCACTGAACCATAGGACGTCCGAACGCCGGGTCTGTGATCCGGCGTTTTGGCGGTGAGGGTTGGTGGATCACGCACAGATTTGTGAGACTCCTAAACCCGCTGGGCTGCTGCGTCGGTGGCAAGGCAGTGCAAGCAAAAGTGTTGTCCGTGAAAACTGCCCTCCCTCTCTTTCTAGATTTGAAGCTTTCGTGACTGCAAGGATTCATATTCTTAGGGGTTTTCGGTAAAGTCACGTAGGTAAAAAATTTAAATTTAAAATTAATAAAAGTAAAATAAAAATAAAATAAAAATTACGACGTTTCTTTCGGGGGCAACACAAGTCTACGTCATCAGGTGGGACAGTCACAGCTAGATTTGCTGTATCACTTGATACAGCAAATCACTTGCACTTGATACAGCAAATCACTTGATACAGTAAATCTAGCTGTGACGGTCCCACCTGATGACGGAGACTTGTGTTGCCTCCGAAACGTCGTGATTTTTATTTTATTTTTTATTTTACTTTAATTAATTTTAATTTATAATTTTTTACCTACGTGACTTTACCGAAAAAAACCTAAGACTATTTCCCTCTTTTTCTCTCTCTGTGGAGAGCTTTCAGTGTCGATTCCCTTGTGTGCCTGGTGGATTTACTCTGCATGCTGATACATTTGCAAACTCGCGTGCTCAAGAATAACGTTTGAATCGGCGTATGTCGCGCTATCTGCTGATGCTCCCTCCTGCTGTTGTGGAGTGACTCATGCAGCCTGCTATGGCTGCAGAGTTTGGTGGTACATGTTGTTTACGTCATTTATTGTGGTTGTTGTTGTTTGACTTGCATCCCACTGGGATTTTTTCACACAGTGTTGGTGTACGGTGCTTTTTCTGCAATATGTTGCTGTCTTTTCTTGGATTTTCTGTTTGCGCATAGTCACTTTAAGATGTTTTCTTGTTCATGTCTTTGTTTTTTGTTTGTTGCGGTTGCGGTTGCACCCGATTCAAGAGCCGAATGGCTCACAGGGCTATACCTAATAAATGAACTTGAACTTGCGTGGGTCAGAAACATGTGAACAATGGCAAATAGAGAACGGCGCAAACACGAGCTGCAGAGTGAGTGGCAAGGCAGCGCTGGGGACGAGATGCCACGCTCGGAGTTGCTGACCCGTCCTTACTGGACACCAGAGGTCGCAAACGGGTTTTGATTCCTTACCCGTACCCGTACCCGGCCGCACCAGGGTTGCAAACGGGTACCCGTACCCGTACCCGGCCGGGTATGGGTACCCGTACGCTACCCATACCCGTACCCTACCCAAAATGAGTGACAAACGGTTACTCCTCGGTGACTCACGGCCTACCCGTACCCGGCCGCACCAGGGTCGCAAACGGGTACCCGTACCCGGCCGGGTACGGGTAGCCGGGTATCGGGTAGGGTACGGGTATCGGGTACCCGGTTGCGACCTCTGCTGGACACCTGTGACACAAGAAGGGGGGCTTCACAGCTCAACGGATTCCTTCAGTCGAAGTAAAGATTCTTAATTCCGAATTGCACGGTGAGAGAGACAGTGGAAGGCGTGGCTCGGCGAAAACGCAGATATGCAGGTGAGAGAGGAGATCGCATTGAGTGTTAAAGGCGGCCGGGCGTGGTGCTGGCCACCCCACCCCCCTCTTCATAGGTGCTACTCGCTAACAGCACTTTCCACAAAAGTCTAAATTTAAAACGAATTTCTGAGATTGAAAGCTCATTTCTTTAGACCTGCTCTCTCTGTGTGTGTGTGTGTTAGTTTGTTGTCCTGCCGCATCTCCCATGAGCGCGGTTGGCCCAGTACGACGAGAGAAAGAGAGAGAGAAAAACAACTTCAACGTACAAACAGTTCTGTTCAGGCTATGTCATTGCCTGTGGAGCGTCAAGCGGGCTGGCTTGGGCAGGACAAACGACGTCACGGCCGCAAGGGACGACCGCGAGCCAACGATACTTCAGGACGAGCTGTGGAAACCAGAGGCGGGATCGCGCACAGAGAAGGGCGTCCGCTGTCGGAGATGGAGCGAGGAGCTTAGCTCGTGCCGCAGGGAGCTTGCGGGAGGGGGGGGGAGGTCTTCGTCCAGCAGTGGATTGATCACGGCTGACGACGACGTCATCCGCCAAACATCCGAACGCGAGAGGCAATTTTAGCCGCGTTCGCAGTGCCCGTCGTTGTCGACGTGATCGTTCTCATATGCCGCGCACGTGATGTAGGAAACGCAGCGAAACATGTTTGACAAGATCAAAAAGAATCACCGCCGAGACTCCTGCACAGCGCAAGCCCGGTGCCAGGGCAGATGGTGCACAGCCTCAGGCTCGGCTGGCACTGTCATGCGCGTTTGACGATTTAAAAAAAAATAATTTTTATTGGTGGTGTTTTTTTTAATATACCGAGTTTCCGAAAATGAATATACAGCAATAAGAAAGTTGAATAGTTGTATTTTTATTCGGGATACCGACGTGAATGTCATTTGAATGCACGCATTTGACTCGTGTTCGCAACTATCGGCCGCGTGGCAGCGTTATGCGACGCGTTGGGGGCTCAGCCGGACACAAGTGGGCCTCGAATGAACAGATAAACAAGTAACACAAATGTGAGGAAAATGTAATTTAAAAAAAAATGTAGAATTACAAATTACCTGCGGTCTACCATGGACCAAGCCCGATTAACGCGTCTGGATATCGTATCCGTAGAGCAGCAGAACGTTGCTATTTCAGTCGAAGTGCATTGAGTCTGTGAGCCTTTAACATTGAAGCCTATGGGAGCCTTTAACATTGAAGTCTATGGGAGCCTTTAACATTGAAGTCTATGGGAGCCTTTAACATTGAAGTTTATGGGAGCCTCAACATTGAAGTCTATGGGAGCCTTTAACATTGAAGTCTATGGGAGCCTTTAACATTGAAGTCTATGGGAGCCTTTAACATTGAAGTTTATGGGAGCCTTTAACATTGAAGTCTATGGGAGCCTTTAACATTGAAGTCTATGGGAGCCTTTAACATTGAAGTCTATGGGAGCCTTTAACATTGAAGTCTATGGGAGCCTTTAACATTGAAGTCTATGGGAGCCTTAACATTGAAGTCTATGGGAGCCTTTAACATTGAAGTCTATGGGAGCCTTTAACATTGAAGTCTATGGGAGCCTTTAACATTGAGGTCTATGGGAGCCTTTAACAATGAAATCTATTGGAGCCTTTGACATTTAAGTCTCTGGGAGCCATTAACATTGAAGGCTATGGGAGCTTTTAACATTGAAGTCTATGGAAGCCTTTAACGTTAAAGTCTATGGGAGCCTTTAACATTGAAGTCTATGTGAGCCTTTAACATTGAAGTCTATGGGAGCCTTTAACATTGAAGTCTATGGGAGCCTTTAACATTGAAGTCTATGGGAGACTTTAACATTGAAGTCTATGGGAGACTTTAACATTGAAGTCTACGGGAGCCTTTAACATTGAAGTCTATGGGATCCATTAACATTGACGTCTATGGGAGCCTTTAACATTGAAGTCTATGGGAGCCTTTAACATTGAAGTCTATGGGAGCCTTTAACATTAAAGTCTATGGGAGCCTTTAACATTGAAGTCTATGGGAGCCTTTAACATTCAAGTCTATGGGAGCCTTTAACATTGAAGTCTATGGGAGCCTTTAACATTGAAGTCTAGTGGAGCCTCAACATTGAAGTCTATGGGAGCCTTTAACATTGAAGTCTATGGGAGCCTTTAACATTGAAGTCTACGGGAGCCTTTAACATTGAAGTTTATTGGAGCCTTTAACATTGAAGTCTATGGGAGCCTTTAACATTGCAGTCTATGGGAGTCTTTAACATTGAAGTCTATGGGAGCCTTTAACATTGAAGTCTATGGGAGCCTTTAACATTGAAGTCTATGGGAGCCTTTAACATTCAAGTCTATGGGAGCCTTTAACATTGAAGTCTATGGGAGCCTTTAACATTGAAGTCTATGGGAGCCTTTAACATTGAAGTCTATGGGAGCCTTTAACATTGAAGTCTATGGGAGCCTTTAACATTGAAGTATATGGGAGCCTTTTACATTGAAGTCTAATGGAGCCTTTAACATTAAAGTATATGGGAGCCTTTAACATTGAAATCATGTGGAGCCTTCAACAGAAACAAGTGTAATAGGCTGACTTTTCAGGCAAGCGTCCTTCTTCAGAGGGTAGAGAAAGGGGGTGGAGAGGGGGGTGGTTGGTCTCACGACCCGGCCAAGACATCACTCGCCACTTGTGTTAGCCGCAGCCGCGAATCAGACTCGGGTGTCGAGTTCCCATAGCGCAGTGCGCTAACCACACGCGCCACCCATCCACGCCACTTGATAAACATCGGCCTGGCAGGGTCAACGCACTGGCCCGGCCTTGGTGGCTCTGCTGCAGCGCGGGTTGATAGGTCACCACGCACACGGATGCTGTGAAACTCTCTTCGCGCGGGCACGGAGGAAATGCAATACTCTGGACTGGTCAGGAGAAGGCCGTGCAGCAAGTAGACTGATCGCCATCTGTTTCCATCTGTACGGGCCGTGCGAGGGGGACGGGGGATAGAGTGTTGTTCCCTTACGCGCGTGGGTTTTCTCCGAGTGCTCCGGTTTGCCTCTCGCATACTATCTGAATGTACGTTGAACTTCTTTGGTACCCGTACGTGCTCATCGGAGGTGCGCGTTAAAAACGACAAACTAAACACACGCGAAAAAAAATCACAACTCATAATTCATCGGCTCCAAACATCTCGAAATAAAAAAAAACCCAAATGTAGCGGCGGGACCCTCCTGAAAAATAATCACACGACCTCTCCTGGATTACATTGATTCATTCATCCGGCTCTCAACAGCGTTGAATAGTAATCGCAGCGCCCTCTCGCGGACTCGCAGCGAACAGCAGCCTCACAGCAGCAGCAGCATGCCAGCAGCAGCAGCAGCCTCATAGCAGCAGCAGCCTCAGCAGCAGCATACCAGCAGCAACAACAGCTGCAGCAGCAGCATACCAGCAGTAGCAACAGCTGCAGCAGCAGCAGCCTCAGCAGCAGCAGCCTCAGCAGCAGCAACAGCTGCAGCAGCAGCAGCCTCGGCAGCAGCATGTCAGCAGCAGCATGGCAGCAGCAGCCTCAGAAGCCTCAGCAGCAAGCCAGCAGCAGCAGCCTCAGCAGCAGCAGCAGCCTCAACAGCAGCAGCAGCAAGCCAGCAGCAGCAGCATGTCAGCAGCAGCAGCCTCAGCAGCAGCAACAGCATGCCAGCAGCAGCAGCCTCAGCAGCAGCAGCAGCCTCAGCAGCAGCAGCATGTCAGCAGCAGCAGCCTCAGCAGCAGCAGCCTCAGCAGCAGCAGCAGCAAGCCAGCAGCAGCAGCATGTCAGCAGCAGCAGCCTCAGCAGCAGCAACAGCATGCCAGCAGCAGCAGCCTCAGCAGCAGCAGCATGTCAGCAGCAGCAGCCTCAGCAGCAGCAACAGCATGCCAGCAGCAGCAGCCTCAGCAGCAGCAGCAACAGCTGCAGCAGGAGCAGCCTCAGCAGCAGCAGCAACAGCTGCAACAGCCTCAGCAGCAGCAGCAACAGCTGCAGCAGCCGCAGCAGCAGCATGCCAGCAGCAGCAGCAACAGCTGCAGCAGCAACAGCTGCAGCAGCAGCCTCAGCAGCAGCAGCAACAGCTGCAGCAGCCGCTGCAGCAGCATGCCAGCAGCAGCAGCAACAGCTGCAGCAGCAACAGCTGCAGCAGCAGCCTCAGCAGCAGCAGCAACAGCTGCAGCAGCCGCTGCAGCAGCATGCCAGCAGCAGCAGCAACAGCTGCAGCAGCAACAGCTGCAGCAGCAGCCTCAGCAGCAGCAGCAACAGCTGCAGCAGCAGCAGCCTCAGCAGCAGCAGCCGCAGCAGCAACAGCTGCAGAAACCTCAGCAGCCTCAACAGCAGCAGCATGCCAGCAGCAGCCTCAGCAGCAGCAGCATGCCAGAGCAGCATGCCAACAGCAGCAGCAGCATCAGCAGCAGCCTCAGCAGCAGCAGGAGCAGCCTCAGCAGCAGCATCAGCAGCAGGAGCAGCAGCAGCTGACATGCTCGGAGCGCGATCGGAGTTCTCGTGATGTCGCGTTGTTGAGCAGCGGTGCACAAGCGCAAAGTAAGAGAGACTCAACACGTTTGTCAACAACACTGTGGCCCTAAACATTCTGTGTATATGTACACGTGAGACAAGCGACGTTTCTGACAATGCACTTTTTTTCTTCTCTCGAATGTGCCAGGCAGATGGGCCATTGCTCGCGAACGTCGCGAATTTGATTTACGGTTGTCATGTTTAGCGCAGTGTTACTGACGGATGTGGTGAGTTCTTGCGACAAGCTGTCAGTCGATGGTGTTATTATTACACCAACCCCCGTCCCTTACACCCACCAACCCCGACGATTCCATTACAATTGACGCGATTTCAATGATAACAAACGATGAATTGGAATTACTTTATTTTTTTTTAGAAAACATAGCTTATTACGTCTCGTGTTCTTCCGCTGTCTGTCTCGGTTATAGAATTCGACGACATGCCAATGTGGCATTATCTAACATACGCTGGCGCGGCGAGCGGTGGCGCAGCTGTTAGCGCACTGCGCCATTTGGAACCCGTCTATGGTTAACATCAGCGGCTCGGGGTATCCGAACGAATGTTGGGAATTTCCTGCGGGTTAATTTCACGCGTAGTCTTTCACGACCGTTATTCACGATTCGTGACACGTTTATTTTGAGGGTCGATCATCGTGCACGCTGGAATAATTCTAATTGGTTTAAATATAACCTCTCCACCACCACGAAAGAGTTTTACTAAAGCTAAACTAGTTTTTATATTACCAGGCCAATCAAGTTGACACGTGGACAATCGTGCCAACTGACTTGGTTTATTAAAACATATGAAAAAAAGCGCTTCATAGTTCATCGGATTCCTTCAGTTTAAATCAAGATTCTTGATTCCCAATTGCACGGTGAGAGAGAAAGTGGAAGGCATGGATCGGGGTAGAGGCAGAAATGCAGGTGAGGGAGGAGATCGCATTGAGTGTTAAAGTCGGCCGGGCGTGGTGTTGGCCACCACCACCTCGTGTGCCGTGCCGGCCTTCATATGTGCCACTCGCTAACAGCACTTTCCCAAAAAGTCTAAATTGAAAACTCAGTTCTTGAGAACTGCTTTTTCGTGTGCGTGTTAATTTATTGTCCTTCCTCCCGCAACTGATTGACAGATTCTGTGTCGGTCATTATGTCCGACGTTTCCTTGAGATTACATCCAGCATCATCAGGTGTTGACAAAGAGCGTAGCTCTCCCGTGGTCGCCTTCTCAAATGAGCATCTCTTGTTTGCAGTCTTGAGCCGGTGATGGACACATTCCATATTCCTATGGCGGGAGGCAGCGTGGGGGGGGGGCATGCTTAGTTCAGATATCATTCGCAACTGATGCTATCCATGACCGGGAATCAAACGCAGGTGGGGCCGGTTACAAAGCGAAGTGCGCTCACCGCTGCGCCACCGCTCCCTAAGCTCACGATGCATTCATGCAACGATACACGTGGGAAATTGCTGGACAGCGCCATCCCCGTGTTCTCCGCAGCAGCCGCTAGAGGCGCTAGCATTCACCGCAATGGATTGTTATTAATGAATTAATTAATAATCTACTGAGCATAGGTTTTCCCCTTTTTTCTGGCAACAAAACAGGTGTTAAGATGTTTAAAAACACAAAACTGAAACCTTCTACGAGGAATCATGTCTGCATTAACCACAATGCTTGTGGTCAGAATGCAAACAAAAAACTGATAATATATGCATTGTCTTTGAAACTGATTGGTCCACACCAAAGACAGCTTTCTTTTGAGCCTCGTCTCAAAACAGTGCTAGACCAGAGGACACCAAAAGACGAACCAATCTACTATTGCATACAAGCAGGGGTGCTCAATGTGGGGACGTGTGTCAAATGATCCGATGGGGTGGTGGAAATTGTTCCACTTAATAAAAGGCAGCAAGCAAGCAGGCAGGCAAGCAGACATCATCCAGTGACGAGATCAAACAGATGCGCGCGTGGGGTGGAAGTTCAACGTCTTCTTTCACCCCGTGTGGGATATTTTTTTTTTGTCATAGCCCGTCAGCCTTTCAACCCCAGCGATATGTGCGTGTGTGTGTGTGCATCACACGTTAGGCGATAGGTCGAGTGGTGGTGGTGGTGGTGGTGTGGTAAAGTGTGGGTAAATGCCACCTCTCTTACAAAACGTCTGGCCAAAATGCGAAACAGGAAGCCAAAATCTCTCTCGAGTTTCCACGTGGACGCCCTTCGACCACCAGCGGCTCGAGCAAGCGATGGCAGGGGTTGCTACGTGAGTGTATGTCCTGCATGTTGAACTTCTTTCGCACCGCACGTAGCCAACCGTGCCCCACGTATTTCCGTGGCTGTTGCTATTGCTGCTGCTGTTGTTGTTATTACGTCACTGTTCACAGTTGCACTGCGCGATCGATCTGATCACCTGAGTTTAATTCTGGGCCAACCGGTGAACGTCAGTGATATGTGAACAAATGTAATCGGACAACACCCACAGCCCCAACGACTCACCAACAGAGCGCACTGACCATCGTTGCTGTGTGACATCTAACAAGCCCGGTTGACCGCGTGGAAGAAACCTTCACTCATCCAGCAGCGGAATTGAGAAAGGGTTGCCAGATGATTGCAGTGTGAGTTTCGTGCGCTGGGTTGCAACGGTACTTTCGGCCGCAGGATCGTTTTTTAAGCGCAGCGGTGGCGGCTTGGGGGAGAGAAACGTTCATTCAGCAGTGGATTAACCGTGGCTATTTATTATGATGATGGATAGATTAGTAAAAAAAGTAAAAATAAGAAATTGCGAGGCGTTGATTTCTATCCAACGTCACGTCAGCCACTGCCTCGAACATCACAACCGGCACGCGTGTGGATCTTGGTGACCTCGATGCCAGGAACACATATACACATTCGGCGACGTTTCGGACAATGGCTCGTCTTCATAAGCACACAGACAGGAGGATGAGAGTTGAAGACTGCACTCTACACCGTGGGGCTGGCGCCCGATGAAAATGAAATACAAAATAGACATACGAATAGTTAACAAATAGTAGCTGTTGAGTATCACACGACCGACTTCACCAATCTGAAGTATTACCATTAAATACAGGTATTTGTATGTAAAGTTAAATTACTATTTTTTTGCCGGCACAGTGCATTGTGAGACAAAGGCTAAACGGGCACGGCACGGGCTAGAGAAGAGATGAAGAGATTTGGTCCAGGAGGATGTGGAGCTGAGTGGACTTGCCGATGACCGGTACCAGCGGTGTCAAGATCGGCCTCTGTGGAGGAGGCTCGTGAAGGACGCTGCTACTGGGCAGAGGAGCGACGCTCACAACAACGAGCGGAGCGCCGTGTAGCTAAAGCGCAGCAAGTTGGCACAGTAGGGAGCACAGGTGGTGCATCAGCCAGTCAACTCAGTGATGCAACCCATGGCACCTGGGTCTGTCCCGTGACCTCGTGCAATCGGGCGTTCGACACTTCACGTGGCTTTAACGTGCACCTAGCCTGGCACAAGCGCCGGGGTGACATCGCCGCCACTTAGTGGTGAACGACCGTTGTTGTTGTTGTTGTTGTTTTTGTTTTTGTTTTTTTCACTGGAAGCCTAGTTCTTGTGAGGACAAGCGAGGTGCATCCCGAGCCCCTCGTAGTGGATTCCTCTGAGCTCCATTACCATTCTGATGACTCGACGCATCAGTCAATTTAAAATTCCGTCATGAATCGGCTGGACGACCGAGGGAGGTTGAAGGATTGCACGGATGACATCCGTAGACTTTGTTCCATATTTGATCAACTACCGCCTCTAAATGTCTGATTCGCTTTAGTTCCTGCCCGCTCATAATTCATGATCACCACCATCACCACCACCACCACGGTGAGGCCGCCTCTTACGTCACGTGTGCTCTTCCTAACCTCTCCCCTATTAAACATTGCATGCTCTTCACATATTCAAGCGGAAGTTTTTCTTCATCTATTTATTCATGTTGTATTTTATCCTGGATGTTTTTCTGGCAACATTAATAAATCAATATTCAGTGCAGGTGACAACAAAACATTGGACAACACAATCATCGTCATCATCATGAGTAGCAGCAATAGTCGTGCTAATTCTACTGCTCGATGAAGGCCTCCTCCCCAAGGCGTCTCCACTTCTCACCACCCTGCGTTGCAAGAATATAAAAAAGACAAATATCTCCCATATAGCCTGTAACGGACTTTTGGGGCAAGTGCTGTTAGCGAGTAGCACCTATGAAGGCCGGCACGGTACACGAAGTTGGGGGTGGGTGGGTGACCAGCATCACAGTATCACACCCGACTGCCTTTATCTCCCGAGTGGTGACGTGTAGGCTGAGTCGACCTATGTAACGATCCACCCTAGCACCTGCAACCCGAGATTAAGCGCGTGGAGAATGAGGTGGCCACGTGGTTCATCGGGAATGTAGAACAGCTGTATCACTGACTGAGTTGAGTTCGAACCCGGGTCTCATGCGCCCGTTGTTAAAGCAGCGTCTCAGGTGTAGAGAGCTGATGGTTCTAAACACAATTTTTATTTTATTTTATATAAATAACATTTTTTTTTTTACCAAGTAAGTTCCACTGAGCTACGTAGCTCATTTTTGAGAAGCGACCTGGCCACAAATGATAGCTCAGCAAAGTGGCTTATCACGTGGCAATGTATAGCAGTCGAACACGCTAAAAGCATGTTCATGAATGTGGAGGGAAAAAAACCGAAGGACCCGGAAACAAATCAACGCGACCACGGGGAGAAGACACAAACTGCAAATATACGGCAAGTGTCAGGTCGGGACTCAAACCCACGACCTCCTGGCATACTAAGCGATGGTCGTTAAGTCTGATAATTGTTTTTTAACCCTTCTATCTGGCAACAAAACTGACACCTTTTTTTACAAGGAGTCATGTTTGCATAGACCACAATACCTGCAGCCATAATGCAAACAAAAAACACAACTCTGATAATATATTCACTGTCCTTGAAGTTGATTGGTCCACACACGAGACAGCTTTCCTTAGAGCCTAGTCTCACATGGGTTGGACCAGATGACGCCAAAAGGCGCACAACTCAAAGACAATGCACCATCAGAGTATGAGAGCTCGGGGTAAGCATTTACACCATTGGGACCTCATGAGGTTCCAATGGTGGTCGTTAAGTCGTTAACGTCTCGCAGCCGTGGCGCCCCCATTAGACTGTCCACGTTGGACTGGTGGTACCTTCACGTGCACGTCACAAAACGTCTCTCGTCCATCGTCTCTCGCACTGCCCGACTCTGGAATTTCTCTCTACCCCCCCCCCATCCAACGTTCATATAACGTTGCTCAATTCAAGAAAACATATTTTATACAGGGTGGCCCAAAATGTCAGGACACAAAGGGTGATTATATTGATCTTAACAAATCACACAGGGTCATTTCATTAATATGAACAAATGTTCAAACTGACCTCCATTAACGTTAACGCATTTATTATTTGTTTGAATTCATTCGGAACTTTTTTTTTAGATTATAGCTGCCTTTTCTAGCATACATTAAACATGAATTGAACTCGTTCGACTTTCGTTAATTTTCTTTCCAATTATTAAATGTCATCTGCAATGGAAGAAGAATAAAAATATATATGAATAATGATCATCGAATAAAATATTATAAACAATACAAATGTTTTCATGCCAATTTTAAAATAAATGACATAACCCTATGTTGTCCTGACTTTAGGCCCACCCTGTGTATTACAACTGGACATCTGTGAAAAAATAACTTCATAGCTCATCGGATTCAGCCAGCTTACATAACGATTCTGATGCTGATACGACGTTTAATAGTGCCGTTTATTGCTGGTGATATCATCGGATTCAGCCAGCTTACATAACGATTCTGATGCTGATACGACGTTTAATAGTGACGTTTATACTGGTAGGAACGAAGTGGACCAGACCACCAATAGATTATTTTGTCCGTCCGTCCGTCCGTGTATCAACATCGCCCCCTACTGCAAACACTTGGCAGGACCCTACAAAAACCTTTAGACTCAGTGGGGCTTTCCTGGCTAAACAAGTGTAATAATACATTATGTTTATATTCTTTGGTTATTCGTTCCTACCAGCCCACCCCGCAGGGTCCTGTTTGCTGGCCACTTATGGTTTGGAACCTTTTGCTCCTATTAGTATTCGTTCTATTTCGCTTGTTTACCCGAGAAAGCCTCACCGAGTCTCAAGACTCATAATCAGGGGAGTCTTGCCAAATGTTCGCAGCATGGAGATGTTGCCGCTGTGTAAAAATCCCAACTTGAGACATTCGGAGTTATCGTTTTTAGCGCGAGCATCTTTGACGAATATCGATTCTATTTCACGTGTCTTTACTTATTTATTTACCTATTGGAGGACGCCGGAGAACCCGGAGAAAACCTACGCACAATGGGGGATGAGAGAAGAAACAGACTCCACTCCGCAATGCACCCGAGTCGGCTTTCGAACTCAGGAAACCTGTTTTTGTCCCGTGAGGCACAAGTGTTGCCACTGGGCCACCCTGCAACACAACACCCATCTCGATATATCGAAATCAGAAATCAGCTCAAGCCTCGCGTGACCTTTGTGCGGCCACCGCCACTCTGAATCCGTCCATTCTCCCCGCCGCCAGGCTGTGAAAACCACACTCCGCCCCTCCGTGCAGCAGCAGCAGCTGCAGCAGCAGCAGTAGCAGCAGCAGCATCAGCAGCAGCAGTAGCAGCAGCAGCAGCAGCATCAGCAGCAGCAGCAGCATCAGCAGTAGCAGCAGCAGCATCAACCACAGCAGTAGCATCAGCAGCATCAGCAGCAGCATCAGCAGCAGCAGCAGCATCAGCAGGAGCATTAGCAGCAGCATCAGCTGCAGCAGCAGCAGCAGCATCGAGACTCTAATGTCGACCTCTTCCTCCTGACACCTCGTGACACGTCGCTCCCGCTTCCCCGTTACTTTCCCATCCTGTACATCTTATTTCCCAATTATTTCACTTCTCGTTCCTCTCCCCCCAACCCCCACCCTTACGCATTCTCTCCTTGACTCCCCCCCCCACCCCCCCCGTGACCACCGCGGTCACAGCTGCAATATAAAATGAAAGTGATTTCGATGATCGCTGCTGGCGGCGGCCATTGGCCCGCACGTGCCAGGAGGCAAAGACGAGCCAACCGCGGCGCTGAGAGCTCGCGGCTGTGAATGGGGTCATTATCTCCCCACTCGTTCTCATTTGCGGAGGCGCGCCAAAGAAGGTCTCGGTCAATTGCCGAGCTGATGAATTTGATGCCTAACGCGACCCGCCCCCCCACCAGCCGATGATAATATCAAGCGGTCGAATACATAATTGAGTTGAGCTATTATAAAATAAATATAAATCGTAAGGTACCGGCAAACGTTTTTGTTTTCAAATCGTGCGTAGGGCAAGCTTACGTCTTCCAGGAAACATTAGTTTATTTTGTATTTATCATCAGGGCCCTGTTGTGTAAAAAAGTAGGGTCTCCAACTCTCAACAACTACTCGTATCTCTCCACTGGCCTCTCTATTTATCCATAATAAAAGTTTTTTTTTAACGCTTTATTGATGTTCCGTGAAGAAGAGCCGTTGCCCGAAACGTCGATATTGACGGACGTGTTGAGCTTTGTTTTGACCTCCGCATCCTCTGTGGATGATGGGAATCCAGAGGTGCGTTCAAATCAGATGACGGTCGGGTGAGAGTCAAAGGTCAAGAGGTCAACGTGACTCGTCGATGTGGTACCGACACCGCGCCGCCAACCTTTCAATGCTGAGTTCAGCAGCCAAAAATACTCTCAGCGCACGTTTCTCACCGTAGGGGGGGGGGGGGGGGGTGAGAAACCACAGGTACCCGGAGAAAAATCCCCACGACCACGGGGAGAGAACGTGCAAACTTCCAAATATACAGCAGTCGCCAGGATCGGGATCGAACCCAAGCTCTCGTGCATACCAGGCGAGGTTGTTAACATCTCGCCACCGCGTCGCCTCTATATTGCTCAGGTACACCATGGACATTGTCCACCGTGGAAAGTGTCCACCACGAACAGCGTTCACCATGGGCAGTGTCCTTCATAGGCAGTGTGCACTATGGCCAGAAAGCGAAGCCTGGTCTATGGACAGACTTTGCTATGGATTTGCATATTCGGTAGACGTTTAATCTAATAACAACTTCTGATTTAAGAAAAACGCTACAAGTGTGACCTTGCTATCATACACATCTGTGATCGTGATATGACATTCTTCGAGAAAATGCTTGTTAGCTTATGCCACCCTACGAGGTACCGATAAGACGCGTTCGATCATTTGACCCAAGACCCACGGCATAGGACAGACACAGCTCTCTCTCGTCGCAAGATCGGACCCCCCCCCCCCTCACCGACCTCGCGCGTGCGCTGACCCACAACCCCCCCTCTCCCCCCCCTGGACCGCGTTCCCTTCATCCCGTGGTCCGTCGACCTCTCCGCCTTCCAGACTCCTGCTCAGCAGCAGCTGCTGCGTAATCCCGCGACACGTGGGACAGATGATTCGCTGATTCGCTGATTTGCTGCGAAACTGCTGCCGCGTTCCCAGTGGACCTCAAGCGCAATTAACAACAAACCCCCAATGCACGTTCACGAATACGACGACGACAACAACAACAACAAAAACGCCGTGTGTGTGGCCTTACAATTTAAACAATAGATAACACTGGTCAACAAACTTTTTCTGGCATAAGGTATTCCAAAGGTTTTAAGGTAATTTTGGGGTGCTGATTCCACATTTGGCATCAGTTTTTGTCTATCACATCAGGTTTTTGAGATATAAATGTTTGCATTTTCAATAAAAACTGGAGAAGAAAAATCTTAAATAAATGTGGATATCTACATAAAATGATATTATAAACACACTATCCTAAAAATACAGCACCATATTTTAACACTGAAGCAGTCACTGACTCGCAACAACTTGCAATCATAAGTGACAGAGTTAATTGCGGGTAAAATCAATGAAAATGGGGTATGCCGATAGCATACAAATGATGTGATAGAGCAAATCCGAGATCAGATTTGGAATCAGCACCCTGAAATTATTCTAAAACAGCTGCAAAAGTCCAGGCCAGAAAAAAATGTTTTTTTTGTTGACCAGTGTAATAGACGACGTTTCGGACAACGGACCTTCGTCCTTGAAGCGGAAGGCCCAGCAGACCGGTGAACTCGGAAATGCACAAAACTATTCTGCGGAACGGAGCGGAATGGAAACTTGATGGACTCAATTCGTGAATTGCTCAAAGATGTATTCCGCTGCTTCGGGGAGCTCGGTGAGTGCATGTGACTGCGCGGGTCACGAATCACCGCGGCACCAGCGGTGACGGTCGGTCCTCTAGCGGGCAGGGACATCGACGAATGGGTCGGTCAGTCCCGTCCCCTAGGATCTGTTCCGTGACCTCCTGACAGCGAACGTTTCGTAATGCCGATCGTCTTTTATCCTACAGCGATCACCACACTCAATAATGCTAATTAATTATTAAGTAATAGTGTTTACAATTGACTGTGAAATGGAGATGTGCAGTGACAAAATGTAACCTTATGTGGGTATGTGGGTATACTTGGGCTGTTTTTATATATAGTATAAATTGATTATCTTTCATTTATTTTTATTTTCTTGTTTTATTTAATTTAAATTTATGAATGATGCCCTGACTGGTGAGCATTTTAAATTTCGTTGTACTGGTGACAATGACAATAAACGATCTATCTATCTCTCTTAGGAATCGTTTCGTAGACAACCGTGCGTAGTGGGGAGGGTCGACACTTCGCGTGGCTTTAAAGTGCACGTGGATAATGCCTTAATTTGTGTTTAGCTTGCTGTGATTCTTTAGAACCGCGTTTTGTGTGCTTCGTTGTATTGCCGCCGCCGCCTCGCCCGCACGCACCTCCGATTAACGCGGTTGGCTACGTACGGTGGCAAAGAAGTTCGACGTACAGAGAGAGAGATCACGTGGGGGGTGGCTTGCGTGACGAGAGTTGCACGCGGTGGTGGGGCGAGGCGGAGGACCAAATCCGTGTCCGTTGTTTGAGTTCCCATTCATCCGTCTCAGTTTCTTGGTTCTTTCGGTAAAGTCACGGAGATCGAAAATAAAAATAATAAAATTAAATTCAAATTTTAATTAATTCAAAATAAAAATAGAAAAGAATTAAAGCAAAAAAAAACATATCACAACGTTTCGATCGCAACACAAGCGGTCTTCATCAGACTGATGATCGTGGGATTTTGTTTGCTTTATAATTTTAAATTTCTTATTAAAAATAATAATTAATTCATAAAAAAAATTGTTTTTATTACTTTTATTTTCCATCTACGTGACTTTACCGAAAGAAGCAAGAATATTAATATTATGCAGTCAATAAAGTTTTCAGTCAAAATTCACCCATCTCAGTTTCCGCTCTCAAAGATCGCAGCCGCAGCTCCGCTCCGAACTTGCTAACCGTTGTCCCCCCCTCCCGCATCCCAAGGGGCTGTCCATAAATGACGTCACGCGATTTTTTACGATTTTCGACCCCCGTCCCTCGTCACACGGCGTCACAAAAAGTCAGACCCCCCCTCAAATATGACGTCACAAAGCTCTGCCCCCCCCCCAAAAAAAAATATAAAACATGCTTCAAATCGCTTTAAACTATCGTCATTGTAGTGCGTATTTAATGTGGCGCTGCACTCTGATGTTGTAGGAGAAAACATGTATTAAAAAGTCTATTTAATTAAGTAGAAGTGTTGTCTATTTTTATTTAAATTTGCGCATTTTGATGTGACGTCACATTTCTCAAACCCACCCCCCCTCGTCACACATCGTCACAAATGTCTAACACCCTCCCCACTAGGTGCGTGACGTCATTTATGGACGGCCCCTTAGTACAATGACTCGTACCGCGAGGGGGTTGTTTCTCGTGCGGTGGGGGTGGTGGAGGGGGGAGTTAAGCAGTCACAGCGCGCAGAGTGCAGCATAATGCACGTTTATTGTTGCTATTGATGCTTTGTCATCACGATTCTTGAGATAAAATGCAAAGTTTACGCAGATCGTTGCTTGGCAAGGCGTTAATATTGGCCAGGGCAATGGCAAGCACACACACACACACACGTGGACTATCAGTATATACAGCAGAACGGGGAGGCATCCATCCAGCAGTTGATAGACAATGGCTGCTGCTAATACTGCTACTGTTGCGGCTGCTCGTGATGACGATGGTTGTGATACAACCGCTGCTGCTGCTGGTTAAATTTACCGTTATGATTCTGCTGATGATGATGATTTTGATGTTGATGTTGATGCTGCTGATTAAAATTACCGTTATGATTCTGCTGATGATGATGATGATGATTTTGATGTTGATGCTGCTGATTAAAATTACCGTTATGATGCTGATTATGATGTTGTTGATTTTAATGTTGATGCTGCTGCTGCTGCTGATTAAAATCACCGTCGTGATGCTACTGCTGCTGATGATTTTGATGTTGATGCTGCTGACGATGCTTAACTTATTCCTCCAGTTGAATATGAATATGTTTGCTCATGCTGCTGCTATTCATGCTGCTGCTCCTGCTGCTGCTGCTGCTGTTGATGCTGCTGCTGCTGCTGTTGATGATGATGTTGCTGCTACTGTTGTTGATGCTGCTGCTGCTGCTGCTACTGTTGATGATGATGTTGCTGCTGCTGTTGTTGATGCTGCTGCTGCTACTGTTGATGATGATGTTGCTGCTACTGTTGTTGATGCTGCTGCTGCTACTGTTGATGATGATGTTGCTGCTACTGTTGTTGATGATGCTGCTGCTGATGCTACTCATCACGATGCCATTGATAACGATGGTGCAGATGGTATTCGGTTATGAGGTTGTCGATGCTGCTGCTGACGATGATTACTCATCATTCTGCTCCTGCTCCCACCAACATCATCAACAACAACAACAACATCATCAACAACAACATCATCAACAACAACAACATCAACAACAACAACAACAGCATAGACGAATCCATTCCTGAACAGACGGACTGAACAAAAACGTTTCATTGTGATGAATAATACCTCACCCCACCATCTCCTCCTCCACACCTCCTCATCTCCCATCTCCTCCTCTTTGTGATCCTCATCGTCCTCCTCTTCTCGGTAAGGACGCAACGTTGGGTCAACGTCGGCATGCGGTTGAAACCGTCGGACTAACGTTGGTCGAACGTTGTTACAATGTGCTGTGTTTACTGGGTTCCGAGTTCTCTCACTCCTCCTCCCACTCCTCCTCCATATCGTCATCCACCTCCTCCTCCCACTCCTCCCTCCCATCATCTTGCTCTTCCTCTCACTCCTACTCCACCCTCTCCTCCACCTCCTCCCTCTCCTCCACCCTCCCCTCCATCTCCTCCATCTCCTCCACCTCCATCTCCTTATCCTCTTTCTCCTACTCCACCCTCTCCTCCACCTCCTCCATCTCCTCCACCCTCCCCTCCACCTCCTCCCTCTCCTCCACCATCTCCTCCTCTTTCTCCTATTCCACCCTCTCCTCCTCCCTCTCTTCCACCTCCATCTCCTCCACCCTCTCCTCCATCCTCTCCTCGACCCTTTCCTCCTCCCTCTCCTCCTCTTTCTCCTACTCCACCCTCTCCTCCTCCCTCTCCTCCACCCTCTCCTCCTCCCTCTCCTCCTCCTCCATCTCCTCCACCCTCTCCTCCTCCCTCTCCTCCTCCTCCACCTCCTCCTCCCTCTCCTCGACCTTTTCCCCCTCCCTCTCCTCTTTCTCCTACTCCACCCCCTCCTCCACCCTCTCCTCCACCTCCATCTCCTCCACCCTCCCCTTCATCCTCTCCTCGACTCTCTCCTCCTCCATCTCCACCTCCATCTCCTCCACCCTCTCCTCCTCCTCCCCACCCCATCTCACCCACCGCGCGCACATCAGCGCTGCGCGCACGGCACGAGATTCCTGAGCGCGTTGTTGTAGTTCTTGTTGAAGGCCGTGTAGATGAGCGGGTTGAAGAACGAGTTGGAGTAGCCGAGCCACAGGAAGACGCTCTGCCACAGCGGAGGAGGCGCGCAGAGGCAAAGCGGCGCCGCGAGCTCGCTCAGGAAGAAGGGAATCCAGCAGAGGGCGAACACCCCGATGAGGATGCCGACCATGAGCGCGGCTCGCTTCTCTTTGTGCTCTCGCCACGTGTCGCCTTCGGCCGCCTGGAAGGAGACCGCCGCGTGGCGCGCGGCGAACGCCACTCGGGCCTCGTGCGACGACGACTGCTTGGCCTCCTCGTGGGGGGGGGGGGGGAGAGATGGTGTGAGAGAGTGGGGGGCCGGGGGAGAGAGACGCGGGAGGGGGGAGATGGGGAGAGAGATCGACGGGGAGGGAGATAGAGGCAGGGAGATAGAGAGGGGAAAAGAGGGAGAGATGGGAAGAGACTTTGACTTTTAAACAACTTTTATTGCCGCCAGCAGCAAAAGCACTGGAGGCGATTTCAATATGAAATACACAAAGTCACCAGCAAACAAAAGAAAATAATCGCTACAAATCGATGCGCTGTGGCGCTAAAAGCACCGCGCACAATACAAAAGAAAAGTCACGTGGTGGAGGTGGTCATCGCGCACGCCACGGTGACGAGCGAGCGCTTCAGAAGGTGAACACGAGGGTGCCGTCCACGCTGGTACAGAGGGCTTTTCCGGCTCCTCAGCGTTCGAAGAAGACGTGCACATCACCGACATGTGTGTGGTACGCGTGCTCCAGCCGGAGCCGCGTCTTAAGCAGGCCTCTGAACACTGGAAGCACATACCAGCCGTCAGTGTCACCCTCCAGCAGAGATGGGAAGAGAGAAAGAGAGGCGCGGGGGATGGAGAGACACGTGGAGGAAAAAATGAAGAGATATTTATAGACAGAGATAGCGAGGGAGGGGGGGAGATGGAGAGATAAGCAGAGAGAGACAGCGGGAGAAAGAGAGAGCGAAAGAAAGGGTGGAAGATCGATACAGAGAGATAGAGAGAGGAAAAGTGCAAGGAGAGAGAGAGAGAGAGGTCGAAGTCACTTTGAAACAAAACGTCAAAATCACAATCACGCTGTGCCCCGATCTGTCCACTGCTGGATGACGCCTGTTCAGGAGAGTAAGCGGAGCGGTGGACGACACCGTTGCTCGACGAAGCGATGATGATGATGATGGTGATGATGATGACGATGATGACGATGACGATGATGACGACGACGACGACGATGATGATGACGATGATGATGATGATGATGACGATGACTACGATGATGACGATGATGATGACGATGATGATGACGATGATGATAGTGATGATGATGGGCGGTGGTCGAGAATGAAGAACAACGCCGATTGCTTCTCGATGCGTAATAAATGTGTCGTTAAACCCGCCACCACCCGACACAGCCAATTAGTGAGGTTCGTCACGTAAACAAAAAACGTGCCAATTATTTACCACTACAGCACACCGGGTGCTGCACCGGTGTGTTGTACTACCAATTCGTTACGCGAAAGCCGACGCGTTCAACTTTGCTTTGCTACAGCTATTTCAGCACGCCGGTGTGTTGGAGAGTATTCTTAGGCCGAGTCAACCTAGGAGAGGCCCAGCACCGATCCAGAGAATCGTCACCGGTGTTGGCCGTGACGCGAGAATCGAACTCGGTTTTCGCCGGGTTCATAGCGCAGCGCGCTAACCGCTGCGCCACCGCTCCCCCCACACACACACACTCACTGAGTGTTAAAGGCCACCACGCGGGCAATGCTAAATAAACATTTGTCAACAAATTTCAACTCATGTTCGAGGCAGAATGAGAAAATGTATGATATCCGCTTGCGTCTATCGCGCGCATTATGATCGATCTCTCACCCCGGCCCTGTGCATTATTAAAGGTTATTTCATGCGACCAGTTGCATGCCACTAGTTGCATGCGACCAGTTGCATGCAATCCAAGTTGCATGCAACCCAAGTGCACGTCAGGTGTATAACCGATAACAGTCCATGGGGCCACATCAGAAGCTGGTACCGTCTCGAGGCTGATTCAACTTCAGTAAACGGCGATTTGTTCATACGGCCAAATGAGAGTGAATAAGCTTACTTAATGAGATTGAATTACTTACTCAAGCGTAACCGCACTCGTTGCAAGCGGCTATCGCAACAAAGGGAAGACTTCCTCACAATTCGGACTAATCGCCTGATGGTGCTGGTTGTAATTACGAGCAAAACCTCGACCTCGAATTGTAAATGTCGTGGGTTTTACTCGAAAACACGCCGGTGTGCTGAAGCTGCAACTGATTGTCAAGTTTAGTTTACGTGAGGAACTTGACTAATTGGCTGTGTCGGGTGGTGGCGGGTTTAACGACACATTTATATTTACGCGATTTAACCCAAAACCCTGCATTATGGATGATATTGGTCGCGAATGCATACGTGTTAAATAAACAACTTAAAAAAAATACATTTTCTATTAATATTTCACCCAAAAAACCCTTAATACAGGCATTCTTCAATTTACGATTAGGATTTATTTCTTGAAAAACGGTGCGTAAAATCGAAAAATCGTCGATAGAAAAAACTATTCCCATAATTTTAAATGTAAAAATTAAGAACACGTTCTCATCGTGCAAGAATAACACGCACCGTCTACTTTCCCTTTACAGACATGAATACAATCATTTATAACAACACTTTTACTGCTCTTGATCTTGTGTGTAGCGACGGTTGGTGATATATGTGACGTGCGCTTGTGGAATCTACGACGCGTGCACTGCCCTCGAGCAAAACGACCGACCCCTCAACGCGCGCGTGCGCGTGTGTACACGTGTATATCGTGTGGGGAGCGGTGGCGCAGTGGTTAGCGCGCTGCGCTACGAACCCGGCATCGTCCCGAGCTCGGATTCCAGCTCGCGGCCAACACCAAGCGACGATTGATCTGAATCGGTTCCTGGGCCTCCTCCCCTAGGTCGACTCAGCCTCAAATGAGTAACCTGGCGCGGTGTGGTAAACGTCGCCACTAGGGAGACAAAGGCGGCCGGGCGTGGTGCCGGCCACCCACCCCCTCGTGAGCCGTGCCGGCCATCGTAGGTGCTCGCGAACAGCACTTGCCCCAACAGTCTGTTAAAGGCTCTACCGGGGGATGGGCTGTCTTTGTTTTGTGCGCGAGCGATGACATTCTTAACAAACAGACCACGTGTTTTTTCTCCCCGCGCGCTTGTGCTGATGAACCTACCCATGCTGAAACCAGTGTCTTAACGATGGCATAAAATCAACGCGCTCAACTCTACATTTCCCATTTGAGTGACTTTTACAGATTTCATTACGGCCTGAACACAAAAAAAAACACCCCGAGGAACAGACTCCGCTTCACACCCACAACGCATCCTTTAGCCTGCGAAATGAGATAGTTGCCCCATTAAATGTGTTTTTGTTCTCTGCACTTTCGTGTCTCGCTCTCTCGTTGAATTGCTTACGACGAGAGCATATTTACCTATTCTCCGGATTACAAGACGCACTCCCCCACCCCCTCTTTATATTTTTTTATTACCAAAACGTTGGGCGGGGGGGGGGACGTCTTATACACTCAGGTACGTGTGTGACACCAGATTCGTTTAACTTTATTGATAGAGGGTGCACCAGAGGTCGCAAACGGGTTTTGATTCCTTACCCGTACCCGGCCGCACCAGGGTCGCAAACGGCGACCCGTACCCGTACCCGGCCGGGTACGGGTACCCGTTCTCTTCCCGTACCCTACCCGAAATGAGTGACAAACGGCTACTCACCAGTGACTCACGGCCTACCCGTACCCGGCCGCACCAGGATCGCAAACGGGTACTCGTACCCGGCCGGGTACGGGTAGCCGGGTATCGGGTAGGGTACGGGTATCGGGTACCCGGTTGCGACCTCTGGGGTGCACGTTTAGCCGTTGGCTCGTCTTTACTTTGCCGGCGCTTCAGTATTTAATTGGGAGAATCAGCTACATGCAGCACGTGTAAAGTGGTGCCAATGTTAGTTGCGTGGGAATTTCAAGAATCCACTGCTGGATGAATTCCTCGCTCAGTCACGTGACTCATGGGGAACTTCACAGTACTTCACGACGCTGGTCAGGGCGGGCTGCTGACGACAAACGTCGTGGGAGCATAGAAGGACAGTACAGCAATGCGCCGTACCGCAAATATTACCGCACTGGCCGTGTGGCGTCAACCACTCAGCCCCGCAGTGGGGAGCGGTGGCGCAGCGGTGAGGGCGCTGCTCGACAAACCCGGCGAACCGAGTTCGATTCGCGCTCACGGCCAACACCGGTGACAATTATCCTGGTGCCTCCCCCTAGGTCGACCCAGCCTCAAATGGATACCTGGTGCGGTGTGCAAACGTCGCCACTAGGGGAGACAAAGGCGGCCGGCGAGTAGCGTTGGCCACTCACCCCCCCCCTCGTGTGCCGTGCCGGCCTTCATGGGTTCCCGCTCGCCGACAACACTCGACCCTCCAAAAGCCTCTTAAGGCGACATACGGGGGACCTTTATCTTAGACTGAGCACCATTGCCGGATGATCCTAGTAGCACAAGCAGCTACACATGCTACGGGCCCCGCACTAAATGATTTCAAGCTATCAATTCCGGTTCAGTGATTCAGCACTTGCTCCATCACTATAGTACTATACCGCCTTCAACTTTAATGAGCGACTGGGTGTTTAAGGTTAGCGATTTGTCCTATTGCCTGGCTGTATAGCAAGTGAAAAAATACAATTACTTTACTATGCAAGTGAAAAATTTGTGTTTTAATATTTACGTGTTTATTTATTTATTTTATTTAGGGCCCCTTTGTAACATATTTCTACACGCCCCGCACTCGCTTCGTCCGGCACTGCTGAGCGCCGCAATGTTGAAGCCTGCACGGATGTCCGTGCGTCCACGCACTATCCAGGCCGAGCTACGATCATCTTCGCAGGTTCTCGACAGATGTCGGGGGCTCACGTCTCCGGATTATTGGGTGATAGGCAAACATCGCCACATCGCGCACCCAACCACTGGACACCGTGTGCACGAGGTCCAGCGGCTTGCTGATGAGTTAGGTCAGCGGTGAAAATTCCGCCAACGCTATAGTTTGTTGACCAGCCCGGTGCTTTAATTCACTCATCATCAGTCGTGGTGAAGCGTGGACTGCGATTTGGATCGGGCCCAACCGGCATGCGTAGCAGGTGCTATAGGTTTTCCGCGTGCGGCGATACGGCGTGGGCAGTCGAGGGGCGGTGCATCCACATCAATTATTGCTCTGTACTTCTATGCTCCCGCGGCCCGTCTTAACCAGTGTGGTGATATATTGTCAATGTGAAATGCCTACGATACGTTTCGAATCCACAGGGTAGCCTAGCACGGTACAATCGACTTTTCGAAACCCGTTGATGGTAAACAATGCGGTTTCCAAGAGTAACCAGCGAGCGAGAATCTTTTAAATTTGTATTTTGCTTGCTGTTACTAACTAGCTCATCAAAATGAACACGTGGTTAAAATGTTCATGTTCATTATTCATACGTTTATTCATCAGAACCATGTTGGGACCAGGCAACGGGGGGGGGGGGGTTATACTCAATTGAAACTAAATTCAACAAAGTGGGTACAGCAGCCAAAACAAGGATGAGTCCCAGTGCTGTAAAAGTCCCTCTAGAAGGGACCGTTCCGCCAGCAGCGTCGTGAGCGGGCAATTGCAGGGCTGCGCCCTTCATCTCGTTTTAACATTTCATTCCAATGTCTCTCACAGGCCGAGCCCAACGATCAGAACCTGGCTCCGGACGTTCGCTACGTTCCCAGGATCATGTTTGTGGGTGAGATCCCTAACCTGAGACGGGGTATGGGTGTAGAACCACGGGGGGGGGGGGGGAGTTGGTTGATTACGTAAGGATAGAGCCGCTGCGTAAACTCGGTTGAAACACAATTCAACAAAAGGGGTCGGGGGGGGGGGTAGTCAAAACGAGGTTGAAAACAAACCGACTCAGTTGACAGTTCATCCTTCTCTCGCGGCAGAGGCGACACAATGCGAGCGTGGTGGTAGTGGTGGTGGTGCTGCGTGGTTCCACTCACCATGATCACCTCCTCCTGCTGGGGAAGCATCGGCGTGACGGCGTTGCGCTGCTGCCGCTTGCCCACCACGCCCAGCCTCGCCGCCTTGTAGATCTTCCAGTAGACGAAGAGCACCACGCACAGGGGGAGGTAAAAGGCTCCCACCGTCGAGAAGACGGCGTACGACGGCTGGTGGCTCACGTGGCACTCGAGCAGCTCGGGCGAGTAGTAGTCATTGCCCCAGCCGAAGAGGGGCGACAGCGAGATGATGGCCGACAGAAACCACGCCGTGGATATCATGAGCGTGGAGGCGCGCCGCCTGCCCTTGAGCGTGTACTGCAGGTGGCGGCTGATGGACCAGTACCTGTCGAGGGCGATGGCGGTCACGTTCCAGATGCTCGCCGTGCAGCAGAGGACGTCGCACGACACCCACACGTAGCAGAGGAGCGGCCCCAGCATCCAGCGCCTGCCCTGTAGCTCTTTGACGAGGCCCAGCGGCATGACGAGGGCGGCGACGAGGAGGTCGGAGACGGCGAGCGACGCCACGAGGTTGTGCGGCACGCGGTGGAAGGTCTTCACGCGCAGGATGGTGACGATGACGAGGCAGTTCCACACGAACGTGGCCGCGATGAGCATCGCCAGCAGGGTGAGCGTCAGGATGGTGAACACCGAGTAACGCCGCCGCGGCTCGGACAGTGGCCACGTGTCGTTGGAGTCGCCGGCACCCCAGGTGGTCCAGTTGCCATCCATTTGGTCCCCAGCCACAGGCCCCCCCTGCCAGCCGCGTTCACCACTTCTCTCAATTAGAACCACTTCGAACTTTTAGGCGGATTCAATCGAACAACTCCTTTGCCGCGTCCACACGACCGCGTAATAGCAAGGCCCCGGGACGCGCTCCAGCCCCGGCTCAGACGCGCCTAAGTTGCTCGACTTACCACATCAGACGAGCTGGAACCGGACCGCGCGCAAAACGCAGCTCGGTTTTCCAAGGAGGAGGAGGGGTCGTGGTAGTTGTATACTCTCTCGGTGATCTGAATATCCACTCGGCGTTCTTCCCAAGTGCCATAGAGAAGCGGGGCACTCGCTGTTGACAACCGCCGCAAAGCGGTAGCAGTTGACCTCGTCTATTGAGAGTCGAAGCAGGTGACCTTCCAAAAAAATCTTCAACGATGTCGAGCCAGCCAGTTCGGCCAGCCGGCCAATTGGCGAGTCAACTCGCCTGTCAGGTTAACCGGCTGCTCAGCCAGCCAACGAACCAACCAGCACATTCGTTTAGCGGCGAAATTCGCCGGCCAGTCAAGGAGTTTACCAGCCAGTTCGCCAGCCAGTCAGCCACTTGTACGGTCAGTTGGATAGCCAGGTAGCCAGCCTGCCAGCCAGTTAGTTACCCAGCCAGTTAGCCAGCCAAGTCAGCCTACCGCCCGACCTGCGTGACTGGAATCTCACGTCAAAGCATCGGAACAGCAGGGGGGAGGGGGACACACTTTCAGCGTTACCTACGGTTGATGTTTCATCCTTGAGGATGATCTCTTCCGCAAACCGCGCATACTCGGCGTGCAGCTGCAGCATTGCTCTTATTATTATTATTCTATTTACCCCGTTCCGCGTGCACACACACACAGAAAGAGAGAGAGATATGGAAGATACGATGACGCACGCTTGTGCACGTATGCGCGTGCACGTGTGCGTGTACACACAACTATGTATATATACACGCACGCGCGCGCGCGCGCGCACAAGACGAACGCTGTAATGTGATCACATTCGCGCTCGCTTAGCTGCGATCCAACACGCGACCTTGTGGCACGAAATTAATAAATAATGGAGACGTGTGTTGGAGGAATAAGAGCGAGAGAGAGAGAGATGGGGAGAGAGATGTGTGGGAGAGAGCGCGCGCGCGGGAGAGAGAGGGGGGAGAGAGAGGGGGGAGAGAGAGGGGGGGGGGGCGCGCGGGAGAGAGAGGGGGGGGGAGCGCGCGGAAGAGAGAGAGAAGGGGGGGGGGAGACGGGGGGGGAGAGATGTGTGGGAGAGAGCGCGCGCGGAAGAGAGAGAGGGAGGGAGGAGTTCCTGGAAGTGGGAGAGAGAGAGAGTGCGTTCGTGTGTTGCGAGCGTGGGGGAGCGGTGGCGCAGTGGTTAGCGCGCTGCGGCGATTGGAACCCGGCGACCCGAAATTCGAGTCCCGCTCACGGCCAACACCCGGTGACGATTATCTGAACCGGTACTGGGCCTCCCCTAAGTCGAGCCGGCCTCAAATGAGTACCCGGTGCGATGTGTTAAGCATCACCACTACTAGGAGGCAAAGGCGGCCGGGCGCGAGCATCTTCTTGTTTCCACTGATCGTAAAAAAATGAAGAAAAAAGAAATAAAAAAAAATATAAGGAAAAAATAATAATAATACAAATCTGAATAAAAAAATAAAAATATTCCGGCCACCCACACAACCGCCCCCTCGTGTGCCGTTCCGGCTTTCATCTTTGCTCGCTAACAGCACTTGACCCCCGACAAACTGTGCAGGTCCTTATTCTTGGTTCTTTCGGTAAAGTCACGTAGAAGGGAAATAATAAAATAATATTAATATAAAACAATAACACATTCTCACGACGTTTCGACTGCAACACAAGCAATCATCATGAGGTGTGAAATTTTATTGCTGTGGATTTCACACCTGATGATGGTTGCTTGTGTTGCAGTCGAAACGTCGTGAGAATTTTTATTGTTTTATATTTATATTATTTTATTATTTCCCTTCTACGTGACTTTACCGAAAGAACCAAGAATATGAATCCCTGCAGTCACGAAAACTTTAAATCAAAATTTGTTCAGGTCCTTGTTTTAGTTTTTGTTGGAGTGGTGAGCGCAATGACGCAACGAACGGGGCGTCGTGCTGTCGATTCCCCGGACACAGTTAACGTCAGCGGCGGTTATCAGAGGCGGTGCAGGGCCACCCACCCCTGCCTCGACTCGCACTTAATCTGCAACATCTTAAACATCAGCACTGGGGAGACCGCACGTGCTGGCAGCCTTCAGAGGTGTTCGCTAACAGTCTGTAAGGCTAATCTTTGTCTCCGTGTCTCTCTCCCCCTGTGTATGTCTATCTCTCTCTCTCGCTGTCCATCACTCACCCTCCCCTACTCTCCCCTCTTCCGTGTATCTTTGTCTTCGTGTCTCTCTCCCCCTGTGTATGTGTGTGTGTCTCTCTCCCCCTGTGTATGTGTGTGTGTCTCTCTCTCGCTGTCCATCACTCTCTCTCCCCTCCTCTCCCCTCTTCCGTGTATCTTTGCCTCCGTGTCTCTCTCCCCCTGTGTATGTGTGTGTCTCTCTCTCTCTCCCTGTTCGCCACTCTCCCTCCCCTCCTCTCCTCCCTTCCGTGTATCTTTATCTCCATATATCTCTTTCCTTCTGTCTATCTCTCTCTCTCGCTGTCCATCACTCTCCCTCCCCTCCTCTCCCCTCTTCCGTGTATCTTTGCCTCCGTGTCTCTCTCCCCCTGTGTATGTGTGTGTCTCTCTCTCTCTCCCTGTTCGCCACTCTCCCTCCCCTCCTCTCCTCCCTTCCGTGTATCTTTATCTCCATATATCTCTTTCCTTCTGTCTATCTCTCTCTCTCGCTGTCCATCACTCTCCCTCCCCTCCTCTCTCACCTTCCGTGTATCTTTGTCTCAGTGTCTCTCTCTCTCGCTCCCCTGTCTGTCTCTCACTCTTTCCCTGTCCATCACTCTCCCTCCCCTGCTGCCTCTCCCTCCCCGTGTCTCTTCTCCGTGTGACCACATCGCTCACTCGGCTGCCACGCGGGAGCGAATCGCCCACGTGCATCGCTCGCGTGTGCCGTGGGCTTCGGAGCACACGCGGACTCATCTGCCCACATTGGCATCATGTATCGTCCAATTGTTCATGCATTCATTACGTAAAGCATATAGAAGTCACGTGTACTCTATACGAGACTTTCATTCTATGCAATGTGCGTGGTGGTAATGTGTTTTAAAAAATGACAAAATTAAAAACCCTCAACGCATTTGTCAATCGCAATGTGTGTGGGTCCTGAAATAAATATATATGTATGTAAAATGGACGACGTTTCGGGCAATGGTCCTTCTTCGATGCACGTGGTGCTTTGAAGAAGGGCCACATTTCCCGAAACGTCGCCTATGACACGTGGTATGAAGAACGGCCATTGGCCTCCTGCAAGTGGATTGACAAAGAGACGAAATGTATGTTTTGCATCTGTACTGTACAGCGCACTGCCAATCCTCCACTACTAGATGGCGGCTTCCCCCCACACCGCGCCAGTCAAAGTGGGGTGGTGTTTGATCATACTTCACCACGCTGGTCGGTGCAGGTTGGTGGAGGTGGCGAGGCGAAACCGGTTCAGAGATCACGGACCACTGATGCTAACCGTGGCCACGAAGCCAACTCAGGATTCCGGTTGGCGGGGTTTCAGAGCGCAGTGCGCTAACCGCAACGCCACCTATCGCCAAGCTCACAATTCATAGAATCAACGTTTTTTTAAATCCTTTATATTAAGTTCACTTGCTTGCTTGCTTGCGCGCTTACGACCGTGCAAATCTTTCGGTCGTTTTTTAACCCACTTCCCGTGATCCAATCGAGCTGACATTTTGCACACACAATCGTTGTACATGACAATTTATTTTCGTGAAAAAAAAATTCCAAAATGTTCCACTTTTTAGGATTTTTTTTTTTCATATTTTATTTAAAATACCAATGTCATGAAAATGAAACTCTTACTCAAGAAAAACATAAATGAATAATAAAATAAAACCGATGCCACGCATATAAAGGATTTATAGTGAAAAACTTTGTTTTTACTGGTTAATTTTTTTTATTCAATTCATTTGATAGTTTCTGAGCAGCAGCAGCAGCTACGAGTCGAGGCAGTTGCCATCCGCCGCCGCGAGCTGGAATCGAACACAGACGGGGGACGCGGGGGTTTGATGATGCGCTAACCACTGCGCCACCGCTCACCACGCAAAGGTGCGACCTGTGAATTGATAGCGCCCCAGTGGGAGCGTTATTAGCCGCGTTGGGGCAATTAACGGGTTACAAATACCCAGTGGCATCAGCTCGCCGCGAACGCGCAAGGCGCTTCATTCCGCTCGCTAGCGATGGTGTAAATGATTAAATAAGCGGCCAGGACGTAAATTGCCTTGCCACCAAATTGCTCTGACCGAAGGCGCCCCAGCAAAGCCAGACTCTGCTGATGAGACACCGGTACAGAGTTTATTATATATATTTTTTTTTGCTCGAATTAAACCAAATGCTGCTGGGGGAGCTAAGCAAACAAACGAAACTCCCAGAAGGCCATGCGGCTGATGGGATGTATTAAATATACCTGCATTCGTTTATTGTTGTTTCGATGTGGCGGCGTCAAGTCCGCGTGTTTATTTTATCCCACTAAGTTAGGGGATCTGTTTATCACATGCGCAGCTCTCACCGTTCACGAGGAAATATTACATCTCGCTGACCTTTCACCTCCACCCGCATCAATTCACTCATTCATTATTTCTGCGCCGTTCGCGCTGAGCGGTTTACATCTTTCGCGAGTGGCTGATGCCGCCCAATGCTGGACATCAGTGTGACAAAGAGCTTCATAGCTCATCGGATTCCTCCAGTCTAGATCAAGATTCGGATACATCCTGAGCTCCGGCATGGATTCACTTGCCGCTGATGCTGCTGCTGATGATGATTTATTGACTGATATCCAGCCAACGAACTAAACGAAATATTTATATTTTGCCAGGTAAGTCCCACTGAGCGATGGAGCTCTTTTTCAGGAACAATTTGGCCACAAGTGATAGCCCAACGACGTGGCATATCGCGTGGAAATGTACAGCAGCCAAATACTATGAACGCGTGATGTTGATTCTCAATGTGGAGGGGAAAAGCGGAGGACCCTGGAGAAAAATCCACTCGACCACGGCGAGGGAGACATGAAAACCCCAAATATACAGCTGCAGCAGGCGTCAAGGTCTGGATCGGACCCAAGACCTCCTGTATACCAGGCGAGATAGTTAACATATCCCGATCGCGATGAGGGCTTTCTAATCTCCCTCTCGTGTAGGTACCTTCTACCGGCAGTGGGTGTGAGCAGGAGCTTGCATGGCTGCGCCTACGTAAATTAAAAACATTAACCATTGAAAACGATCAATTTATAGACACCACTGTGAAAAGATTGACGTCTTGAACATTGTCCTGAGCCTCTCCTGGGATCGACACCGCTCCCGCCACCCCCTCCTCCTCCCCTAGTGGAGGCCCTTCCACCAGCAGTGAGCGCGAGTAAGCAATTGCAGGGCTGCGCCTTGACCACGATTGTTATTCTTGTTTTTACGTAACCCCCTTTTTTCTTCTTCAAATGCCCGGTTATGTAATCGTGGAAAGCAGCAACAACAAACGCCGTGTGTTCGCTGGGGGACTGTGCGGGCAATTTCGCAAAGACTTGCTCTCTCTCTCTCTCTCTGCCCGCACTGAGGTGGTGGTGGTGGTTGTGGTTGTGGTTGTTGTTGTTGTTATTATCTGAGACAAATCCCATTATCTTGGAAAATCATCGCTCGGCCCCAGCTGCCACCACTCGTGCTCCCGGTGTTGCTCTGGACAATTGCGGTGGAGGCATTAGCAAAGCAGTTCAGTTGTGTCGTGCAGGCAAAGTAGGAGATCAATAATTATATATATTTGTTTTTAATTTGATTGCATAACCCTATGAAATGGGGCACCGTGCCAAAACATAACAACACTTTCCATCATTATCATCATCATCATCATCCGCTTGGAGGGATATAACTAAAACGAAGCCCATGACAATGTAAATCAAATATGCTACCGTGCTATTGATATTGACGACGAAGACAAATGGGGTGAATGAGTGGGTAACCACGGACCTATAACGGCCTGCTTTGACGTACGGTGGAGGCGCGTTAATCGTGAGCAAATGAGCTCACGTTTGAGAACGAAGCAAAACCCACTCGGAAAAGAAGCTGCGCAGAGAAGCGCGGAGAGGAATCACCTTCTTGGAATCGCGTTGAGAGACGGAAGGAGGAGGATGAGGAACACGTGGACTGGGGGGGGGGGGGGGCACACGCGCGCGGGGGTTAGCGACTTCACTTGCTAAAACCGCGAAGTGTGATTATTATTATTTTTTTGGAGCCGTCCATCACACGTCCTGGCCGTGAGATGGATTCGTGATCGGCGGTCCAGATGATGAAAAAGAAAAAAGATATACACGAAAAAATATTTGAACAAAAAAAAATCAAAGCTTCACAGCTCATCGGATTTCTCCCAATATAAAATTGACATTCTCATGCGATGACGAAGTGGCAGCCGAGCGAAGGGGGGCGCGTCCAAGGAGCGAGCGAGCGAGCGGCCACGCGAGAAGCGATGGAACAAATTAAAATCATCAAGCTCGCGTGTTTGGCTGCCGCTGCTGCCCGAGCAGAATGTCACCCCGCGGAGATTGTGAGACGTGGTGGTGGTGTCAGCGGCATTAGGGGGAGGCTTCATCCAGCAGTGGATTGACCATGACTGCCGGCTACTGATGATGATGTCTGAATGACGTCAGCCTCTCTGCGTATTTGCTGTTGTCATGCGTGGTTGATTTTAAATAGGAAACAGTTTCCATTCTGCGTTATTCATGATTCATTCATAGCGTGGCCCCTCTGTCGCAGTGAATAAACGTTCACGTCTACATCCGTTACCATATTCTCTTGAATATAAGACGCAATACTCATCCCCCCCCCCCCGCTGTATCCAGTCAGTCGGCCCAGCAGCTGAAGATTGGCTCGACGTTGAGAGGATACGAATTCACATTCTTGTTTAGGCCGGGAGCGGGCTGAGGGCGGGGGGGGGGGGCTCAGCCCATCATTCATCCGGGGTCGATAAAATAACGTACCACTTCGTAGGTTCGGTCAATAGGTAGGTTCGACTCGCACCCCCCCCCCCCGGCCATAGTAATGTGGACATTCCACCACAGGCTCTGCGAGGCTGGTGAACGGGAGATGAACAGCGATGTGCCAATGTTCGCAGGAGGAAATCACTTTGACTCGTCTCGTGCAAAATGTTGTGGAGGGTTGCCTCTTCTAATCGGCTAGGCGTGTCTGTGAGTGCGTGGCCAGATTTGTGCAATTTGATTCACGCCGATCAGACGTTTGAGGTTGCGTCTTACTTTCCTGGGGCGTTTTTCCACTCCGGAGAATACGATCATGTAACTAAATCATTCGGAATTTAGAACTCGATGTGTAGACGTACACACAAAACAAAGCTGGAAATTCCCGATATAGCCTTAAGAGGATGTTGGGGCAAGTGCTGTTACCGAGCACTGATGAAGGCCGGCACAGCACATGAGGGGGTGGGTGGCCAGCATCACGTCCGGCCGCCTTTGTCTCCCTATTGGCGATATTTACACACCGCACCAGGTATTTATTTGAGGCTGAGTCGTCCCAGCGGGAGACTCAGGACCGGTTCAGTATAATCATCACTGGTGTTGGCCGTGAGCGGGTATCAAACTCGGGTCAGCGAATTCCTTAGCGCATCGCGCTAACCACTGCGCCACCGCTCCCCACATACGTACAAAGACCAATACCCCCCCACCCACCCCCACACACAACACAGTTGATATTAATAGCTTGGATATATGCTGCGCGCCCCATGTATTAATTATGCGCACTTGAAAAGCAAAGAAACAACAACGCGTAGCTGCACATATATTTACACACGCACAGACGTGTAACGCGTATGGGTCGTTAGCGGCAGGACGTTAGGTGTTAGCGGTTAATGCTATGCAATGTCTCCCCCCCTACCACCCCCCATGCGCTGTTGTACACGCGTACAGCTTAAAGCCAAGCGGTGTGCAATTGGCCCTCTGCGGAATAGATTACAGAGACATCGCGGAGACGTTGAGATGAAAGAGCGACCCCCCCCCCCCACCCCCGATCAATGCACGAGACGCCGCACACAGCGGTTGCGGCTGGCACCCCCTTAGCGAGTGTCGAGAAAACATCAGCGAGCGTGAAAACGCAAGGAAATTGGCCGCAAAACGGCCCCGCAAAACGCAATTTCTTTGCCCCCCCCTCCTCCGTCTTCCCCAGTGCTGATGTTTACAAAGACAAATATTCCCCCATCCACCCCACCCCACCCCTGCTCACCCCCGTATAGCCTCAACATAATGTCGGAGCAAGTGCTGTTCATGAGCAGCACTTATGAAGGCGGGCGCGGCACACGAGGCGGTTGGTGGCCAGCACCACGCCCGACCGCCTTTGTCTGCCCAGTGGCGATGTCTACTACACACCGCACCAGGTACACATTTGAGGCTGAGTCGACTCAGGGGAGGCCCAGAATCGATTCAGATAATTGTCACTGGTGTCGGATGGGCGCTAGCGGAAAGTGCGTCTTATATTCCGTAGCAAAAACGCACACAAACAAACACACACGCACACACACACGCGCGCACACACACACGCACGTGCGCACTCGTTCCAACACACGTGGGCTGACATCGCAATTACAATGAATTGCGGAACAATCGCAGGCGCCTTGAGACCCCCACCCCCACGCCCGGCCACCCCCCTCTGGGCTCATTAGCGATGTCCGGCTGTTGTTTTACGCAGAGAGATCGGCGGTTGCGCATTTGCGACGACGGAAGTTTCAAGGCTCTCGTCTCGCTCTCTCGTGCGCGTGCGTGGCGCCGTTGCAGCGGTAACGCGCCGCTGACTTTTGGAACGGCCGAATTGTAAAAAACCCAAAGACATCCGCTTCGAAGCGGATGTCTTTGGGTGACCGCCCCGAACCCCAAACCCCCGTGGGTCAGAGGTCAGTCCAGAGGGCTGAGGTGGGGTCGTCCAAGCCGGGCAGCTTGCCTGTGATTGAATCAGGGCTACTTGAGTGTAGCTAGATGTTGGTCTCGTCATGTTCACTAATAGCCGCACACCAACAATAACAACGAGTCATCATTACATCACATTTGGTTCTGCACTTAACATTATACTATTTTCAACAAGAACAAAAACGAAGTTTTGCTGGCTGGCTGGCTGGCTGGCTGGCTGGAGAAATCCGATGAGCTGTGAAGCTCTTCCCGCAACAGATGTCCAGTCGGGGCGAGTCGAAACAATATCGCACGAGCTCAAAGGGGGGCATCGTCACGAAATAGCTGAGCCACCGGTGCCACATTGTGCCCAGTCCATTCCCAGTGACACGGGGGCTTAGGGGCCGTCCATAAATGACGTCACGCGATTTTGGACAATTTTTGACCCCCCCCCCCTTCCCCCTCGTCACACGGCGTCGCAAAAAGTCAGACCCCCCCCCCCAAAACCATATTTCCATTTTGAAAATAAACATGCTTCAAATCGCTTTAAACTATTGTCATTGTAGTGCGTATTTAATGTGGCGCTGCACTCTGATGTTGTAGGAGTGTTGCTATAACAATTAGCGTTGTTATAACAATTCTATATTTATTTAAAGTTGCGCTTTTGTGATGTGACGTCACATTTCTCAAACCTCTCCCACCCTCGTCACACATCGTCACAAATATCTGACCCCCCCCCCCCCGTAGGTGCGTGACGTCATTTATGGACGGCCCCTTACTCTATTCCATACGACGACGACGACGATTGCTCACGTAAGTGCTGTGACTGATTCACAAAATGGACAAATGACTTGTCTTCCTGTCCGAAGGGGAAAATGTTTCCAATGAGCTCACGGCGTCCTAATATAGTCCGCCGCAATTACGCCGAGGATAAATACCACCCCCCACACACCCCCCGTTTAGCCCCTAAGTGATGATTGTTGGTGCTGCTGTTATCAAGCGCGTGCTACACTGACAAAGATCCCCCATATAGCGTTCCAGAGGCAGGTCGAGGCAAAGTGCGCTGCTGTTCGCGATGGACACGGCAAGCAACACTGCCGCCTTTGTCTCCCCAATGCTGATGGTGACGCATCACCAGGTAATGAAACACATAGACAAAGATCCCCCGTATAGCCTTAACAGACTGTAGGGGCAAGTGCTGGTAGCGAGCACCAATAAAGGCCGGCACGGCACACGAGGGGGTGGGTGGCCAGCACCACGCGCGGCCGCCTTTGTCTCCCCAGTGGCGATGTTTACACATCGCACCAGAGTCGAGCTAGGGGAGGCCCAGGACCGATTAAGATAATCGTCACTGGTGTTGGCCGTGAGCGAGAATCGAACCCGGGTCGCCAGGTTTGTAGCGCAGCGCGCTAACCGCTACACTACCGCTCCCCACAAATAATGAAACACACACACACAGTTAAAACGCACAAATTAAAATTAAAATATACATACGCATTACAGATAGGATAAAGACATACGCACACACACACACACGTAGATAAGCATTCACACATTTAAATTAAAACACACGATATAGAGACACACACAGATATTAAACTCCGAGCACACGCGCGATCTAACGCACCTTCCAATTACAACACAGATTTAGAACCACGCAAGATATAGACACACGCGCACACAATTATTAAAATTTACAAAGCACACACACACGGGGATGTATTAAAACAAATACAATGATCCCACGGATAGCCTTAACAGACACGTGCTTTTAGCGAGTACGATCTATGAAGTCCAACACGGCATACGCCCGGCCGCCTTTGTCTCCCCAGTGGCGATGTTTACACACCGCAATCAGGTTACTAATTTGAGGCTGAGTGGAGCTCGGGCAGGCCCAGAACTGGTTCAGATAATCGTCACCGGTGTTGGTGGCCGTGAGCGGGAATCGAACTCGGGTCAAGCGGTTCGTAGCAGAGCGCACTAACCGTTGCGCCACCGCTCACAGAGGTTCAGATACAAACGCACGTCGATTTTAGAACACAACACACACACCGAGATGTAGTAACAAAGACAAAGATCCCCCGTATAGCCTCAGCGGACTGTTGGGGCAAGTGCTGTTAGCGAGCAACTATGAATGCCGGAAAAGGCACACGAGGAGGTGGGTGTCCAACACCACGCCCGGCCGCCTTTGTCTCCTCAGTGGCCATGTTTGCACACCGCATCAGTTACTCATTTTAGGCTGAGTCGACCTAGGGGAGGCCCAGGACCGGTTCTGGTAATCGTCACTGGTGTTGGCCGTGAGCGGGAATCGAACCCCGGGTCGCCAGGTTCGTAGCGCAGCGCGCTAACCGCTACATTACCGCTCCCCACTAGTAATACACACACATGGGTATATAGAAACACACACGCGCTCACACACATTCAAACACACACAATTATAGAAAGACACGTTCAAATTAAAACGCACACATACACACGGATAAATAAACACACACGCACATTCAACACACACACACACACAGAGATTTAGAACACACACACACTCAAATTAAAACACGCACACATACATGCATAAACACACACGCTCAAATTAAAACAAAGACAAAGATCCCCCGTATAGCCTTAACAGACTGTAGGGGCAATTGCTTTTAGCGAGCACCTATGAAGGCCGGAACGGTATACGAGGAGGTGGGTGGCCAGCACCACGCCCGACCGCCTTTGTCTCCCTAGTGGCAATGTTTACACACCACACCAGGTACTCATTTCAGGCTGAGTCGACCTAGGGGAGGCCCAGGACCGGTTCAGATAATCGTCACTGGTGTTGGCCGTGAGCAGAATTTGAACACGGGTCGCCAGATTCATAGCGCAGCGCGCTAACCGCTACACTACCGCTCCCCATACATACACATACACACACACGCGCACACGCACATTAAACACACACACAGACACAGATTTAGAACACACACACACTCAAATTAAAACACGCACACACACATACATAGACACACACGCTCAAATTAAAACACACAGATTTAGAACACACACACACTCAAATTAAAACACGCACACACCCACATACATAAACCCACACGCGCCCACGCATATTCAACACACACTCAAATTAAAACACACACACACACACACGGACACGTGGAAACGCACACGCGCCCTCACGCGCCCGCGAGAGAGATCACGGCGCCCGTGACGTCACAATGGCCCAGGCCAAGCGGTGATGCCTTTGAAGTCGCCGCCGCCTTTCTCGGGGGGGGGGGGGGGGTCCCAGGCGCGCGCCGCGTTCGCGCTCCGAGGTCAACCGAGCCCGGCAACCCGGTGGAGAGATGTTAACTACCTCGCCTGGTACACAGAGAGTCGTGGGTTCGATCCCGACCCTGACGCCTATTGCTGTATATTGATAGTTCACGTCTCTCTCAACATCATCATCATGGTGGCTATGAGATGTTTTCTACCTCGCCTGGTATACAGAAGATCGTGGGTTCGATCCCGACCCTGACGCCTACTGCTGTATATTTAGAGTTTGCGTCTCTCTCTCATCATCATCACGGTGGCTAGGAGATGTTAACTGCCTCGCCAGGTATAAAGGGAGTCGTGGGTTCGAGACCACCGACCCTGAAGCCCGTTGTTTTATTTTGAGTCGGCGCGTCTCTCTGTCTCCCCGTGGTCGCGTGGATTTTTCTCCGGGTCCTCCGATCCCCCCCCCTCCCTCGAATGATATCTGAACGACGGGAAGTTGGGGAAACCCCCCCCTCCCCCCCCCCGGTAAATCTTCTGTGAGTGATGGCTCCCGGCTTTGTGAATGTTTCAGCACGTATACGATGTAGGCATATGGGACGGTACGTGACACCCTGTATGTGTGTGTATAATACCTGCGCGTGTACATGCGTATGGGTACACAACGCGGGTTATTCACCGCCTTCAAGCAGTGGTTCTTAACCTGGGGGGTGCGAGATGCCCTTTCTGATTTTTGTGGAAGGTAAAACACAAATTAACCCCGGCAAGTATTTATTTACAATTAACATTTTACATTTTTGTTTTTAAGAATGAAAACCAAAGGGATGCAAATGCTACCGTAAAAGTAAAACACCGCTGGGTGCGAGTATTTGGACGCTGTAAACATCCACGTGATAAGCGACTTCGTTGATCTCTCATTTGTGGCCAACGTCGCTTCTCCAAAGGAGCTTAACAGCTCTTAGCGGGCCTTACCCGCTAAAATAAATAGCTTCTAGATTTGAAGCTTTCGTGACTGCAAGCATTCATACTCTTTAAATTTCGATTTAAAGCTTTCGTGACTGCAGGGATTCATCTTCTTGGTTCTTTCGGTAAAGTCACGTAGAATGGAAAAAAAAACATAATAAAATAATTCTCACGACGTTTCGGCCACAACGCAAGCAGCCGTCCTCAGGTGAAGAACAGGTCTGTCGAGAAGACAGAGTCGTGAGAATTATTTTATTATGTTTTATTTTATTTTTATTTTTCCATTCTACGTGACTTTACCGAAAGAACCAAGAAGATTCATACTCTTTGTTTTTTTCGGTAAAGTCACGTAGGTGAAACAATAAAATAAATGAAAACAACTAAATTAAATCACGACGTTTCGGAGGCAACACAAGCCTCCTAACACAAGCCTCATAACACAAGCCGCCTAAATAACTGTAGCGAGCCTCGCTACAGTTATTTAGCTGTGCCTTTTTTACACATAAAGTCACGTAGAAGGGAAATAATAAAATAATAAAAATAAAACAATAAAATTCTCACGACGTTTCGATTACAACACAAGCAATCATCATCAGGTGTGAAAACCACAGCAAGTGTGAAAACCACAGCAATATTTATTTTTATTTTATTTTATTATTTCCCTTCTACGTGACTTTACCGAAAGAACTAAGGATATAAATCCCTGCAGTCACGAAAGCTTTAAATCGAAAAAGGTGCCCATTTATAAATGCGTACATAAATAACAGCCAGTATGGCCTTAACGGGCTCATAATTGAGTTGCGAGTCAGATCGTGAGGGTAAAATGTGCGTCGTAAAAACCCTCCTCCACCCCCAACACGCCCGGTGGTGCCGCTGAAGCAGTTTCACAAATTGTCACGTGACGACGACTTCATTGGTTGGCTGTGTCGGGTGGAGGATGGTTTTACGACACATTTTTCACTGACGACGCGATTCGTTAACGACAACAACAACAACATCAACAAATCAACAGCGAATCAGAACATCGGTCGCGAAATCCGACGCGTCTTCAGACAAACAGGCTGTTTGGGGCGCAAGCGCTGTCAGCGAGTGCCGATTGAGGTTCGTCGCGACGCACGTGACGGTGCGGAGTGGGTCAGCCGCACCGCCACCCGCCCGGCCGGCCCCCTTTGTCTCCCCCACCGGTGTCGCGAGGTTTGCACAGCGCAGCGGGAGAGGTTCAGGAGCCCGAGCCTCTCCGGTCAGGGTGACGCGCGCGCCACCTCTGCCCATCTAACCATTCACATCCCCCTCTCTATGCCACCCTGCATCCACTCATCCGTGCAACATTCTCTACACCCCCCCCTCCTCCTCCTTCGTTTCACACCCTCACCCTCCACGCTATCTGTCTTCCTGGTGTGTGTTTCCCCAGTATGGGTCAAGTCAGGCTAAACTATTAAGACAACAACGGACGGGGAGAGCCAGAGGCTGCTTTTACCAAATACGATGTTAACCCTTGACTGCCCCTTGCGTTTGTTTCGCGTTGAGAGGCAAGTTCAGACATTTTACAATTGTGGAGCAGATTAAGTGCTTTTTTTCTCTCTCTTTTTCTTCCTCTCTCTCTCTCTCACAGGAATCGTTCAAATTGTGATAGAAGCATGAAACTTGCTGGAGGCATTCACAATTGTGGATCTTTTCAGAAAAGGAAAAAAATGTTATCCACTTTTAAAAAATCCGAAATGGCAGCTATTTTACAAGATGGCCGCCACATTTTATGTTAGTTATTTTTTTGCAACAGAAATCGACCGAGTTGTCCAGGTTGGACGATTCAAATAGTCAATTTCTGTGTCGATGAACATACAGTTACTGATTTCTACAACGTTTCAGATCGCTTGCACGCATCACTTCAGGACAATTGGATGAGAACGGGAGAAAAATAGTGAATGGAAACGCGCCCTCAAGTTGGGTTGCCAACATCTACCTACGGTGATATCCAGCGGCCAATGTGAAACCAATTGGCTCTGCAGCCCATGCCCACTGCCGTATCCCCTTTGCGGAGACATCGTGGCATAGCAATAGAACAGGGGTGGGGAACCTTTTATCTGCCAAGGGCCATTTGGATATTTCTGACATCATTCACAGGCCATACAAAATTATCAACTTAAAAATGTGCCTGTTATATTTGGTCAAACATTTAATGAACTCACCCCTAATGCAATGGCTGGAACTGATTCTCTTTGGTGAGGCATGTGATGTTAGCTGGTTATTGATAATGTTGCTACTCGCAACTGCTTTTCCAGGTTTGCTCCTAGATTTATTGAATTTCGAGTCCCGCCTGCGGTTGCCTTGGCAGGGCCACACCAAATGATTTCGCGGGCCTTGCACGGCCCGTGGGCTGGACGTTCCCCACCCCTGGTCTAGAGGAACCGGTCTGGACATTTCCGTGTGTATCTGCTTTGAACTTCTTTTGCGCCGCGTGTAGCCAACCGTGGTGATCGGAGGCGCGGATATGTCTCCGCCGTGCTCCGTGTTATGAGAACGGCCGATATCGTGGCATGTGATACCCATGTCGACCACGGGTGATACACATACACTACGACGTATATTTACCGTGCGAAATAAGATACGGCGAAGAGACGCGTCACTGAAATCCGTTCGTGTTGCAGCGAGCCATGGGTGCATCGCGCGAGCGTGAGATGTTGCCGGTGTGGCGTCTTTGAGAGACGCCCTCATCCAGCAGTGGATAGACACGTATGCGGCACAGGTCACACGTGATGCACATAGCGAGGAAAGCCCCGGTACACAAAAAGTGAGCTCCTACATCACTGCCGACGCTCTAGCGAGGCACTGCCCTTACGAACCGGGTGGTGGAAATTCCACGTTAATATGGAAAGCATCCAGCTGATGAGTAGAAACTTGACATTGGGGAGGGCTGTGTGGATCGAGGGTGTCGAAGGCGTAGACGAGACATGACCCCGGGCTACAACTCTGACCTGTAAGGTCGTCGTCGGTCGTTAAATAGGTGACCTCAGTCATTTGTTGTTGGGATATATATATAAATGTGTATATTCTTGGTTCTTTCGGTAAAGTCACGTCGAAGGGAAATAATAAAATAATATAAATATAAAACAATAAAAATGTTCACGACGTTTCGACTGCAACACAAGCAATCATCATCAGGTGTGAAATCCACAGAAAGAAAATTTGAAAAAAGTGGCGGTTTTTCCTGACGTCAGCACCATAGACAGCGATTTGGCAGTTTGCCAGATGGACGAGTCCTTCTATGTTCACCACTTTTTTCAAATTTTCTTTCTGTTGATTTCACACCTGATGATGATTGCTTGTGTTGCAGTCGAAATGTCGTGAAAATTTTTATTGTTTTATATTTATATTATTTTATTATTTCCCTTCTACGTGACTTTACCGAAATGACCAAGAATATGAATTCCTGCAGTCACGAAAGCTTTAAATCAAAATAGATATATGTGTTATGGTGACTGCAGACAAAGATTCGTGTAGGCGTGGAACCGTGGCGTAGTGGTTAGCGCTACGAACCTGGCAGCCTGAGTTCGATTCGCAGCCACGGCGAGTGGCATCAAGAACCGGTCTGGGAGGAGGAGAGAGGGGGGGAGGGTGTGAACAGACTCCCCCTACTCCCCTAGGTCAACTCGGCCTTAACTTCGCAAACCAATACTTCGTGCGAAAGAAAATTCAACAGACATACAACAACAACAACAACGTAACAAGGAGCAACAACAAACATCAAGAATAAGAAGGAGAAGGATGAATGGTGACTGGGGGCAGGCATCATCACTCACGCCACTTGGCCTCACCGTGGCATCGTGCGGACACCGCGGTCCCCATTATCTATCAGGCGGCTGCCTCGGCACCGTCTCTTTTCCTCGTTACCGGCAACCGCGTCCCTGATTTATCCAGCTCCCCTGTCACTCCCGTGATGAACGCCCTGTCCTATGTACACACGTGTGTGCGTATGTGTGTGTGTATGTGTTTATGTATGTGAGTGGGGAGCGGTAGTGTAGCGGTTAGCGTGCTGCGCTATGAACCTGGCGACCCGGGTTCGATTCCCGCTCACGGCTAACACCAGTGACGATTATCTGAACCGGTCCTGGGCCTCCCCTAGGTCGACTCAGCCTCAAATGATTACCTGGTGCGGTGTGTAAACATCGTCACTGGGGAGACAAAGGCGTTCGGGCGTGGTGCTGGCCACCCACCCCCTCGTGTACCGTTCCAGCCTTCATAGGTGCTCGCTAACAGCACTTGCCCCTACAGTCTGTTAAGGCTATACTGGGGATCTTTGTCTTTGTATGAGCGTTAGAGGGTGAGTGGCGGTGTAGCGGTTTGCGCGCCGCGCTACGAACCCGGCCACCCGAGTTCGATTCCACACCGGTCCTGTGCATCCCCTAGGTCGACTCAGCCGCAAATGAGTACCTGGTGCGGTGTGTAATCATCGAGACAAAGTCGTCCGCGTGTGGTGCTGGCCACCTACCCCCTCGCTCACAGCAATTGCCCCAACGGTCTTTTCAGGATATACGGGGGATCTCTGTCTTTGTATGAGAAGAGGTATTTGTGTGTTTGTTCGTTCGCGCGCGTGTGTGTGTGAGGAGCGGTGCGGCAGTGGTTCGACCCAGCCTTAAATGAGTACCTGGTGCGATTTGTAAACATCGCACAACTCCCTCGCGTGAATGTTGACCTTCACTGGGCGCACGGTAACAGCACTTGCCCCGGCCGTCTGTCACGGCCTATACGTCGGCGTCTTTGTTTCTGTGCGTGTCTATGTACGGGGGGCCATGTGTGTGTGCAGTCATTGGCGACCGGGCTGATACCATTCACTCACTCCACTTGGGAACCACAGTATTTTTAACCACGGTCCTTCACACATCTATGAAGAAGAGCTTTGAAGCGCATCGGATTCCTCCCGGTATAAATGAAGTATTCTGAAATCACAGGCTACTCGATGCGTGTGATTCGAACCCAGGCTCTCGCCAGTGACGGCTTAAGCGCCCTGACCTCTGAGCCGCCCGGCCCTGTGCGAGTGTTGCAGGTGACCCCGAGTGTCAAGCAGAGCCTCTGGTAGTCAATTATATTCGAGGCAGTAAAATCTTCCGATCACAATCGGGCACCGCGTTTGCGGTTTGCTTTCACCGCAGCACTGCAAGACGCCAGGGGCGATGAAATGCAAAGAAAAAAGCGTCTCGCAAAGTTCATGGACAGAAAGGTGACGGAACACCGACCATTTGTTTCCTCCCAGCGGGCAATTGAACAGAACTAATGTGATGCGATTCGCAAATTGATTATTTTTATTGGGGTCACGGTGTGTCGTACATTCCCCTCCACCCGACACGGGTCGATGAGAATGTACGACACACAATGCATGAAATTGTCACGTGATGAGCAAACGTGGCCAACGTAGTGCTGCTTTAGCAGCAGCAGCAGCAGCAGCAGCAACTGACAGTATTAATCAATCAAGTCTTTATTTCTAGAGCACTATTTCGTGCAAAGGATGCCATTCAAAATGCTGTACAGGTAAAAATAACATTGTTAATAGACTAAATCACAAGAAAAATAAAAGCAAATTTCATATAAAACAAACTTACATTATAATAAATTACTTTCGAAGGCACACTAAAAAATAACACTATAGAAGAATGTTAAGAAAAGGCACGTTTAAAAAGGTGAGTTTTTAGATTCAACTTTAAACTGCTTAATGATTGTGAAGCCCTCAGATCCCCTGTTGTTGGAGAGCGATCCACAGATAGATTTAACAATTTGCGTGGGTTTTTGACGTTTCCGCGGATAGTTGCAACCAACATCACCAGGTAGGTGCCAGATTTCTCACAACTGCCTGGGCCAAAACTGTGACCCCAAAAAATAAAATGTGAATCATTCTCCTCACGTTTTCGATGCTTTCCAACTGAGGTTGGATGAGTGTACGCGTGAGCTCCGTCTGTCTGTCCATAAAGGGAAGGCACCACAACTCCACTCGTGAAGATTTGTCCGATATGAACCAAACACTGGTATGTATGTCTGCATGTACGTGTGTTGAACTTCTTTCGCACCCTACGTAGCCAACCGTGCTAATCGGAGGTGCGACCACGAGGAGAGAGAACATGCAAACTCCAAATATGCAACAAGGGGGAGGGGGGGGGGTGGAGATCCCACGACCTCGTGCATACCAGGCGAGGGTGATGACATCTCCACACGAGACGCCGCACTAAACTTGCAAGGGGTGTCACAAGCGTGTCCACGACAAACGACACGGGGCGGCCGGGGAGGAGGAAAAGGGGGGGGGGGGGTCTCCGAATCTTTAATCTCACGGTATGAGGTCTGAGAACGATCGACTTTGGCCACGCTGCCACCACCACCGCCGCCGCTGCTGCTGCTGCTGTACATGGCGCCAGCAAAACAAAACAAAGAGATTCATTACCAAAAAAGTCGGAATGTTTTTCTCGGAACTTTTTCAACTTCAACTCTTCCCCTAGATTTTCTTCCCCGAGAGTTGAACGCGGGCAAACGCTCGATCCGCATTTGGCGAAAGCAATTATGGACAACAACAAAAACGTTTCTTGGAACGAAACACGCTGTTGATGGCCTGCGTTGAGGGGCCGTTTTATTTTTGAATCGGGATGCTGCCCCTGTGCCACCAGTGGTCATGAGCGCACCAGACTTGCAATCCAGCTGTTGCCGGTTCCATTCCATCTCCCGGCGCGGCAGTTTCTTAAATCCCACCCCGCCACCCACAGCGCATCGTTAATCTTTGTCGCCCCAGACGTATAAATTGGTGCGGCCACAGTTAGTCGATCGGAAGGTTGCCTGCGGTGGGGTGAAGTGTGAGTACTCTCTCCTCTTCCAAGACGTCGAATGGACATCTGTGAAAAAAAATCCGTTTATAGCTCATCGGGTTCCTCCGGTATAAATTAGGATTCTGATTCTGTCTCGCCAGCGTGGAATCTGCGATTAAAATATCCTTCATGAAGGGGGCTGCCCAGAGCTCCCTCTCGCGCCGAGGCTATTCCACCAGCAGTGACGTGAGCAAAGCAATTGCAGGGCTGCGCCTTTAGATTTCCCTGTGTCCATTGCTAATGCCGCCGAGTGAGCTTTGGTAAAGTTTGAAAGTGGGTGGTCACGGTAGCGAGATGTTAACTACCTTGCCTTGTCTACAGGAGGTCGTGGGTTCGATCCCCACCCTGACGCCTGCTGTACATTTGGAGCCTGCGTTGTCTCTCTCCGCGAGGTCGCGTGGATTTTTCTCCGGCTTCCTCCACTTCTAGAATCAACATCAAGCGTTTACAGTATTTGGACCCTGCTATCGATTGGACACGATAAGCCACTTCGGTGAGCTCTCGTTTGTGTCCGGGTGGCTGCTGAAAAAGAGTTACACAACTCAGTGGGCCTTACCTGGTAAACATACAACTATTTCAGTTGATCGTTTGGAGAGTCGCGAATGGAAATAAGTAATATTTAAAAAAACTTTTTTAAAAACACGCATTTATGAAATTTAATTGTAATGGAAGAACTCCACGACTCTAGGAAGTGGCCCCAAAGCTTGCCATAACATAAGGGACCGTGGACAATTAGACCCAAGCCGAAACATAACATATAAAAAAGAATGTTTAAAAATATTTATTTTTTATTTATGATAGAATATAGTATTGCAGTCGATACCACACTGGGAAGTTGGTTAAAATTGAGTTACAATATTTAAGGATACAACAACAACAACGAGAACAACAGACAGAGTGAGTTAAATAAAATCGTGTAAAAATAAAAATTAACATAACCTGGGCCGGGCGCTGGTGGCTTCTGCTGCACGTGACCTGTGACCCGGTTGGTATATCGGTAACAAATTCTAGATTTGAAGCTTTCGTGACTGCAAGGATTCATATTCTTAGGTTTTTTCGGTAAAATCACGTTTGTAAAAAATTTTAATTAAAATAAAAAATTTTTTAAATAAAAATAAAATTAAAAATCACGACGTTTCGGAGGCAACACAAGCTTCCGTCTTCAGGTGGAACCGTCACAGCACGACTGCAGTATCAAGTAAGAGAAATTCCAAGAAAATATCCAGGGGCCTGCCTTCGCTCCTCCCACCCTCAACCAGTATATATACAAGGACTGTTTTCTTGGAATTTCTCATTTACTTGATACAGCAAGCGTGCTGTGAGGGTTCCACCTGAAGACGGAAGCTTGTGTTGCCTCCGAAACGTCGTGATTTTTATTTTATTTTTAATTTTACTTTTTTTAATTTTAATTTTTTACCTACGTGACTTTACCGAAAAAAACCTAAGAATATCGGTAACAAAAACAACAACTTCAACAACAACAACAACACGAACAACAACTACTACAACAACAACCGTCTTTCACCACTAAGTTGTGGTGACGTCACCACGGCGCCTGTGTCCTGCTGGGTGCACTTTGAGGCCATCACGGGAAGTGTGGGAAAGCGCCCGCTGGCAGGAGGTCACGGAACAGACCCAGGTGGTGCCATGGGTTGACTGATTGAGATGACTGGAAGATGCACACACACACGCACAAAGATAAAGATCCCCCGTATACCCTTAACAGACTGTAGGGGCAAGTGCTGTTAGCGAGCACCTATGAAGGCCGGAACGGTACATTAGGGGGTGGGTGGTCAGCACCACGCCCGACCGCCTTTGTCTCCCTAGCGGCGATGTTTACACACCGCACCAGGTACTCATTTCAGGCTGAGTCGACCTAGGGGAGGCCCAGGACCGGTTCAGATCATCGTCACTGGGTGTTGGCCGTGAGCGGGAATCGAACCCGGTCGCCAGGTTCATAGCGCAGCACGCTAACTACTACACTACCGCTCCCCACACACACACGCACACACACACACACACGCACACACGCACGCACACACACGCACGCACACACAACGCACACACAAACACACGCACCACGCACACACACGCACGCACACACGCACGCACACACACGCACGCACACACCACGCACACACAAACACACACACACGCACGCACACACACGCACACACGCACGCACACACACGCACGCACACACGCACGCACACACACGCACGCACACACGCACACACACACGCACACACACACACGCACACCACGCACGCACACACACGCACGCACACACACGCATACACAAACACACACACACACGCACACACGCACGCACACACACGCACGCACACACACGCACGCACACACACACGCACGCACACACACACGCACGCACACACACGCATACACAAACACACACACACACGCACACACACACGCACACACCACGCACACACGCACGCACACACAAACGCACACACAACGCACACACAAACACACACACACGCACACACAAACACACACACACGCACACACACGCACACACACGCTCGTTTGTAAAACTCCCTCTCGGTCTTCTTCTCTGGGGTGCTGCCAGCCGTGCCTTGCGGACGGGAAATGTGTTTCAATCAAATATTCATATTCATCGTCGTTGTTGTTGTTGTTGTTTTTGTTGTTGTTGTTTAGTCTATGGCGGCCCATGACGCGGTCTGAACGTGAATACGCGGCGAGCATCCAGCGCACTCCCCCGTGTCCAATTCAGGAAACGGCTGTTGACGAAGCGCAGAGGCGGTGCAGAGGGGGTTACCCGAGCTGGGGATTACATGTCCAGGCGCAAAGGTCAAATGCCAACAGCTCTGAGCTGCTGCTGCTGCTGCTTCAATAATAACTGAGTCATCTTCTTTGTTCTTTCGGTAAAGTCACGTAGAAGGGAAATAATAAAATGATCAAAATAAAACATAATAAAATACAATTCTCACGACTTTCGATGTAAAGCTTTCGTGACTGCAGGGATTCATCTTCTTGGTTCTTTCGGTAAAGTCACGTAGAATGGAAATAATAAAATGATCAAAATAAAACATAATACAATACAATTCTCACGACTTTCGATTTAAAGCTTTCGTGACTGCAGGGATTCATCTTCTTGGTTCTTTCGGTAAAGTCACGTAGAAGGGAAATAATAAAATAATAAAAATAAAACATCATAAATCTCACGACGTTTCGGCCACAATGCAAGCAGCCGTCCTCAGGTGAAGACCAGGTCTGTCGGGGAGACAGCGTCTGAAATTATGTTTTATTTTTATTATTTTATTATATCCATTCTACGTGACTTTACCGAAAGAACCAAGAATAATTCTCACGACGTTTCGGCCACAAAAATAACGGAGTCCTCTCCGCGTGTCGGTGCCAGCACACGATGATGTAGAGGCGCCGTGGCGAGATGTTAACTGCCTCGCCTGGTCTACAGGAGGTTCGCGAGTTCGATCCCGACCCTGACGCCTGCTGTACGTTTGGAGTTTGCGCGTCTCTCTCCCCCTTGGTCCCGTGGGTTTTTCTCCAGGGTTTTTTTTCTCTCTCCGCATTTAAAATCGACATCACGCGTTCAGAGTATTTGTCTGCAGTACATTCCCACGCGATGAGCCACTTCGTTGCGCTATCGTTTGTGGCCAGGTCGCTTCTGCAAAAAAACAAAGCAATTTAGTTTAGTGGGCCTGACCTGGTAAATTAAATACAATATATTTTTAGTTTCGTAGTTTCGGTTCAGAGTTCTCTAAGCGAGCAATTGCGACGCAGCTTTACACTCAGGTTCCGTTCATATCGGAACATCTTTACGGTAATTATAGTTTGACTCAAAGCTTTCGTGACTTCAGGAATTCATATTCTTTGGGTCTTTCGGTAAAGTTGCAATAAAATATTATTTTATTCTCTTTGTTTTTTTCGGTAAAGTCACGTAAAGAAAATATTTAATTTTATTTTTTCTTTATTTTCTTTTTTTCTTTCTTTTTTACCTACGTGACTTTACCGAAGAAACCAAAGAGAATGGACCCTTGCAGTCACGAAAACTTCAAATCTATCTACGTGACTTTTGCCGAAAGACCCAAATGATATGGTAATTATATTGCCCCCCCCCACCCCGCGCCGAGATGACCCACGCACTCTGCGAGTTAGAGACAGCACAGAACCCACAGAGCCCTCGGAAAGGGTTATTAACATCAACATCAAATCCGCATTAGCCGTATTCCCAGCTCAGCAGTAAAACGGCGGAGACGCGAGGGTTGCTTGCAATCAATTGCATTTGCACGTTAAGAGCTGTTAATTTAAACGAGAGAGTGTTTACATTCACGGACGAGAATATCTGTAATCCATAGCAGGGCGAGTGTGTGTGTGTGTGTTCACTGTCGTCTGGGGAGCGGTAGCGTAGCGGTCAGCGCTTCGCTGCACGACGAATCCGCCGACCCGAGTTCGATTCCCGCTCACGGCCAACACCAGTGACGATTATCTGAACCGGTCGTGGGCCTCCCCTAGGTCAACTCAGCCTTAAACGAGTACCTGTTGCGGTGTGTAAACTTCCCCCACGAGGGTGCTCGCCACCCACCCCCTCGTGGTGCTCGCTAACAGCACTTGCCCCAACAGTCTGTCAAGGCTATACGGGGGGTCTTTGTCTTTGTGTCGTAGCCGGCACGCGAGACTCGACTCTCCGAGCCTCTCCCATCACGGCCCTGCGAGAGAAGACAATGAAATGGAGAGACGGGCGGGTGGGTGGAGGGGGGGGTTTGTCTGATCCCGACAATTGTTGTTGTTGTTTGAAATGATAATCAGGGCGCCGTATAAATGGATAGCTTACGCAGTGCCAGCCCATGCTAAGCGCCATCTCTCTGCAACATCCCAGCTCACGGGGCTTGCGCGGCCGCTGCAACGGAACGTGTCGGAGCGCGCGCGCGTGCGTGTGTGTGCGTGTATGTGCGTGTGTGTACGTGTGTGTGCGTTTGTGTGCGTGTGTGTGTGTGCGTGCATGTGTGTTTGTGTGCGTGTGTGTGTGCGTGCGTGTGTGTGTGCGTGCGTGTGTGTGTGCGTGCGTGTGTGTGCGTGCGTGTGTGCGTGCGTGTGTGTGTGCGTGTGTGTGTGTTTGTGTGCGTGTGTGTTTGTGTGTGTGCGTGTGTGTTTGTGTGTGTGCGTGTGTGTTTGTGTGTGTTTGCGTGTGTGTTTGTGTGTGTTTGCGTGTGTGTTTGTGTGTGTTTGCGTGTGTGTTTGTGTGTGTGCGTGTGTGTGCGTGTATGTTTGTGTGCGTGTGTGTGCTTGTGTGTGCGTGTGTGTTTGTGTGTGTGCGTGTGTGTGCGTGTATGTTTGTGTGTGTGCGTGTGTGTGCGTGTGTGTGCGTGTGTGTGTGTGTGCGTGTGTGATTGCGTGTGTGTTTGTGTGTGCGTATGCGTGTGTGCCTGTGTGCCTGTGTGTTTGTGTGTGTGCGTGTGCGTGCGTGTGTGTGCGTGTATGTTTGTGTGTGTGCGTTTGTTTGTGTGTATGCGTGTGTGTGCGTGTGTTTGTGTGTGTGCCTGTGTTTTTGTGCGTGCGTGTGCGTGTGTGTGTTTGTGTGTGCGTGTGTGTGCGTGTGTGTTTGTGTGTGTGCGTGTGTGTTTGTGTTTGTGTGTGTTTGCGTGTGTGTTTGTGTGTGTGCGTGTGTGTGCGTGTATGTTTGTGCGTGTGTGTGCGTGTGTGTGCGTGTGTGTTTGTGTGTGTGCGTGTGTGTTTGTGTTTGTGTGTGTTTGCGTGTGTGTTTGTGTGTGTGCGTGTGTGTGCGTGTATGTTTGTGTGTGTGCGTGTGTGTGCGTGTGTGTATGCGTGTGTGTGTGTGATTGCGTGTGTGTTTGTGTTTGTGCGTGTGTGTGCGTGTGCGTATGTGCCTGTGTGTTTGTGTGTGTGTGTGTGCGTGTGCGTGTGTGAGTGTATGTTTGTGTGTGTGCGTGTGTTTGTGTGTATGCGTGTGTGTGCGTGTGTTTGTGTGTGTGCCTGTGTTTTTGTGCGTGCGTGTGCGTGTGTGTGTTTGTGTGTGCGTGTGTGTGCGTGTGTGCGTGTGTGTGTTTGTGTGTGCGTGTGTGTGCGTGTGTGTTTGTGTGTGTGCGTGTGTGCGCATGGGGAGCGGTAGTGTAGCGGTGACGATTATCTGAACCAGTCCTGGGCCTCCCCTAGGTCGACCCGGCCTCAAATGAGTACCTGGTGCGTTGTGTAAACATCGCCACTGGGGAGACAACGGCGGCCGGGCATGGTGTTGGCCACCCACCCCCTCGTGTGCCGTGCCGGCCTTCATAGGCGCTCGCTAACAGCACTTTCCACCAACAGTCTGTTGAGGCTACACGGGGGATCCATGTCTTTGGAGAGCGGTGGCGCAGCTGTTAGCGCACCGTGCGACAAACTCGCCCGCGTTGGATTCCTGATCTCACGACTAATAACAGGGGCGACTATTTGGACCAGTTCTAGGCACGCCCCAGGGGTCGACTCAACCTTAAGCGAGTACCAGTTGCGGTGTGTAAACATCGGCATTGCGGGAGACAAAGGCGGCCGGGCGTGGTGCTGGCCACCCACTCCCCTTCGTGTGCTCGCGAACAGCACTTGCCCCAACAGTCTGTTCAAGGCTGTACGGGGAATCGTTGTCTTTGCGTGGGGTTTGCACGTCTGTGTACGCACGCATATCCAGATGCGCGCAGGTGTAGCTCCATTAAGTGTATCTGTGTGTGCGTGTGAGTGAGTGCCTGCCAGATCATTCAGCTCACCACTGAATGGCAAACACAATTGAGAGACGGCGAGGCTGCGTGCTAGAGGAGACTGGTGAATTAATGAGCAATTCATGAATCGCAATCAAAGGAAATGCGGGGATGCAGCCGAGCCAATCTCCCATCGCCAAACCAGATGGGTCTTCGACTTTGCACTTTTAGCATACGGGAACCTATCCTGTTAATAACACGTTAGGCTGTCGCGAACAGCATTGTTCCTCATAAAGGTTTTTGGGTTATTTATAATTATGTCGTGAGGGGCCGTCCATAAATGACGTCACGCGATTTTGGACCCCCCCCCTCAAATATGACGTCACAAAACTTTGCCCCCCCCCCCAAAAAAAATAAAACATGCTTCAAATCGCTTTAAAACGATTGTCATTGTAGTGCATATTTAATGTGGCGCTGCACTTTGATGTTGTAGGAGAAATTTTGTGTTAAAAAGTCTATTTAATTAAGTAGAACGTGTTGATTATATTTATTTAAAGTTGCGCATTTTGATGTGACGTCACATTTCTCAAACACCCCCCCCCCCTCGTCACACATCGTCACAAATGTCTGACCCCCCCCCCCCTAGGTGCGTGACGTCATTTATGGACGGCCCTTATCCCTCCACCACCCAACACGGCCAATCAGTAAAAAACGGCAAATACAAACTAGACGGCAGTGCAAAAGACAAATAGTTCACTACTTTAGCCCACCGGTGTGTTGAAGAGTGAATCCACAACATTTATAATTTTTTAGTCCGACGTTTCACTGGAAATTACACCCAGCATCTTCGGGCGATTTGCCAGAATTGGCCTTGTCGGGTGGTGGAGGGTTGCGACACACTTATAGATAACGCGATCTAACCCAAAAACCTTCATTATGGGACCCTATCCTTTCTCTCTCTCTCCATTTGAACTCATCGTTTGTATTGCCAGAGCGTCATTAGTGGGGGGGGGGGGGGGGTTACGGAGTGCCGGGGGAGTGCAGGGGGGGGGGGGGGAGTGCCGTGTGGGGGCCCCGACGGCCTTCAAACTAAACCGGAAGTATTGCAACTGGCACCGTGATGTCGAAGGGCGCCCCCCCACCACCGCCCAAAGCGCGGGGCCCGGGGCGGTCGTACCCCGATTTGTAATAAACTAAACAAACACAGAGACCCATAGAGATACATAGGCACACAGAGATACTCATACAGATACATAGAGACTCATAGATACCCCGATTTGTAATAAACTAAACAAACACAGAGACCCATAGAGATACATAGGCATACAGAGAGACTCATACAGATACATAGAGACTCATAGATATCCCGATTTGTAATAAGGTAAACAAACACAGAGACCCATAGAGATACATAGGCATACAGAGAGACTCATCGAGATACAGAGAAACTCATAGAGATCCATGGATACTTATAGCAACTCATACAGACACATAGAGACTTGTACAGATACACAGAGACTTATAGAGATACACAGATACAGAGACACTCGTGGAGATACATAGATGACTCCTAGAGACGTATCTATATGCGTAGAGACTCATATAGATGCATAGAGATCCGTAGAGACTCATAGAGACCCATATAGATAGATAGAGGCCGGGTGAAAAGTGGTCTCGGTTCTGCCCAATCCTGGCCCGGCTGGCTCAAAAAAACTAATCAACTAAAACACTTTTTTTAAACATCACCATTCGTCGTTAGTAAAGATAAAGGCGCTGCCCTGCAATTTCCAGCTAGCGCACGTCTGATCAGCTTGGCTACATACGGTGCAAAAGAAGTCCAACATACATGCATACATACCACGATACGACTCGCATAATCATTAACACATTCCTGCGGAGGGAGCTGGTAGGAACGTTGGGTTTATCGGTCAATGGCCAGGGTCAACGGCGACGTGGTGTATTCCGCAAATATGCCCGACCTGATAACGGACGCTTGCGTTGTGCCCGAAACGTCGTGATTTAATTTATTTTATTTTCTACTCTACGTGTCTTGACCGAAAGAACCAAGGCGTATGGATCCCTGCAGTCACGAAAACTTCAAATCGAGATCAGGCGACAGCCATATTCACATCGGGTGTGTGTGTGTATGCGCGCGCGCGTACGGCGATTATAATCATTTGAAGCCGACTCCGGGCTCAACATTGTTTGAACAGAGCGGCGGACGAGAGAGACGGGGTCGTGGCCGCGTGCCGTTGTTCCCACGACATCGCTGCACGCGGGTCTCTCACAGTCACCGTGACACCGGAGCGAGCTTGTGTGTGTGTCGGGTTCATACATCACAGCCTCAACCCCCCCACCCCCCCCCCCGTTTGATCGCCTCCCCTCTCAGCTCCTCTCATTCCTTTCTCTACCCTGCCCTCCTGTTCCCCCCCCCCCTCTCTCTCTCATCCCCTCCTCTCATCTCGCCCTCCCACCCCCCTCTCTCTCATCCCCTCTCTCTCACCCCCCCCCCTCTCTCTCACCCCCCCCATCCCCCTCTCTTCTAACCCCCCCCCTCTCTTCTCACCCCCCCCCTCTCATCCCCCCCCTCTCATCCCCCCCCCCTCTCATCCCCCCCCCTCTCATCCCCCCCTCCCCTCTCATCCCCCCCCTCTCATCCCCCCCCCTCTCATCCCCCTCCTCTCACCCCTCTCTCTCATATCCCCTCCTCTCACCCCCGCCCCTCTCATCCCCCCTCTCTCTCATATCCCCTCCTCTCACCCCCCCCCTCTCATCCCCCCTCTCTATCATATCCCCTCCTCTCACCCCCCCCCCCCTCTAATCCCCCCTCTCTTTCTCATATCCCCTCCTCTCACCCCCCCCCCTCTCACCCCCCCCTCTCTCATATCCCCTCCTCTCACCCTCCCCCCCTCTCTCATATCCCCTCCTCTCACCCCCCCCCTCTAATCCCCCCCCTCTCTCTCATATCCCCTCCTCTCATCACCCCTCGCCCTCCACGCGATCTACAAGTCAGGAGTGCTGCTCACTGTGGAAGCGACTGCTGCTGCTGCTGCGAGCCACGCGCGGGAGGCGCGGGTGGCGCTTTCGTTCTCGCGGTCTGCAATGTGCTCACGGGAGAATTGACACAAAAACAACCAACACACAACCAACACACAACCAACACACAACCAACACACAACCAACACACAACCAACACACGACATACTAACGAAGACGAAGATCACCCTAAGTGCTGTTAGCGAGTAGCACCTACGAAAGGCCAGAACGGCACACCAGGTACTCATTTGAGGCTGAGTCGACCTAGGGGAGACCCAGAACCTATTCAGATAATCGTCACCGGTGTTGGTGGCCACGAGCGGAGCGCTAACCGCTACCACCACCTATCGCTTCCCCACAACAAAGATGAAGACAAAGATCCCCCGTATAGCCTTAACAGACTGTAGGGGCAAGCGCTGTTAGCGAGCACCTATGAAGGCCGGAACGGTACACGAGGGTGTGGGTGGCCAGCACCACGCCCGACCGCCTTTGTCTCCCCAGTGGCGATGTTTGCACACCGCACCAGGTACTCATTTGAGGCTGAGTCGACCTAGGGGAGACTCAGAACTGATTAAGATAAATCGTCACTGGTGTTGGTGGCCACGAGCGGGAATCGAACCCGGGTCACCGGGTTCATAGCGCAGCGGAGCGCTAACCGCTACACCACCGCTCCCCACAACACACACAACCAACACACACACACAACCAACACACACAACCAACACACACACACACAACCAACACACACACACACAACCAACACACACACACAACCAACACACACACAACCAACACACACACAACCAACACACACACAACCAACACACACACAACCAACACACACACACAACCAACACACACAGACAACCAACACACACACAAGCAACACACACACACAACCAACACACACACAACCCACACACACACAACCAACACACACACAACCAACACACACACACACAACCAACACACACAACCAACACACACACAACCAACACACACACACACAACCAACACACACACACACAACCAACACACACACACACAACCAACACACACACACAACCAACACACACACACACAACCAACACACACACACACAACCAACACACACAAACACACAACCAACACGCACACACAACCAACACGCACACACAACCAACACACACACACAACCAACACACACACACAACCAACACACACACACACAACCAACACGCACACACACAACCAACACGCACACACACACAACCAACACACACACACAACCAACACACACACAACCAACACACACACACAACCAACACACACACACACAACCAACACACACACACACAACCAACACACACACACAACCAACACACACACACACAACCAACACACACACACACAACCAACACACACACACAACCAACACACACACACAACCAACACACACACAACCAACACACACACACACAACCAACACACACACACACAACCAACACACACACACAACCAACACACACACACACAACCAACACACACACAACCAACACACACACACGCAACCAACACACACACACAACCAACACACACACACACAACCAACACACACACACACAACCAACACACACACACACACACAACCAACACACACACACAACCAACACACACACACACAACCAACACACACACACAACCAACACACACACACACAACCAACACACACACACAACCAACACACACACACACACAACCAACACACACACAACCAACACACACACACAACCAACACACACACACAACCAACACACACACAACCAACCACACACACAACCAACACACACACACAACCAACACACAAACACAACCAACACACACACGCGCGCAAAGATCCTTCGATAGCCGCTCGGCGAGCACGGATTAAGTGAAGGGGCCGCACGGCATGAGCACGATGGGAGGGCGGTGTTGGTCGTCATCGACACGCCCGCGGTTGTCAGCACGACTCACGCGTGTTTGTTTGTCCAGGGAAACCTCCTCACTCTTGAGAACCTCGCGAATCATTGTCGGGATGGGGTCCTGCGCCACGGTTTCTTTTTTGTTGTTGTCGCGGTAGATGTGTGGTGGGGTGGGGGGTGTAGCTGCAGCTCCGGTTGTCACGGTTGGCTACGTACGGTGCGAAAGAAGGTCAACGTACACACGTAGATACCCTCTGTGTGTGTGTGTGCAAAGCTGAACGTGAATCTTTTGAACGTCGCAGTGTCTTGTTGTAACAGCTCTCTCGCTGGCTCAGCAGTTCCACTACTGGATTATTCTTTACGCCTGAGGACGGCCGCTTGTGTTGCGATCGAAACGTCGTGATATGTTATTAAATCCTTTATATTAAGTTCACTTGCTTGCTTGCTTGCGCGCTTACGACCGTGCAAATCTTTCGGTTGTTTTTTAACCCACTTCCCGTGATCCAATCGAGCTGACATTTTGCACACAGACTCGTTGTGCGTGACAATTTATTTTCGTGAAAAAAAATTCCTACATTTTCCACTTTTTAGGAATTTTTTTTTTCATATTTATTTTAAAATACCAATGTGATAAAAATGAAACTCTTACTCAAGAAAAACAGAAATGAATAATAAAATAAAACCGATGCCACGCATATAAAGGATTTATAGTGAAAAACTTTGTTTTTACGGGTTAATTTTTTTTTCTACCTACGTGACTTTACCGAAAGAACTAAAGAGTAAATTTCGATGTAAAGCTTTCATGACTGCAGGGATTCATTATCTTGGTTCTTTCAGTAAAGTCACATAGAAGGGAAATAATAAAATAATACAAATAATACGTAATAAAATAATTCTCACGACGTTTCGGCCACAACGCAAGCAGCCGTCTTCAGGTGAAGAGCAGGTCTGTCGAGTAGACAGAGTCTGACTCTGTCACCTGAGGACGGCTGCTTGCGTTGTGGCCGAAACGTTGTGAGAATTATTTTATTATGTTTTATTTTTATTATTTTATTATTTCCATTCTACGTGACTTTACCGAAAGAACCAAGACGATCTCTCTCTCGCTCGTCAGTCGCTTTGATGAATGACCCGCCGTGTGATGTCCCCGTCACTCGCGGTTGCAGAGCTGCCAGCTACCACCGGCTAACACCGAGCATAATTATACAACGACGCCACGCGCACTCCACTCGGCTCTTGTCGTCTCATGCTGCTCGCGCCGCGGGATCTTGCGCTTGTAGCCGACGCCTCGGAAGCTTCGGCAGCGCAAGGGACGGGAGGCTGTCGGCGAGAAATGCACCGGTGTTTGTGTCGCTAAATGTGTCACCGTTAAGACCCCAACGTGTGGAGAGCGGTGGTGGAAAATTTGAGAAAAGTGGCGGTTTTTTCTTGCTGTGGTTTTCACATCTGATGATGATTGCTTGTGTTGCAATCGAAACGTCGTGCGAATTTTTGTTTGTTTAATATTTATGTTAATTTATTATTTCCCTTCTACGTGACTTTGCCGAAAGAACCAAGAATATGAATGCCTGCAGTCACGAAAGCTTTAAATCGAAATTTAAATATAAACACATATATATTTTATTGTACCAGGTAAGGCCCACATAGCCACATGGATCGTTTTCAGAAGCGACCACGGCTGCCACAAATGATATCGCAACGAAGTGGCTTATCACGTGGAAATGATTAGCGGCCGAATACTCTGAACACGTAACGTTGATTCTAAATGGGGAGCGAAAAACCTGGAGGACCCGGAGAAAAATCCACCCGACTACGGGGAGAGAGAGAGACACGCCAACTCCAAATAAACAGGCATCGCCAGGGTCAGGATCGAACCCACGACCTCCTGCATACCAGGCGAGGTAGTTAACATCTTACCACCCTGGCGCCCCAGGCCGTAACAAATCACATCGCCGAGGCATAATGTAAATACTTTACAATAGCCCTCCGCCACCCGACAGAGCCAATCACATCAAGTTCGTCACGTCACGGGCAAAATGTGGCCAATTGATTTGCCTTATCGGAACAAAAAAAAAATACTGTTCCACGTTGAAAAGCGAGGAAACGTTTCGAGCGATTTTTTTTTGTCCTTACAGGGCCTCGAAATGGTCCTGTAAAAAAACTAAATACAACAAATATCTGCTCGTATACAGCGTCGTGGGTTTTCTCCACATTCTCAATTTTTTTTTGTATTGTTCTCCTGTCCACATGAAGCGAAGCCAGGCCAAACACTCATGAATAATAACAATCGTAAAACAAATAAACAACAAAAGATCCTACAAACATCCGAATGTAATCGGACCCTAATCCTCCAGTCGAGTTATGATATTCGGCGAGGCTTTCCTGGTTGGGTGGGTGGGGGGAAAAAAAGCGTGCATTCTTATTTGTGTTTATATATAACGAGGCATCTTGATAGTGAGCAATGGCTTTTATTATATTTTCTGATAGCACGTCTGGCTATCGCCCCGTGAAATACGAATTGAAATTCTAAACCCCGGGCTTGCAGGCGCGAGCGAATTGTATCGCCTGCCTAAAGTGCTCAGTCAATGGGCTGCAAGGTATAAGCAAAGCGGCATGGGTTTTTTTCACGTATATTTATCTTTTTTTTTATATCGCTGACGCGCATCAGAGAGCCCCCTTCCACGCCCGCCTCTCAAGAGGCCCGAAATTCGCCGAGCGGAAATAACAAATTTTAAAAAACGAGAAATGAGACGGTAAAAAACAAAAGGCTAGCAGTGGAGCTACAAAGAGGGTCTGCGAGAGGAGAGGTGGGACGCGTGCCCCTCCACGTGCAAGGATGCTGTTGTCGGCGTCACGAACAGCCACTCCGCACGCGAAGGGCGGCGAGACAAGGAAGTGTCCACAATCTGTGTTGACACCGGAGGAATCCGATGAGCTGTGAAGCTCTTTTTGCGCAGAAGTCCAATCGGGGGGCACGGGGTCAGACCGCCCGCGTGTATTGGGCTCGATAACCCAGTTGCTCCACGCGGACGTTACGTCTGCTGGCCGCTTGCAGGCAAAACCGCGACGGATTTGATTGTGAGGTTGGCAAATCTCCACGTGATTCACCGACCCCCCCCCCACCCCCTGCTGCCACAAAAGTAGACGTGGATCATTCGTCGCGGTCTGCCGAGCAACAGGCCGAGAGGGCCACGAATACAGCTGGATGGAGTCAAAATTAGAAGAAAAAACTATAACAATTAGACGGCGAAAACAAGTGTAATCGATTAATTAGTGTTGATTTGTGTTATTTCTTTAATAATTAATTTGATTTACTCTCATATTCTTGGGTCTTTCGGTAAAGTCACGTAGATAGGTTCAAACAAAATAACAATTTTTTTAAAAAAAAAACTACGACGTTTCGATGGCAACGCAAGCAATCGTCATCAGGAGAGAAAATTAGCGGAAGAGCTGATGAGGCAGGCTATTTTAAAGGTTTTAAATGGGTGTGGTCCAAGGGTCATAGGCGAAGTGGGCTGGGCTAGAGATGTCAAAGTGATAAATTAGCATGTCAATGTAAGATCGCAGAGCCACCGCCACATCGAGGAAAACAAGCAACGGTGGCTGTGTTAGTGAGACATTTAGACATTTAACCTGTTAATGTAACGAAAATAACTGCTAACATCTGAAGGTAAGATGAAAACATCACAGCCAGTTATGACTTAAACCGGTTAATAACGTCCTTCCAATGATTGCTCACTTTGTACCCATCTTCCCGGTTGAAATTGTGTCTGTGTCTATATATGTGGATGGCTTCATGAACGGTTCCTCCTGAAATCACACTTAGCGTTGATAGGAAAGAATGTCTACATCTGATTGGGAACGGAGTTCATCTCCCGTGCAGGGCAGAGACGGACTGTGGCACCCGCGGGCCCTTCATCGTCCGTCCTTCATCCAGCAGTGGACAGATCATAGCCAATGATGATGATGACGACGACGACAGTGAGGGTAAAACGTCACAAGATGCACCAGTGGAAGGGCAAGCGATGGGCCTTTGCGATTCTTTTTTTTTGTGCAAAATTATTATTCAAAGACAGTCGAGACGATTGCAAAGGACGAAGGTTGCTTTGAAGTTTACGACATCGGAATTGTAAAAAGCAACTAAATAATTAGTTGAACGTGAGAATGGACGCAGGGAATTGCATGTTGGAATACATCTTTGTGATGTCGCATAAGAGGACGTCTATGATATATGACTCAATCATATGCAGGGTGCTTGAAAAAAAAATCTGAACACTTGTGAGAATTTGAAACAACACCACGAGAAATATGCCTCTTCCGGGCTCTGGAGACCACCTGGAGAAGATTCCAAGGCACGCGTTGACGACGATGGCGAACACGTGGAGACTCTTTGACTTTTTGAGGCTATTAACATCACATTTGTCATCACGTTACAGTGTAATGTCCGTTCTTTTTTCCATTAAAAACGATAGTCCCATATAAGTGTTCACTTTTTTTGAAGCACCCTGTATATATATAGAGTACTGTAAAGTATAATCATGTTGGAATACATAATAGAGGTGTTTTGGGGGTAAGATCGCGTAAATATATAAATGTGTCGTTAAACCCTTCACCACCCGACACAGTCAACAATCTGAGTACAACGTTTCATGAAGCTAGTTGTAATTACTGGCGAAACGTCGTACTCAGATGGTAAATGTTGTTGCTTGGCTCTCCAACACACTGGTGTTGCTGTACTAGTATACTACACTATACACTACACTATACACTAGTGCTGTACGAGTGACGAATTGGCCACGTTCTGTTGACGTGACAACCCTTACTAGTTGGCTGTGTCGGGTGGTGGCGGGTTTAACGACACATTTATATATTTACGCGATTCAACCCCCCAAAAAACCTGTATTGTGGATGATATTGGTCGCGGAAGCCTCTGCGTTGAACACAATAATAATTATTACTTATGAGCTAGAAACGGCAATGATCATAAATCATTACAATTCAAGTTATCGCTATGTTGACCCTTTCAACAGCATCACAGACATTGAACTGCGGACATGAATGGACACAGTAATAGCCTCGGTTTACGTCGTGGGGATGCGTTCCTGAAAGGTGCGACGGCGAATATCGAAACGTCATACTCTTAGGTTTTTTCGGTAAAGTCACGTAGGTAAAAAATAATAAAATAATAATAAATGAAAATAAATAAATTAAATCACGACGTTTCGGAGGCAACACAAGTCTCCGTCTGCAGGTGGGACCGTCACAGCTAAATTTCCTGTATCAAGTGAGGATAAATCCAAGAAACAAGATCTTAAATACAGGTTAAGGGGAGGGGGGAGGGGCTTATCTAAATGTGGTAGTCAGGGGCTGGAACGGTGGGGGGCGGGGCTAGAAACGTCATGATTTAATTGATTTATTTTCATTTATTATTATTTTACTTTATTATTTTTTACCTACGTGACTTTACCGAAAAAACCTAAGAGTACGAATCCTTGCAGTCACGAAAGCTTCAAATCTAGAATCGAAAGTTCAATCCGAGCGATTTCACTGGGGTCATCGTGGGTGGTAGGAGGCGAAGGCTGAGAGGCGACGGATAACAGGACAGGAGGGACTAGGCTATCAACGACGTAAGTGGGGGGAGGGGGTGGGGGGGCGACGCGATTCGGGTAGCGGTGTCAATGATAAAGTGACGACGTATTTGCGAAACGACATAAGAGAGGGAAAGACGTAAATCTGGGTGTTGTTGTATTTTTAAAAAATAATGCGTTGTACCCTGAGCTGGCAAAAAATACAAGAGATGTTAAGATGTTCAACCGCCAAGTAAACATCAAGGACGAGGCACGATTGGCATGTACCAGGGACAGCCCGCCACCTTTACGTCTCACCAGCGCTTGGACAAATGTCAAGGTCCGCTGCTGGCCACGACAAAGAAAAAGAGACTCTTCAACAGGTGAAGTTTCATCTAGATTTGAAGCTTTCGTGACTGGAGTGATTCATACTCTGAGGTTTTTTTCGGTAAAGGCACGTAGGTTAAAATAAATAATAAAATAATGGAAATAATAATAGAAATCAAATAATACATCACGACGTTTCGGAGGCAACACAAGCCTCCGTCATCAGGTGGGACCGTCACAGCTAAATTTAAGTAAATTTTGATACAGTAAATTTAGCTGTGACGGTCCCACCTGATGACGGAGACTTGTGTTGCCTCCGAAACGTCGTGATTTATTATTTTATTTATATTATTATGTCTATTATTTCATTATTTATTTTTACCTACGTGACTTTACCGAAAAAACCTAAGAGTAGGTGAAGTTTCTACTGATTATGTCTATGAGAAAATAGAGCCCGATTTACGACAGATTATCCGGGCACGCATTGTGTTTGGTGTTGTAAAAGCGGCTACTGGAGTTTTGGGCCATGGACAATTGACCCCTTTGAACGCCAAGCCCCCCCCAACCCCCCCCCAACCCCCTCAACCCCCCCCCCCCCAACACGCGCCCCCACCCTCGGTCCATTACCCGAGACCCCAGGGTGAGGGAAGAGGGGTGGAGATGGGAGCCTGCGGATCTCCCGCAGGGCGAGAAATCAAAGGTGACACTCAACATGCCCTGCCGCTTGTGTGGGTGTCTGTGTGTGCGTGTCTGTGTGTGCCTGTCTGTGTGTGCGTGTCTGTGTGTGCGTGTCTGTGTGTGCGTGTCTGTGTGTGCGTCTGTGTGTGCGTGTCTGTGTGTGGGTGTCTGTGTGTGCGTGTCTGTGTGTGCGTGTCTGTGTGTGCGTGTCTGTGTGTGGGTGTCTGTGTGTGCGTGTCTGTGTGTGTGTGTCTGTGTGTGTGTGTCTGTGTGTGCGTGTCTGTGTGTGCGTGTCTGTGTGTGGGTGTCTGTGTGTGGGTGTCTGTGTGTGCGTGTCTGTGTGTGCGTGTCTGTGTGTGTCTGTGTGTGCGTGTCTGTGTGTGGGTGGGCAGATGGGGGGGGGCGGTAGTGTAGGGGTTAGCGCGCTGCGCTACGAACCTGGCGACCCGAGTTCCGATTCCCGCTCACGGCCAACACCAGTGACAATTATCTGAACCGGTCCTGGGCCTCCCCTAGGTCGAATCGGCCTCAACTGAGTACCTGGTGCTGTGTGTAAAAAACATCGCCACTGGGGAGACAAAGGCGGCCGGGCATGGTGCTGGCCACCCACCCCCTCGTGTGCCGTTCTGGCCTTCACAGGTGCTCGCTAACAGCACTTGCCCCAACAGTCTGTCCAGGCTATACGGGGATCTTTCTGTATGGGTGCGGAGCGGTAGTGTAGCATTCAACAAGCTGTTGGGGCAAGTGCTGTGAGCGAGTATCGATGATGCACACGAGGAGGGGGGGGTTATGAATATTCACCCCCCCCGCGCTCCGGTGATTAAATTAATTGAATCGTTTCGTTGTTTCGTTTCTCAGGCCGCTTGTCAAGGTGAGGGTCGCGGCGGCAGCGTGTTGAGTGGTGGCGGTCCACAACTCCCTTGCCCTGGCGATAGACTCCAGCACTACTACACTATACACTACACTATACACTACACTATACACTACACTATACACTACTACACTATTACACTATACACTACACTATACACTACACTATTACACTATACACTACACTATACACTACTACACTATACACTACTCTATACACTACTACACTATTACACTATACACTACACTATACACTACTACACTACACTATATTCTACTATACACTACACTATACACTACTACACTACACTATACACTACACTATATACTACTATACACTACTACACTACACACTACTACACTATACACTACTACACTACACACTACTACACTACACTATACACTACACTATTACACTATACACTACTACACTACACACTACTACACTATACACTACTACACTATACACTACTACACACTACTACACTACTATACACTACTACACTATACACTACTACACACTACTACACTATACACTACAGCAGCGTGTTGAGTAGTGACGGTCCACACCTCCCTCTTACTGGCGACAGACTCCAGCACTATCACACTATACACGACTACACTATACACTACACTATTAGACACAGACTCTTCCTGGGGGAATTCCCAGGCGTTCCCAGGCCAGCCGAGTGACATCGCCCCACCACCACCACCACGCGTGCATGTTCTGGGCCGGTCCCGGGGGGTTGAATTTACTCGTGAACTTGATTATCCGCCTGGTGCGTGCGCGCGCGCGTGCAAGCGAATTTGCATATCGCTCTTTGACAGCGGGCACACACAGACACACACACACAGACACACACACAGACACGCACACACACATACACGTCTCGGGGTTTGCGACTCGCTCTCCGACCTCGTCGTTGCTGTCCGCGCAATTGCGGCAACTTGACCTTTGAAGGTCGCCCGGCCAGGAAAAAATAACAAATTTGTCGCGGGCGGCGCGCGCGGCTAAAGAGCGGTGCAGCGGCAGATGCGTGGCCTTGGCTCGTGGATTCCAAAATACACCGCTGCCAATGTGGCAACCCCTCCAGCAATGAAAAATGATAGAGGAGTTGTTCGTAAGCAAGGATTTGTCCCTTGCTTTTTATTCGACGCGTGTGTGCGGCGATGGCGCAGCCCATCGATCGAGGGTCGAATTCGAACCGCGTTGTGTGATCGGCGTCGCGCTCGCTGAAGGTGAATGCCTTCAGGGAAGTCGTGTACTGTATACTCAACTGCGCACAATTCTGTGAGTCACTTATAACCGTTTTGCCGTTACTTATTGCCAATTATGGACTCAGACCATTGTCCTATCATCTCATGGAGTTCCCGTAATAATATGCTACACAGTAGCAGTGGGGGTCGCAAAATGCCGATTTATTACTAATAAACCCCAATGATCCGATCAAAATTATGGCTCCGCCAGTGACAACGGTTTGTATCAGCGGTGGTGGTTCGTCATCTTCACTGCAGCCTCGCACCCCCTTTGCGTTCTCAATCGTGAGCAAGATGTGTTTCTGCAACGTTAATCAATACGGAGGGGGTTTGATGAAACAAAGTAAGTTGTAACTTGCGTGCCCGTTGCTTAATTTGTGCCTCGATGATTTACCTTCTTAAAAAAACCTAATTTCGGCAGTGTCTCGCAGCCACAGAAAGGGCATCTCGCATCCCCAGGCGGTGCGTGCACCCCACGTTAAGAACCACCGGTCTATAAAAAAGCAAGATAAATTATACGGTACAATGGCATAATGCTTCCGCTTAGCACCAATTCAATGAGCGCTCACTTCTCCGGGAACGCATCTTGAGCCGTTGAGCGAGGTTTGCCCGTGAACGCGAAGAATCCTGCAGAGGAGTGCTTTGAATTCCACCACGAGACGGAGGGGAACACAGCAGCGGATCTATCATGACTGGTGGTGACGACAACAACAGCAGCAACAGCGACGATTCACTACTAAGCGGCGGTGACTTCACCACGATGCTCGTGCCAGGCTAGGTGTACTTCGAGGCCACGTGGTACGTGGGCGCCACGGTGACGAGATGTTAACGCCTTCGCCTGGTATGGAGGAGGTCGTGGGTTTGTTCTCGACGCCTGTATATTTTTTGTTTGAATGTTCTGCCCGTGGTAGCGTGGTTTGTCCTCTGAGTCCTCATGGGTTATCCTTCCACAATTAGAAACAGGCGCTTGGATTATGTGGCCGCTGGTATACATTTGCACATTATGATAAGCCACTTCAATGAGTTATCATTTGTGAGCAGTCCGCTACTGAAAAAGAGCTGTGTTGCTCAATGGGCCTTAGCTGGTAAAATAAAAAAAATCAAGATTCAAATCAATATTCAAATAAAGAATTATTTAAGTTTGTTGTTTCATGTCGAAGGCTTACTGCTGGCAAGAGGACAGGGGACAGACCCAGATGCTCTGGTGTTGGCTTGAAGCTCTGGCACGATCCGCGTTTCCCATCGTGCCACCTCGCCGTGCTTTATCCGCCCGGCGCGCTGCTCGTTGTTGTGAGCGTCGTTCGCAGAGGGCATATTCATGTAAAATGCAGTGGCTGGACGGACTTTCCTGGACAAAAAAAAGATAAAACGAGCCCTTGGATGAAGTCGAGATTTCCTGAAATTAATCAATAATAAATGTTTATTCACTCACACAAATTCATTGACTGTGTCACATGCGTTTATATATATGTGTGTGTGTTTATATATTACGTCTGCAGAGTGGTCGTGTAGCGGTTAGCGCGATGCGCTACGAACCCAACGACCCAAGCAAGCTCTGCTCACACCGGTGACGATTATTTGAACCGGTCTTGGGGCTCCCCTAGGTCGACTCAGCCTCAAATGAGTACCTGGTGCTGTGTGTAAAAAAGAAAATCGCCACTGGGGAGACAAAGGCGGCCGGGCGTGGTGTTGTATCATGCCGGCCTTCAGGCTGCTCGCTCACAGCACTTGCCCCGACAGTCCGTCAAGGCTACACACGGGGGAGTGGACCTGCGTCTTTGTGCGCCCGTTAGAAAGCGCTGAATGCAACGGATCAGCCTGACGGGTCGATTCCATGACCCAGGTGTCAACAGAAGCTCGCCCTGAGCGCACGCCACCACGCCGTGAGCGATCACACCCTCCTCGCGGCCCCCCTACCGAGTCGTGGAGAAGACAGCAGCAGCAGCACGGAACACACGAGAGAGAAGCAACTCAGCGCCGGTTACAATGCAATCATCACCGCGGCTCTTGTGCCAGGCGACGTGCACTTCGAGGCCCACGTAAGATTGTCGAAGGTTCGTCCACGCTGGCAGGTGACGGGACAGACCCCCCCCCCCCCCCAGAGTTGACGCGCAGGAAGGGGGGTGTGTGCGTGACCAGCACCACGCCCGACCGCCTTTGTCTCCCCAGTGGCGACGTTTACCACACCGCACCAAGCGCTCATGTGAGGCCAAGCGCAAGCTTTCAGATGTGCTGCAATACCCACGTCCTTGGACGGGCAAAAGGCGAGTGTGTGTATATATATAACTCCTCTTACCCCCGAGGTGCGCAGGGATGGCAGTGGAGTCAATGGGAACACGGCAGCAGTTATAATCATGAACAACGACTGCGCTCTCTCGCTCATTCTCGCTCTCGCGCTCGCTCTCTCTCTCTCTCTCTGCTATCGATCGCGCAAGTTTCCCTGCCGGATGCATTGCCCTTACAGCCCCCGTCACTTGGGTGCGACTCCGGGTCACCGGGGTCACCCCCATTAGATTCCCATCACGAGATGATGCATCCATCTCCCGCGCAGCCAAAGCGAGCAGACATCCCACCGGCCAAAACCCACTCAAAACTAACCGGCTGCTTCGTTCCTTGAGACGATGGCCCAAAATATAATTATCGGTACCGCCCGGGATGACAAATGCTACCAAAGATGATCTGCAAGAGATGTGTCTCTTGATCGCAGCTGTGCATGATAGCAAGATGTAGGTGGTAGCTTTGTTTTTTTTAGCAACGTGCTGTTTTTAATGAGCGCACCGTTGTGGCGTGTTGTAGTATGAAATGTCGTGTTGGGGAATCGTGTGATCTGAAACATCTAAGGGATACTTGAATACAAATGAGGAGTGTACATAGGTTATGTACGCTAAGCCTGATTCCCGTGGTGGATACTGCCCATGGTGGACACTACCCGTGGTGGATACTATCCGTGGTGGTCACGAGTAGAATATTCCACCCCAGGTGGTTACCGACCAACCCCCTTGACTCAGGGACCACGCGTCCCCGCACCGATCGAGTTTTGTTTCGCGTAGCAACGCGGCTGAGCAGAAGGACAAAAAGGTCCAAAACAAAGGGAGCGGTTCGGCCACAAACAGCGCCGTTTAAGTTGTAATCGACGGGCGTTACAGTGATGCGTTGACTGGATTGAGCTCGGTAATTATACTCTTAGGGTTTTTTTTCGGTAAAGTCACGTAGGTAAAATTAAAAATAATTTTTTTTTATAAAAATGATAATTGAAATAATTAAATAAATGCAATTCTAAATCACGACGTTTCGGAGGCAACACAAGTCTCCGTCATCAGGTGGGACCGTCACAGCTAGATTTACTGTACCAAGTGAGGCAAAATCCAAGAGACAAGCTTTGCCTCACTTGATACAGTAAATTTAGCTGTGACGGTCCCATCTGATGACGGAGACCAGTGTTGCCTCCGAAACGTCGTAATGTATAATTTATTTATAATATGATTTCAATTTTTTTCTACCTACGTGACTTTACCGAAAACACCTAAGAGTATGAATCGTTGCAGTCACGAAAGCTTCAAATCTAAAATCGGTTATTATGCCAACATTGGGGGTGCACCTTGGGCTTTGGTGGGAGGTGGGTGGCAGGGGGGGGGGGGGCAGGCAATGGCTTAGTGGTCAAGGTACTGCATCACGAACCCGTAATGGATAGCATTCAGTGGCGATTACCTCTCACCTAGGTCGACTCAGCCTTCAATGAGAACCTGCTTCAACATCACAAAGGCGGCTAGGCGCGACGTTTTCCACACAGACCGTCTCGTGCACCGACCTTAATAGGCACTCGCTAACCGCACTTGCCCGAGAAGTCTGCCAAAAGGCTACACGCGGGTTTAGGGGATCTTTGTCCTCGCCCCGAGCATTGCATCCGTTTTTTGTTGCATAATTACGAACGAATCGATTCCTGAGAACGTCAAACCGTCAACCAATCGGGAGAGTCGATATCAATTGATGAATTGGGATGCATTGTCTAGGGCGCCAGTAGCGCTACCTGCAGCGGCATGAACACCACACGGACTGGGGTCGATAGGAAGACTCGCCACTCTCATTTCTGACCAGGCAAGGCCCACCGAGCCGTGTAGTTCTTTTCATCAGAAGCGACCTGGGCCACAAAAGTCGTCGTCCGCTTCTTCTTCATCCACTGTCGTTGCCAACCTTCCCCACGCTGCTCCATCCTGCGCGGTCTCTCTTTCTGCTCCTCTGGCCATCGTGGTCCGACCACACCACATCGCCCCCCCCCCCCCCCCCCACCTCTTCTTCGGCCTTCCTCTTGATATCTTTCCTTCCACTGGCATCACTTGCACCTTCTGACCCACATGTTTTCCCTGTCGTCTCGCAACACGACCGAACCACATCAGAGCGCCCCTTTTCTCTCTCTCTATCTCGTCTTCTCTCGTGATTTCTACCACCTCGCGTCTACCTCCCATGTCTTCATCTCTCACCCCCTTGTCCTACCTTGTCGAACCCGGCATCCACCGCAAACATCCTCATCTCTGTCACTGCCATAGCGTGGTCCTCCCTCCTTCTTGTGCCCCAGCACTCGGCCCGATACCACAGCACCCGGCCTCACCACCGTCTTGAACACTTTTCCCTTCAACCAAAACTGGACCCATCTGATCGCACACCACACCGGTTATCTCTCGCCCTTTCAACCATCCAGCCATTGCTCTTGTTCTCATCTCTCCTTCTAGTGATCCATCAGCACCACATCGTTGCACACAGGCACTTAAACCCGTTCGTCTTCATTAGCTGGTCACTTCCAATTTGCAATCCTCCTCCTGCATTATTGCCACTAAAATTTGCCACCATCTACTCCGTCTTTGTCCGACTGATCCGCAACCCCATTCCCCCCCCCCAATATTTTAGCAACCAGATCCTCAAATCATCGTCCACTTCCCGTCTGCTTTCGCCACATATCACAATATCGTCTGTGAAACAGCGTACACCAGGGTGTGAGGGGGGGGCTCCCTCTGAATGTATCTCGTTAGTGTGTCCAGCACCAGGATGAAGAGACAGGAGCTCATGGCAGAACCTTGCTTCGCTCCCGCTTTCACTTGAAAGCTCCCCGACAACACCCCGCAGCTGCTTCACACGTGCATTTCACCTCCTTCATATATGTCCCGGGTCAGCCGGAGCATGGAAATGTACAGCAGCCAAACGCTCTCAACGCGTGATGTTGACTCTAAATGTGGAGGGGGAAACTGGAGGCGCCGGAGAAAAATCCACGCGACCACGGAGAGAGAAAGAGAGAAACACCGCAAACTCCAAATATACAGCAGCAGGCGTCAGGGTCAAGATCGAACCCACGACCTCCTGTAGACCAGGCGAGGGAGTTAACATCTCCCCTCACCCCCATACCCCCACGCTATGCGGGCCGTGCGGGCTTCTTAGACCATACTTCACCACGCCGGTCAGTCAGTGCGGTATGGTGCAGGCGAAGACGCATAGACGGTGGCAGCACGGGAGTGGGAGTACCGTACAACAATGCTTTTTGTTGCGAGCTAACATAGGGTTGTGGGTTAGATCGCGTCAATATAAATGCGTCGTTAACATCGCCACCACCCGACACATCAATTTAGTAAGCTTTGGCAGGTTAATAAAACATGGCAATTCGTTACTAGTACAGCACACCGGTGTGATGTACTACACCGGTGTGATGTACTACCAATTCATTACGCGAAAGCCTACGCGTTCAACGTTGTTTAAAAAAGTTTTGCACCACATAGCCCCCCGCATGCCATATAACCCGAGTTCGAATCCTGCCCATGGCAATGAACTGAACCTCGGTCGCACACAGCATCGGGTTGACAAAGGCAACCGGGTTGTCGTAGCGGGGGCATCTCAAGCACTATCCAGGCTCCCTCCTGCTTAGCCTCCAACATGTGACCACGTGGGGTCATAGAGGGGGGCGATATACTCCACTCGCACGTGTATACATGTACAAAAACAAAGACCCCGTATAGCCTTGACAGACTATTGGGGCAAGTGCTGTTAGCGAGCCATCCATGAAGGCCAGAGCGGAAACAAGGCGGTGGTGTGGCTAGCACCACGCCCGGCCGCCTTTGTCTCCCGAGTGGCGATGTTTACACACCGCACCAGGTGCTCGTTTGCGGATGAGTCGACATAAATGAGGTCCTAGGAACGGTTCGGATAATCGTCGCTGGTGTCAGCGGCTGCGACTCTGAGCGGGGATTGAACTCGAGCCACCGGGTTCGTAGCGCAGCGTGCTAACCGCTACATTACCCATCCTCACACAAATAAAGACAAAGCCCCCCCCCACCACCCCCACGTATAACCTTGACAGATTTTGGGGGGGGGGGGGGCAAGTGCTGTGATCGATTAGCACCTACGAAGGCCGGCACAGCACACGAGGCGACTGGTGGACGGCACCACGCACACACAACTTTTGGACGGACACACGGACGGACTCTTGATGAGACTGGGCTCTGTCAGGAAATCCACAGCTCTCCGAAAATCCAAAGCTGGGCCCTCTACAGAAACTCTTCCCGCACTGAGGGGGCCGGGAGGGGGTGCCGGGGGGGGGGCAGGGCCCGGGAAGTTGGGGAACCACCCCCCCCCCCTAAATATTCTGTGAGAGATGAATCCCTGCTTTGCGAATGGATAAGCACGTATACGCTGTAGGCATATGGGACGATACGTGACAAACTGTGTGTGTATATAATACCTGCGCGTGTACATGCGTATGGGTACGCAATGTGCGTTATTCACTGCCTTCAAGCAGTGGTTCTTGTGGTTCTTAACTTGGGGGTGCGAGATGCCCTTTCTAGGGGGGGGGGGGAGGGGTGCGAGACGTGGGCAGATTTTTCTTTCTTAGAAGGCAAATAATCGAAAACACAAATTAAGCACGGGCACGTAAGAACAACTAGGTTGTTTCATCAAACCCTACGTGTTTATTAACATTATAACGAACACAAATACGATTTGTTAAAGCAAAGTGGGTGCAAGGCTGCAGCAAAGGTTAAGAACCACCGCGTTAAAGGGACTCGACGATGCTTCCTTTGCAGCCTCCCGAAATGCGCGGCACGAGAGAATGCGCGTCGGCTTCTCTCGCCGGGCCAAATCAGATTTACGCCCTCGACAACCGTGCCTCCTATCCAACCAAGGTCAACATCTCTTGCTCTCAGGACGAAGGTGGGGGGGGGAGGGTGTCTGTTCTGTAGACTGCTCCCAGGGTAGACAGACGCCACCGCCACCACCACCTCCTCCTCCCCCTTCTCGTGCTGTCATAACCTGACCTTGCTGTGAACCCGCTCCCTCAAATGCGTCACGATTTTGACCGATGCGTCCCTTCACGCGACCTCATATATTCCCAGGGAACTTTGCGAAATGTCAGCGATGTTTGTAATACACACGTCCTGGAATTGCCCCCACCCCCCTCCCACCCTGCCATAGGAATGTGGAAAGTCCACCGCTGAGCGCTGCTAGTTGCGAACAAGAACGTTGTTTGCATTATGTCCGGGATAGGGGATGGCGTAATGTTCGTCTCATCTCAAGACTGGTCCCAGCATCAAAACCCCGCCACCACAACCACCACCACCACCACCACCTCCACCTCCTCTCCTCTTGTCGCTCCGTCATAACCATTTTCAATAAAAAACTGCAGAAGAAAAATATAAAATAAATGTGGATATCTACATAAAATTAGATTATAAACACACCGTCCTAAAAATACAGCACCATATTTTAACACTGAAGCAGTCACTGACTCGCAACAACTTGCAATCATAAGTGACAGAGTTAATTTCGAGTAAAATCAATAAAAATGGGGTATGCCGATAGCATAAAATGAGATGTGATAGAGCAAATCTGAGATCAGATTTGGAATCAGCACCCTGAAATTAGTCTAAAACAGCTGACCAGTGTAATCAATTTACCACACCTCCTATTAGCGCGGTTGGCTACGTTCGGTGCGAAAGAAGTTCAAAACACATACAAACAATTTACCCTTTGCTGCTCACGAATGTTGTTGCGGGAGGCTCGCCACAGCTTCCTCTAGCGGAGACGTCTTCCGCCAGCAGTGGAGTGAGCCCAGCAATTGCAGGGCTGCTCCTTTACCTGTCGCTGTGGCCAGAGAGATGCGGGGATAGCCCAGGAGGAAAGAGTTTAATCTCGGGACGTGCCAAGAGCTATGGTTGTCTACCCTGCGTGTCGCGCGCGGATGCACCCCCCACCCACCCATCCTGGCACCATCACTCTCGCCGCAGTTGCGTAAACACCGCCGCGCGCCTCCCCTCGACACAAATGTGATGTGGCCGATTGATTTATATCGCAATCATCGCCAGCCGTGATTTATCCACTGCTGGATAAAGGTAGCTCCCCCGACCCCACCTTCCCCACCCCACCCCACTTCCCTCCCCTCCCCCCTCCCCACTCCCCCCCCTCCCCTCCCCCCACTCCCCTCCCCACTCCCCTCCCCAAAGACAAAGATCCCCCGTGTATCCTTAACAGACTGTTGGGGTCAAGTGCTGTTAGCGAGCACCTATAAAGGCCGGCACGGCACACGGAAGGGGTGTGTGGCCAGCACCACGCCCGGCCGCCTTTGTCTCCCCAGTGGCGATGTTTACACACCGCACCAGGTACTCATTTGAGGCCGAGTCGACCTAGGGGAGGCCCATGACCGGTTCAGATAATCGTCGCCGGTGTTGGCATCGAACTCGGCTGCCCGGGTTCGCAGTGTAGCGCGCCAAGCACGACACTGCCGCTCCCCCCGCATGAACACATCACGCACAGCGAGTTTATATCCTTAAATACCGTGCGTGCATATTGATTAAAGCAACGTGTGTTTTTTTATATTTTCTCCATCTCAATAGATTCCCTAATCACTCTTTGCCAATAATCTGTCTTTGCAGTGTATATACATAAACATGTCAACCACTGCGTAAATTATTTCACTCCGAGCGAGCGTCTCTGAATGCAAATCTAATCTTTAACCGGAGTCTGTGCTTGCGTGGCCACGTGCTAATTAAAGGCCGATTCATCTCATCACCATAATTGACACGTGCGGTCCATGATACTGCCGCTCAAGGGATTGACGACGTCTGCCGGAGCGACGGCTGTACAATAATAGAACGGTGGTGAATTTAAACCAATTACGTGGCGATGCTGCTGCTGCTGCTGCTTCTGCGTTGGCAATGCTGCAACAACCACCATCGACAACAACAACAGCAACAGCAAGACAACGAAACACACTCAACGCGTTCGTCAAGAACGATACGGCCTGACAAAAATAAATACAAAATATCGTAGTAGACGTTTCGGGTAACGACCCTTATTCGCAGCACATATAAAGGCCGGAGAGTTAAAGCGAATCTGGAGGAGTGCGTCACGCTTGCTGCTGATGCCTTTGATGATAATTCATCCAACGACTGTCCGCTACTCACGCTGCTGCTGCTGCTGCTGATGGTAACGAGATGAATCAACGTTCTCGTTGCCAGGGTCGTCCTTAGGGAGTGGGGGGCAGAGGGTGCGGGGCCCGGGGCCTCTCACGCTGTGCGCCCCCCACCCCCCCCGGGTGGAAGCCGTCAAACTAAACCGGTAGAATCGCATCTGACACTGTGACGTCGAAGTGCGGAGCCCACCCCCCCCAAAGCGCGGGGCCCGGGGCGCTCGCCCCGATTCGCCGTATCGTAGGGACGGCTCTGATTGCCGCTGCTAAGTAGCGTAACTCGCTTGGGGGCACCCCCAACCCACCCACCCCCCCCAAAGCGCGGGGCCCGGGGCGGTCACCCCGATTCGCACCTACCCTTGAGACGGCTCTGATTGCCGCTGCTAAGTCGCGTAACTCGCGTGGGGGCAGAGGGGTGCATTGCACCCACCACCTTCCGCCCCCTGGTGGCCAAAGCTACGGGTTGTGGGCCCCCCTTGACAAACACCACGAGAGAGGCGTTTTCAACGCTTTGCGAATAACGGAGCGCGCCCCGGCAGCGTTAAATGTCCGAGACCGTGAGCGTAAGGGGCCGTCCATAAATGACGTCACGCGATTTTGGACGATTTTTGACCCTCCTCCCCCATCGTCACACGGCGTCACAAAAAGTCAGACCCCCCCTCAAATATGACGTCACAAAGCTCTGCCCCCCCCACCCAAAATAAAACGTGCTTCAAATCGCTGTAAACTATTGTCATTGTAGTGCGTATTTAATGTGGCGCTGCACTCTGATGTTGTAGGAGAAAACATGTATTTAAAAGTCTATTTAATTAAGTAGAACGTGTTGTCTATATTTATTTAAAGTTGCGCATTTTGATGTGACGTCACATTTCTCAAACCCCCCCCTCGTCACACATCGTCACAAATGTCTGACCCCCCCCCCAGGTGCGTGACGTCATTTATGGACGGCCCCATATAGAGGTCCCCACCGGACCGAATGTCCCCCCCCCCCCCGAGCTGATCATGTAGTTGATGAGGTCCACTGCTGCTGCATTACATGATGATGTATATTTGACGACGATGCTGATGTTCAGTCATGATGACGCTCTTTAGACTCATGGAAGGAAGGCAGGAAGAAGAAAAACCAGACGCTAGGACTCAGCGAGGCCTTTGCTGGGGTCCAAAAAAAACCATCTCTACTCTTTGGCTTTTTCGGTAAAGTCACGTAGGTGTAAAATAAAATTAATTTTAAAATGTAGAAAATAAAATAAATCACGACGTTTCGGGCGCAACACAAGCGTCCGTCAACAGGTGGGAAAGCGAACGATTGCGCCCGAAACGTCGTGATTTATTTTATTTTCTACCCACGTGACTTTACCGAAAGAACCAAAGCGTATGGATTCCTGCGGTCACGAAAGCCTCAAATGAAGATGAAAATAAATCCGAATACATAAACAATGACAATGATTGCATGCGGCTGCTCATTGGCGGCAAGTCGCGAATGAACGGGAAAGGTTCAAACCCCGTGCGAGGCAAGTGTCTAGGCCACTCTGAAGGGGCCACGAGTGGCAGACTGATTAGCATTTAATCGCTGCTATAATTATCAATTTGCATTTAATGGCTTTGGTTGAAATTGGGCGCAATCTATTTGGCCGTTGTCTTGGTTCTTTCGGTAAAGTCACGTAGAAGGGAATGAAACATAATAAAATAATTATCACGACGTTTCGGCCACAACGCAAGCAGCCGTCCTCAGGTGAAGAACAGGTCTGTCGGAAAGACAGCGTAGAAGGGAAATAATAAAATAAAAAATATAAAACATAATAAAATAATTATCACGACGTTTCGGCCACAACGCAAGCAGCCGTCCTGAAACGTCGTGAGAATTATTTTATTATGTTTTATTTGTTTTATTTTATTATTTCCCTTCTACGCTGTCTTTCCGACAGACCTGTTCTTCACCTGAGGACGGCTGCTTGCGTTGTGGCCGAAACGTCGTGAGAATAATTTTATCATCTTTTATTTTCATTATTTTATTATTTCGCTTCTTCTGTGACTTTACCGAAAGAACCAAGAAGATGAATCCCTGCAGTCACGAAAGCTTTAAATCGAAAAATATTAGGCCGTTTTTGTGGCACGCGGTTGTGAGCGATATGAGATTTTTTGTTCAATGTTGGTACAATCCGTTGACGTATTTTTTTTTTACTCTCGTTGTTTTGTGTCGTTGTTTATTTACTGTCGGCTGTTGCTGCTGCTGCTGTTGTTGTTGTTGGTACCGTTGTGGTGAATCGTTGAAGTTGTGATGTTTGTTGTTGTTTAGTTTGTGTTAGCGTTTTTATTGTTGTTGTTGTGGTGGTGATTTGTTTATTCTTGTTTGGCTTGTATTGTAAATTAGTTTGTTAATTGGTTTGTGTTGTTGTGGGTTGGTTTGTGTTGTTAATTGACTTGTGTTTATGCTGTTGTTCGGTTTCTGATCTTGATTGCTTCGTGGTGATGTTTGGTTTTCTGTTGATGATCGGATTGTGCTCGTTTTTGTTGTTGTTGATTGTCTGCTGCTGCTGCTTGCTTTGCTGCTGTCAACTCGTTGTGATTTTTTGCACACAGCGTTGGTGTACGGTGTTGTTTTCTGCAACATTTTGCTGTCTTTTCTTGGATTCTCTGTTTGCACTTAGTCACATATTCACTTTAAGATGTTTTTTGTTCATGTTTAAGTTTGTTGTTTGTTGCGGTTGCACCCGATTCAAGAGCCGAATGGCTCACAAGGCTATACCCAATAAATGAACTTGAACTAATACATGAACTTGAAACTTGAACTTGTTGTCGCCATAGTAGTTGTTGTCGTTGTTGTCGTTGTTGTTGTTGTTGTGAATGTCCGACCGTGAGCGATGAGGACTAGACTGCCACTGCTCGAGGAGGCCGCGACTCCGTCACGCGCGACTCTCCCTCCCCAACCCCCCGGGGCGGGTGGCCGGTGGTGGTTCAACTTTGTTGTTCCTTTGTCATCCCGACATGGGCAATTATGTGTGTGTGTGTCTGTCTGTATTTGTGTCTGTGTCTGTATCTGTGTGTGTGTCTGTATTTGTGTGTGTGTCTGTATTTGCGTGTGTCTGTGTGTGCGTGTCTGTGTGTGCGTGTCTGTGTGTGGGTGTCTGTGTGTGGGTGTCTGTGTGTGCGTGTCTGTGTGTGGGTGTCTGTGTGTGGGTGTCTGTGTGTGCGTGTGTTTGTATTTGTGTGTGTGTCTGTGTGTCTGTGTGTGTGTGTGTCTAGAGTGTGCCACTAAGAGGTGGGGCCTTACCATCAGCCCCACCAAAACTAAGCACCTGCCTGGGTATTTTGTACCATCGGGCACTCCGCCCCCACAACTCCCAATCGGTGATGGGGCAGTTGTGGAGAGAGTAGAGAGTTTCCCATACCTGGGCAGTGTGCTCATGACCGGCTCCAGTTTATCAGCAGAGGTCTCACTCCGAATCAGTCGAGCGGCAATATCTTTTCATCGGTTGCGTAACGCTGTGTGGAAGCTACCTGGTCTGTCGCTCCGCACGAAGCTTCAGGTCTTCTCGGCCACGGTCATTCCCTCCCTTCTCTACGCTTGCGAAACGTGGACCCCCCTAGTGGAGCATCTTCGCCGGTTGGAAACATTTAGGCTGGCCTGCCTACGATCCATCCTGGGTTTAACCAGGCTGGATTGTGTGAGGAGCTCACAAGTCCTTGAAAGATCTGGGCAAAGTCCCATCAGTGAGCTCCTCCGGCAGGCAAGGCTGCGTTGGCTGGGTCATGTAGCCCGCATGCCCAGCCACCGCATGCCTAAACAGCTTCTGTTCGGCCGGATCGAGGGGGCTAAACGGGCGCGGCACGGGCTAGAGAAGAGATGGAGTGATGTGGTACAGGAGGATGTGGAGCTGAGTGGACTTGCCGATGACTGGTACCAGCGGTGTCAAGATCGGCCTCAGTGGAGGAGGCTCGTGAAGGACGCTACTGGGCAGTTGGAGGCAGTCGCCCTCCAACAACAACGGAGGGCGGAGGAGCGACGCTCACAACAACGAGCGGAGCGCCGGGTGGCTAAAGCACAGCAAGTTGGCACAGTAGGGGGCACAGGTGGTGCATCAGCCAGTCATCTCGGTCATCTCGGTCAGTCGACCCGTGGCACCTGGGTCTGCCCCGTGACCTCCTGCCAGCGGGCGTTCGACACTTCACGTGGCCTCAGGGTGCACATGGCCTGGCACAAGCGTCGTGGTGACGTCACCGCCACTTAGTGGCGAATGGCGGTTGTTGTTGTTGTTGTTGTTGTGTGTGTCTATGTGTCTGTATTTGTGTGTGTGTGTGTGTCTGTGTGTGTGTCTGTGTCTGTATTCTGTGTGTGTCTGTGTCTGTATGTTGTGTGTGTCTCAATCTGTGTGTCTGTATTTTGTGTGTCTCAATCTGTGTGTCTGTATTTTGTGTGTGTCTCAATCTGTGTATCTGTATTTTGTGTGTGTCTCAATCTGTGTGTCTGTATTTATTGTGTGTTTCAATCTGTGTATCTGTATTTTGTGTGTCTCAATCTGTGTCTCTATATGTGTCTGTATCTGTGTGTCTCAATCGGTGTCTCTATGTGTGTGTTTGTATCTGTGTATGTGTCTGTATCTGTGTGTGTTTGTATTTGTCTCTGTATCTGTGTGTGTCTGAATTTGTGTCTGTATCTGTGTGTGTCTGTATCGGTATCTCTGTGTCTGTATTCGTGTATGTGTGTCTGAATCTGTGTGTCTCTATATGTGTCTGTATTTGTGTGTCTGAATCGGTGTCTCTATGTGTGTATCTGTATCTGTTTGTCTGTGTGTGTCTGTATCTGTGCTCGCTAAGAGCACTTTCCCCAATCGTTTGTTCAGGCTATACGGGGGATCTTTGTTTTTGTATCTGTGTCTGTGTGTGTCTTTGTGTCTGCACCCACCCCGTCGTGTGTTGCGCCGGCCTTTATAGGTGCTTGCTGACAGCACTTGTCCCCACAGTTTGTTAAGGCTGTAGGAGGGATCTTTGTTTTTGCATCTGTGTGTCTGTATTGGTGTGGGTATTTGTGTGTCTCTCTGTGTATGGGGAGCGCTAGTGCAGTGGGTTAGCGCGCTGCGCTACAAACCCGACCATCCGAGTTCGATTTCCAGCTCACGGCCAACATCGGTGACTATCTGAACCCGTTCTGGGCCTCCTCTAGGTCCACTTAACCGTAAATGAGTAATTGGTGCGGTGTGTAAACGTCAGAGGGGAGACAAAGGCAGCCGAGTGTGGTATTGCCACCCACTCCCTTGCGTGCAGTGTCGGCCTTCCGAGGTGCTCGCTTACAACAGCACTTGCACAGCACGCAGAGGCCACTCTGACCTTTGACATCCAGGCATGCACAATTATGCGTGTGTGTCTGAATCTGCGTACTTGTGTATGTGTCTTTGTATCTGTGTGTCTGTGTTGCCAGAAAGACCACTCCGGCCTGTCTCTGCAGAAAGGCCATTGCCCGAAGCGTCGACTATTATTTTTCTTCTCACAGACCGCAGTGTTATTGACGAATGTGTCAAATGCAGTCATTTAGTGGCCACGCTGAGACCATCACCTGGATTTAAACCCAGCTTTCTCAGCGGTGTGTGGACCTCCACCATCCACCCGCGGCCACCATCCTACGCTCCCTTGAACGCGACGCTACATTTAACCCGACTCACGTCTCCTGTGATCTACAACCTTCGAGCCAACACTGACACCAAACTCTACAGCTGCGTGTTCTTCCACTCATTTTCAGACGGGGTAAAGCAGAGGTCGCAACCGGGTACCCGATATCCGTACCCTACCCGATACCCGGCTACCCGTACCTGGCCAGGTATGGGTACGGGTACCCGTTTGCGACCGTGGTGCGGCCGGGTACGGGTACGGGTAAGGAATCAAAACCCGTTTGCGACCTCTGGTGAGCGTCCAGAGTCAGCGAGAATAATCGAGAAGGGGGGCGTGGCCTCGTGTTGGTATATAAAGGAGACGCACGGGAGACTCGGGGCTGTTGCAGTGGGGTTTCTGCCTGTTCCAGTGGGAGCACGTGGTTCCTTCGTAAAGAAACTATCTCAAGACAAGCACGTCGAAGTCGTCACTACTTACGTGTCTCTCTCTCTCTCTCTGTGGTCGCGTGGATTTTTCTCCGCGTCCTCTGGTTTTTCCCTCCACATCGAGAATCAATGTCACACGTTTAGAGTCATTTGGATGCTCTAAATTTCCAAGTGATAAGCCCCTTCATTGAGATGCCATTTGCAGCCAGGTTGCTTCTGAAAACGAGCTATATGGCTCAGTGGGCCTTACCTGGTAAAATAAAAAAAATTTACCCGTAAAAACAAAGTTTTTCACTCTAAATCCTTTATATGCGTGGCGGCTAGAGTCCTCTCGTCCTCTGGCTTGAGATGGCTGCCACCTATGGGTCAGATGATTATCTGCCAGCATTAAGCAATTGGTAATTAAATATATTTTTTTCCCTAAACAGTGTAAAGTTTTGGAAAAAAAATTTCACGAAAATTAATTGTCACGCACAACGAGTCTGTGTCGAAAATGTCAGCTCGATTAGATCACGGGAAGTGGGTTAAAACACTACCGAAAGATTTGCACGGTCATAAGCAAGCAAGCAAGCACGCAAGCAAGCAAGCACGCAAGCACGCAAGCACGCAAGCAAGCAAGCAAGCGAATTTAATATAAAGGATTAAAAAAAGAGTTTGTTTCCTGAAGCTTTGCTTCATCCTCCTATATGAGTCTTGTCCATGTGCGCGTCTCTCTAATGCTCTCTGCCAGTGTTACTGCAAACAATTGGGTAGATTGTTTTGTTTTGTTCTCGTGTATACTTTTATCAAATTTTTTTAATTAATTTAAAGGTATGAAATCATCAGTCTATGTAAATATTCGCTATTCTTTGCGCGCGGAGGTTCCGCGGGTTCCTGAGAGTAATGATAATACAGTAATCCCTCGTTTTTCACGAAAGAGCTAAATTCGCAAATAATGAAATAATTGGCTTAAAAAAACCTTGAATGAAATACCTTCAATAAATACACTGAATCTCTCACCACTTTATCTCATCACTTTGTTTCTCTCTCGATGCAGCCGTGTAGAGTTTTCGGAGCAATTCGTGGACTAGCATTTTCGCGAATAACAAGGGAACACTGTACCGACAATTTCTATTAGCACCGTAACGTGGTGAGTCACACAACACGTGGTATTATGCTTCATGGCCACCCACACACGCGCGAGTCCGAGTGAGATTTCCTGCTCAAGCGAGCGAACATCGATTGAGAGGCGACGCTCACGTCCCAATTACCGTACAGCCCTGTAGAGCCAGTGGTGGGAATTCCACGCTACAATGGCGAGAGCGAGTCACATCCTCAGTTAATACTGGTAGGAACCACCAGGTTCCACCAGCCCACGGGAGATTATTGTGTGCGTCCGTCGTGCATCCAAAAATGGGAGGGGTGGGGAGGGGCTGGGTGGGGAGAGGCTGGATGGGTAGGGAGGGGCTGGGTGGGTAGGGGAGGGGAGGGTGGGGAGGGTGGGGTGGGGATGGGTGGGGATTTGCTGGTCACGCCGTGGTGCCCTTACAAAACTCAACGTTTAACCTACTCACGCCGGCTTGTGCCCGCCCTCACAGTCAGCCATATTTGCGGAATACACCACGCCGCCTTTGACCCTGGTCATTGACCGAGCAACCCAACGTTCCTACCAGCTCCATCTGCAGGAATGTGTTGTGGTACTGCTGAAAATCATCGACCACGGAGGGATGGATGATGGGTCTAGTCGACTTCCCAGCCAAATACAGAGTTTAACTCGCAATAATGGTCGTGCATCTGAACTAAGTGCTGTATGATGGAGAGTAGTACATGTTATAATGCAATCAAAGGACACGCAAAGTGCATGTGGATGTCCTTTTGTACGACGTTGCGCTTCATGTCTGAGTGTTCAAAGATTTCTAATGGAAAACTCGTGGTCATTGAGCTCATGAATCATCCAATTTATGCGGCAGCATTTAAATGCAATGTCTTTTGTTGTTGTTGTTGCTACGATAGGGCAGTGCAGAGAGAGAGAGAGCCAATTGAGGTTCATTTCCTCTGGTTACTTAGGTAATCTGCACTATCGGGACCAGGTGGCTGAGCTGTAGACGAACGAGCGAGCGACCGACCCTCAATCTGAAGTTCAAATCTGGTTGACTCAGCGGCCAGGGGGTAGGGCAACCTGCGTGGGTCTCGTGAAATATTGACGGCGGGGGGGGTGTTTATGCATCGAATTGGGAGATTAAAAAAAAATGTCTCTTCTTGCTATTTTGGTTGTCGACCCTTGGCTCAGCCCATCATCCCTTACACGGTCAATTAAATAAGTACCACGTTGTGAAGAAGTACACCGTGGTTGGCTCATGTGATAGACCCCCCCGCCCGCCACGCACTTCGGCAACAGGAATGTTGAATTTCGATTTAAAGCTTTCGTGACTGCAGGGATTCATCTTCTTGGTTCTTTCGGTAAAGTCACGTAGAATGGAAATAATAAAATAATAAAAAATAAAACATGATAAATGTTAAATAATAATAATTAAATAACAAAACGTTAACATAATAAATGTTTTAGTTTTATTATTTTATTATTTCCATTCTACGTGACTTTGCCGAAAAAACCAAGAAGAGGAATGTTGAATTTCCGCCACTGGCTCTGCAGGGCTCTAACCCGCAGATGATCACCAATGCCTCAATTGTCATTTGGTAAGGAAATCTACGCTGGCCGGACTTTTGTTTTGACTTGCTCGTTCTCTTTCCATTTGTCGTTACAATAAAATAAAATAAAAACAATACGCATTGGTTCTTTCGGTAAAGTCACGTATGTAGAAATAAAATAAAATTTAAATAAATTACAAATAAAATAAAATTAATCACGACGTTTCGAACGCAACACGAGCGCTCATCATCAGGTGGAAATGGGGCAAAACACATAGCGAGGGAACACACAGAGGGACATCACACACAGAGCACACAGAGAACGGCAAACTGCTCAGCAAGAAGATGGGAGACGCGAACTCGGCAAACCTTAGAAATATAATGCGTAGCAAACCAGTCGGCCAACAACACAGTTAGACACTAACCTGGTGATTTTATTTTATTTCTGCATACGTGACTTTACCGAAAGAACCAATGAGTACAGTCATTTCTGCAGTCACGAAAGCTTCAATTCTAGATTAAATAAAATCAATGTTTACAGCCCCTCTATCAATCCACTGCTAGATGAGTGCCTCGTCCCCACGCTGGACGGGCCATATGCTTAGTGAAGGGAGGCTCAGAGAAGGAATGTGAAGGGGGAGGGTGCCACGTGTGATCCGTGCAGTACAACACCACCAAGAGAGCATGCTGGGGAGCCATTGTGATGATTGATGATTCTAATTGGGATTGATGGACGATTGGTCAACAACAACAACAACAAAATTCTGGCCTGGACTTTTGCAGCTGTTTTAGACTAATTTCAGGGTGCGGATTCCAAATCTGATCTCAGATTTGCTCTATCACATGACATTTTTATGCTATCGGCATACCCCATTTTCATTGATTTTACCCGAAATTAACTCTGTCACTTATGATTGCAAGTTGTTGCGAGTCAGCTTTAGTGTTAAAATATGGTGCTGTATTTTTAGGATAGTGTGTTTATAATATAATTTTATGTAGATATCCACATTTATTTAATATTTTTCTTCTGCAGTTTTTATTGAAAATGCAATATTTGATATCTCAAAAACCTGATGAGATAGCCAAAAACTGATGCCAGATTTGGAATCAGCACCCTCAAAATTACCTTAAAACCGTTGGAATACCTTGTGCCAGAAAAAGTGTGTTGACCAGTGTTATCATTAGGATTGGCCACAATTACAATTTCTGGATGTATACTCTTTGGTTATTTCGGTAAAGCCACGTAGGTTAAAAAAGAAAACAAATACATTAAATCACGACGTTTCGGAGGCAACACAAGCCTCTGTCTTCAGACAACTTTTTTCACCTACGTGACTTTACCGAAAAAAACAAAGAGTATGGGTCCTTGCAGTCGCGAAAGCTTCAAATCCAGAATTCATTTCTGGATGATTGAGGATTCTAATTAAAATTGATTGATGATTATAATTACGATTTTTTTGGATGAATAGTTATTGTAATGACGATTTAGTACAATTACAATGTCTGGATAATTGATTATTATCATTGCGATTGATGGATTATTACAATAATTACGATTTATTATGATCACATTCGAGGGGGAGTCAAACCTGAGTAAGATCCAAGACCGATTCTGATGATCGTCAGTGGTGTTCAGCGTGAGCGCGATTCAGGATCATCGCGCAGTGCGCTAACTGCTGCGCCACCGCTCCCCACAAAGACAAAGATCCCCCGGTATAGCCTGAACAGACTGTTGGGTCAAGTGCTGTTAGCGAGCACATATAAAGGCCGGCATGGCACACGAGGGGGTGGGTGGCCAACACCACGTCCAGCCGCCTTTGTCTCCCCAGTGGCGATGTTTATACACCACACAAGAAACTTAGTTGAACCGGTTATGGGAGGCCCATAATCGGTTCAAATAATCGTCACTGGTGTTGGCCGTGAGCGGGAATCGAACTGGGGTCGCCGGGTTCGTAGCGTAGCGCGCTAACCGCTACATTGCCCCCCCCCACCACACACACAATACTATAGAGGGTGGCGGTCTAGAGGTCGTACACTGATTCATAGCCATCAACTTTTGTTAAGCATTGGCTAATTGACTTTGTCAAACAATTTATTGGCGCCTGCAATTTCTTTTTTGACTGCGCGGAGGGAGGAAAAGGAAGGCGCAACCTCCTGGCATCGTAAATAACCCCTCGACCCTAATCCACGCCTCCTGCTGCTGCAGCTGCTGCTGTAGCTGCTGTTGTAGCTGCTGCTGCTGCTGTTGTAGCTGCTGCTGCTGTTGTAGCTGCTGCTGCTGCTGTTGTAGCTGCTGCTGCTGCTGCTGTTGTAGCTGCTGCTGCTGCTGTTGTAGCTGCTGCTGCTGCTGTTGTAGCTGCTGCTGCTGCTGCTGTTGTAGCTGCTGCTGCTGCTGTTGTAGCTGCTGCTGCTGCTGTTGTAGCTGCTGCTGCTGTTGTTGTAGCTGCTGCTGCTGCTGCTGTTGTAGCTGCTGCTGCTGCTGTTGTAGCTGCTGCTGCTGCTGTTGTAGCTGCTGCTGTTGTAGCTGCTGCTGCTGTTGTAGCTGCTGCTGCTGCTGTTGCTGCTGCTGCTGTTGCAGCTGCTGCTGCTGTTGCAGCTGCTGCTGCTGCTGTAGCTGCTGCTGTTGTAGCTGCTGCTGCTGCTGTTGTAGCTGCTGCTGCTGCTGTTGTAGCTGCTGCTGCTGCTGCTGTTGTAGCTGCTGCTGCTGCTGTTGTAGCTGCTGCTGCTGCTGTTGTAGCTGCTGCTGCTGCTGTTGTAGCTGCTGCTGCTGCTGTTGTAGCTGCTGCTGCTGCTGTTGTAGCTGCTGCTGCTGCTGTTGTAGCTGCTGCTGCTGCTGTTGTAGCTGCTGCTGCTGCTGTTGTAGCTGCTGCTGCTGCTGTTGTAGCTGCTGCTGCTGCTGTTGTAGCTGCTGCTGCTGTTGTAGCTGCTGCTGCTGCTGTTGTAGCTGCTGCTGCTGCTGTTGTAGCTGCTGCTGCTGCTGTTGTAGCTGCTGCTGCTGCTGTTGTAGCTGCTGCTGCTGCTGTTGTAGCTGCTGCTGCTGCTGTTGTAGCTGCTGCTGCTGTTGTAGCTGCTGCTGCTGCTGCTGTAGCTGTAGCGCAGCTGCAGCTGCTGTAGCGCTGCTGCAGTTGCGCTAGAGCTGCTGTAGCTGCAGCAGCTGCAGCTGCTGCTGTTGCTGCTGCTGCCCCAACAGTCTGTTAGGGCTACACGGGGGATCTTTGTCTTTGGTGGAGGGGAATGTGGAGGTGGGAAGAGTGCGGCAATGTTGCAGTCGTAGTTAATTACGGCGGAAGGCGTGTGACAAATTGGAGCATATGAAGCACGTGCATAATCAATTAGCAAAAACCCCGCTTCCTCCTGGACCCAATTAGCTACAAGCGGCGCGCACAGAGCGGGCGAGCATTTCCAGCCCCATTTGTCAAGCCATTGGCTCTGCCGGGCTGGAGAAACAGGAGAACACCATTGGCAAATTCCCCAAAAACATCAAATAAGGACCATTTCCTCAAACGTCGTCTGGTATACTGGATATAGATTAATTGTTTCCTTGAAAGGCGGCCACACGGCGTTATTGACGACCACGTTGAGTTTCTTTGCCACGTTATGATTGGACGATTATTCACGCGTGCATATTTTATTACATTTCATTTTGCAATTGTTGTATTCCATTAACGTATAATTAGCACGATAAAGTTGGCCTTTCAATTCTATCTTTTTTTAATAAAAGACTGTCCCACTTTTTTAATGTATTGTATTTCTTTGCTCTTTCGTAAGGGAGGGTGATTAGCGAGAAGCGCTGCGTGACCACGTGGTCCACGTGTTAGTCCACGTGTCAGTCCACGAGTCAGGCCACGTGACAGGCCACGTGACAGTCAGTCCACGAGTCAGGCCACGTGACTGTCCACGTGACAGTCAGTCAGTCCACGTGTCAGTCCACGAGTCAGTCCACACATCTCACTCGCTCGTTGGTGGCATCACCCGAGGTGGCATCGCTTTAGAGCTCACGACGTCATTGACGTGGCCAAGACCAGCGGATCGTGCGATAGCCACTGACAAGCGAGTTCACATCGTTATTTTGCTCGCCTGGGACCGCAGGAGGAGGCACATGGGTTCAATCCCGGACCCTACCGATGCCTGTTGTTGTTGATGTTGTTGGACATTTGGAGTCCGCGGCTTCTCCCCCAGTGGAAACAGACGCCGCTCCGTGCACGTCACTCCTACTCGCTCCTCCTCGCTCTCTTCCACTCCCCCCTCTCATCGTCATCAGCGTCAGCACCATCTCATTTCCATCATCTTGGCCCGGTCATTCCACCTCCTCCACCTCCACATTTCTTTCCCGCACTGGCGCTCCTTCCTTCTGCCCATGAAACTAAACACATTTTTGTTTAATTTTTTACCCAAGTAAGGCCCACTGAGTTGCGTAGCTCTTTTTCAGAAGCGACCTGGCCACAAATGATATTCTAGATTTGAAGCTTTCGTGACTGCAAGGATTCATATTCTTAGGTTTTTTCGGTAAAGTCAAGTAGGTAAAAAATACAATTTATTTTAAATTAATTTAAATTTAATTTTAAAATTAATTTTAATTTAATTTTAAAATTTATTTGAATTTTTACCTACGTGACTTTACCGAAAAAAACCTTTTAAAATTAATTTTAAAATTAATTTTAATTTTTACCTACGTGACTTTACCGAAAAAACCTAAGAACACAAATGATATCTTAACGAAGTGGCCCGCGCTCACAAAAAACACCGAATAGCCTTGAACAGACTGTTGGGCCAAGTGCCATGAGCGCGCAGTAGCCACGGCGTGCTGCGTGTAGGGGGGAGGGTGGCCAGCAGCCACGCCCGGGTCGCCCCTCGTCTCCCTGAGTGGGGACTTTTAGACGAGGCACTTCGTTTGCACGAGTCGACCTCGCATGGCCAGCTTGCGCAGCGCGCTGACCGCCACGCCGACACCCCCCCTCGCTCGCTCGCCAATTCGCCACGACGCCGGTAGCGCTCGCTAAGTGAAAAATCCGCGTACAACCTCTGACCCGTAGCTGGTCGCTCTGGTGAGTGGGGGGGGGTGTGCAAGTGGCGTCTGAAAGCCTTTCCGACCAATCCCGCCACCCATCCTCCGCCACCTACCCCCACCTCGGGGGACCCCGGCGGTAAATTGCTCCGTTAACAACATAATCACAGAGCCACCGCACGTGAGCGGACATGCACGCGACATACAAATCGCGCGGCATCGCAGAGTTCCAAAAAAAAGGGGCAAAGGCGCATCCCTGCAATTGCTTGCTCTTGCCACCGCTGGCGGAAGGGCTTCCGCTGCTAAGAGAGGGAGGGAGGGAGCAGGAAGACGAGGGTGGTTGGCCTGCTTTTACAGGCTGCCCAGATTAAGGGGGCGTCACGGTGACGATAAGATGTTGACTCTCTCGCCTGGTACGCAGGAGGTCGTGGGTGCGATCCCGACCGTGACGCCTGCCGCTGTATATTTGCGGTGTGCATCTCTGTCTCCGTGGTCCGGGTCACCCAGTTGTTTCCTCCACATTTAGACTCAACATCACGCGGTTTAGACTTCAGCGTATTTGGCTGCTGTAAATGTCCACGTGATGATAAGCCACTTCGTTGAGCTATCATTTACGACAGGTCGCTTCTGAAAAAATTAACCCGTAAAAACAAAGTTTTTCACTATAAATCCTTTATATGCGTGGCATCGGTTTTATTTTATTATTCATTTCTGTTTTTCTTGAGTAAGAGTTTCATTTTTATCACATTGGTACTGTATTTTAAATTAAACATGAAAAAAAAATCCTAAAAAGTGGAAAATTTTGGAACATTTTTTTCACGAAAATAAATTGGCACGCACAACGAGTCTGTGTGCAAATGTCAGCTCGATTGGATCACGGGAAGTTGGTTCAAAAACGACCGAAAGATTTGCACGGTCGTAAGCGCGCAAGCAAGCAAGCAAGTGAACTTAATATAAAGGATTTTAAAATAGAGCTCTAAAGGTCAGTGGGGCCTTGCTTGGTAACGTCAAAAAATAGTGAAAATAAGTGGTATTGGAAGTGCCCACACTTTACGCAAAAAGCGCGCGACCCACAGCCGATTTGGTTGACTGCGGCAGTGCCCACGTGTGGACGGCTGCCCGGGTGGATAGATGCGCTCACCCTTGTTACGACTGCCGCGCCTGGAGATTGAAACCGGTGACCTGTAGATGGCCCGTCCATTGTGCGAGTAATCACACCACCGCACACAACAATGAATGCAATATCATTGACGGGCTGCTGTTTCTGCCGCGTACGAGTTTATTGCATCTATTTTGCATCATTATTATTCTTATTTTTGATGCAATTTTAACGAGACAATATCCGCAACGGGGCAGCATGCGCGTCGGGTTAATATGCTCGGAATTTAATTAATTCTGCCGCGATGGGGGAAAAGCAATTTGCCTCGAGTGTGGCGAATGTGTTTACGTTTGTGGATCGAGAGAATTGATGTTCTTTTTTTAGTTTTTTGTTTTTAAATGGACAGCTCACCAGACACAAAGACATCACACGAAACCGAGGCAAACTGACCTGGAATGGTTAATGACCAGGCAGCCACTTCAGCCGGCTGGGAGTAGGCGTCTCCCCATTCTGCCGCGGGGTGGCTGACTGAGCCCAGCCTCTCGGTGGCGAGATGTTAACTACCTCGCCTGATATACCGGAGGTCTCCCCGTGGTTACGTGGATTTTTCTCCAGGTCCTCCGTTTTTTTCCCTCCACGTTTAGAATCAACATCAAGCGTTTAGAGTAAAGCCACTTCGCTGAGCTACCGTTTGTGGCCAGGTGGCTTCTGAAATAGAGCTGTATAGCTCAGTGGGCTTTAACTGGTGAAATAAATAAATAAAACCCTTTAAAATCGTTTTCAGTCGCCTCTGACGCGGTATTTTAATCTAATGAGCCTCACAGGAAAGCAGAACAACTGAAACACCTCCGTAAAAAAATGCACATAAGAGGCGACGCTTCGGTCAATGTGCTTGGCACGAATGAACCACAATGCCTTGCTGATCTCCTTAAAACTCGGGTAATCCTTCCAGCGGCTTTTGGCTGCTGGCCATCGAACAAAGACGGTGGCCACCGCATCGCGCGCTTTCAGATGCGCTGCTTCTGAGGCCGTCTGGAACGTTCTTCCTTCCGATATTAGGAATCCACTTGGAAGCTAATCAACTTTTAAATCATCATCTCGCTTGAAAAACGAATTTCTTTACAACTGCTGTTTGTGTTTAGTTTGTTGTCCTTCCCCCGCACCTCCGACTAGCGCGGTTGGCTACGTACGGTGCGAAAGAAGTTCAACGTGCGCACATTGAGAGAGTTGCCGTTAAAGCTGGAGAGAGCTTCGAATTCTCTCGCGCTCGGCGGTTTATCCCGCGAAGCCAGCGCCGGCAATATTCTGTGGGAAGTGCAGACGAGGCTATGACTGTAGCCGTAAGTCAGCGCGCACAATGCCACTATCTCTCTGGGACACGTCCTGCGTGCTGGATTAGAGAGAGAGAGAGGTGCCGCAGTCGATCACTTTGCCCCGCCGTGTAAATGGAGCCCGGAGTGGTCTCTGATAGAATTAATGCAGTAAATCAGACGTCTCGGTGTTCTCGCGCCGCTCAACGAAGGTTGCATATGGGGGGAGTGTAAAGGGGGGGGGGGGGGTGAGGTGGGGGCACAAGCTCTCTTGAGAGGTAAAGGCACAGTTCTCAAAGTTTCACGCTCACGCCGTCGTGCCGAGGATGAATGGAGTCGAGTGAATGGCTGTGGCGCGCGCGCGCGTGCGTTTAGAATCGATAATTTCTGGTTGGATACGCAAATCGTATGAAGATGTTTACGCATCACGTTCCGTTTGTACGCATGCATGTTGAACTTATTTCGCACCGCGCGTAGCCATCCGTGCAGAATCGGGCTAACGAGGCCGAACTCAATTGTTTTGAGATTTTAAACGGCAATAAAAAAAAAATAGAAACTCGATGATAAACGGAGATAACGTGGAGAATGATTATAATTTATTATAATAATAGAGGTTTTTTCCCCTTTTTTTCTGGCAACAAAACTGGAAGCTTTTGCAAGGGATCATGTTTACATTAACCACAATTCTTGCAGTCGAAATGCAAACAAAAAACAACACTCTGCTAATTTATGCATTGCCCTTGAAACTGATTGGTCCACACCAGATGATGATATAATTTAATCATTTATGTTTGTGTCCGTGTCGGTGGGTACCCCTCCACCCATTCCAAGACGCTTGGCCGGTGTGGAAGAGTAGGCCTAAGTCCCCTCTAGAGGGACTGACCAGAGCCCATTTGAGTGGAGGCCCTTCTGCTGGCAGTGGAGAGAGCAAGACATTTCTGGCCTCCTCCTTTGTTGAATAATTGTCCCGTAATAGTTCACAGATTTCGCACGCAATTTGGAGCAAAGGCGTTTAATGCGACTGCCCCAAATCGTTTTTTTAACCACCTCGTTTTCTCCTCTTGGCACCTCCATTGTGCCAACTCTGTCCTCATTTTAAAATGTTATTAAAATCACGAAAGTTAAAGCGTGAATGTAATTTTACAACATAATTGCTCTTCTTATTATATATATTACGTTTTCCCTTTAAAAAAATCTGTAATCGTGCAATGCTTTCATGTTGACTGCCGACCCAGTCGCCCTTGAAAAAAAATATCCCCTTTTGCTCCACGGGCTATACTCATGGGGTGTGTCATTCACTTTTGAACTTCTGAATTCATATGAAGAAGTGCTACGAACCCGGCTGGGCGAGTTCGATTCCCGCTCACGCCCAACATCACCGACGATGACCCGAAACCGGTCCGGCCTCCTCAAATCCTCACCACTCGTGGGGGGGGGGGGGAGACAAAGGCGTCCGAGGGGGGGGGGGTCCCAGGACCGGTTCAGATAAAATCGCCATGGTGCTCGCACGCCCCCATCGCACGACACTCGCGGCGAGCTCCCTCAACGCGTGCGCCCAGTCGACAGACGTTCAATGTGGACCTTTTTTTGGGGGAGTTATTTGCCGGTATCAAAGTGCAACGACTGTGACGACGACGACGTATCACAGTAAGAGGCACTTTTGATTTGGACACAGCCACAAGAAGGGACCCCCGAGGCTCCGTTTCTTGTCGTCCAGCTTGTGACCTCCTCTGAACGTCCCCACTCCTCGTGTTCCCGCCGCACCCCCCCCCCCCCATTTATATTCATCAGTCCCCTTTCTCGAACCTTCTTGTCCTTGACTTAAAGCTTTCGTGACTGCAGGAATTCACATTCTTTGGGTCTTGCGGTAAAGTCACGTAGATAGGTTCAAAGAAAATAAAAATAACAAACAAAACATTTCGATTTAAAGCTTTCGTGACTGCAGGGATTCATCTTCTTGGTTCTTTCGGTAAAGTCACGTAGAAGGGAAATAATAAAATAATACAAAACATAATAATAAAATACAATTCTCACGACGTTTCGGCCACGGACGGCTGCTTGCGTTGTGGCCGAAACGTCATGAGAATTGTATTTTATTGTTTTATTTTTATAATTTTATTATTTCGCTTCTACGTGACTTTACCGAAAGAACCAAGAAGTTGAACTTTGCCTTTTATATATATGGAGATTAGCCGTGAGGCTGCATATTTGCTAGGGGTGAAATTTCGGTAATTACAAACGTATTTAGAAAACAACAAGAATTGGTTTGACCCTTTCTGGCAATGAAGATGCTCAAACACCAAATGGAAACCTTTCGCAAGGAATCATGCCCGCATTAACCACACGTAATTGTGGTGAACATACAATAAACAAAAACATGCTCTGATAATCTACGGCATTGCCTTTGAAACTGATTAGTCTACAACAGAGACAGCCTTCTTTTGGGCCTAGTCTCACCAGTGTACCTGTTTTATTGCCAGCAAGGGTGAAAGCTATTCTTGTTTTTTCATAGCTCGACAGATGTTATTTGTCGACCCCTGTGATCCAACACAATTGTGCGCGTGTGTCGTGAAGACACCAGGGGGTTATCGTGTTGGAGAAGGCGGGGAGCGACTTGCGCGAGCAGATGCCGCGTAAACAAAAGCTGCGTCACATATCGCCTTTTGACATATCGTCACGATCATCAGCCACGCTCTGTCCACCGTTGGATGTTCAGAAGACAAATGCTAATATGGAGGTGTGGCTGGCCACCATGAGAGGGCTTCGGGAGAGAAGTTGGGTCGTGGAGTGTCGCTGTTCCTTCTCAGTTGAAGGAGAAATGAATTTCCCACGCGAGAATCAACTTCGTTAAAATATCATTCGTGCCCAGATCGCTTCTAAAAATAAAAGAGATAAAATAGCTCAGTGGACCTCATATGGGTAAAATAAAAACCGTAGGATGGTTTATAGTTTCGTTTAAGGAGTGCAGACGACAGTGGGTTTACGATATGGGTCCACAGTTTTGGGCTGCATGGCCACGCGCGCACTGCTGTTGGGGCTCGCGTCTTCAAATGTCTCCCTTCATGAAGGAGATGTGTGCCCCTGCACCGTTGGGACACCGCGCTCCGAGTGTAACGCGTGTTGGTGGCGTATTTATGCTCGGCCTGAATTCTGACATTTGGGGGTAGGGGAGAAGTCAGTTCGGTCCGACGAAATGTAATCCGGCCAGAAAATTCGGACCTTCAAGTTCTGTATTGCACGGAAACACACAAGCAGTGCCGGATTATCCTCGTAGCAAAAGTAGCTACAAATGCTACGGGCCCCCGCATTTGCAAGGGCCCCGCGCTAAATGCTTTCAAGCTATCAATTCCGGTTCAGTGATTCTGCACTTGCTCTATTACTATAGTACTATACTGCCTTCAACTTTTATGAACGACTAGGTGTTTAAGGTTAGCGACTTGTCGTATTATCTGGCTGTATAGCAAATAAGAAAATACAATTACTTTACTATGCAAGTAAAAAAAAATGTGCTTTATTATTTACGTGTTTTATTAAATTTAGGGCACCTTTGTAACATATGCTACAGGCCCAGCACTAGCTTCATCCGGCACTGCACACAAGCATGAGTCCCCAGCCACGGCAAACATCGTTGGCGGTTGATATCCGATCAGTCCTCTCCGTGTGTCACCCCCACACAGCTTCACCGATAAGTCTTTTTTTGGGTTAGATCGCGTAAATATAAATGTGTCGTTAAACCCGCCCACCACCCGACACAGCCAACTAGTAAGGGTTGTCGCGTAAACAGAACGTGCCAATTTGTCACTAGCACAGCGCGCCTTGCACTGACCGGTGTGGTGAAGTATGGTCAAACGAACCCCCGTCACCGACGCGGGGCGGGGCGGGGCGGGGCGGGCGGGGGTGGGGGGGTATCCATCCAGGGGTGATGTGACAACGGGGACATCAATACGTGAAAAAAAAAGTGTTTTTTTATTAAAACTTCAATAGACACGCGTTACATCGCCGCCCTGCAAAACACGGGAGTCTTTCCCTGATTTATTAACTCGATTAGAGTATGTTCTGGCTCGGTGAAAAATGAGTTTCAATTTATGGGAGAAACAAGGAGGGCTAAGGGAAGGGTAGACTGAGGACATCAGAGAGCCTAGCGAGTAATTCCTCACAAAGTCCGCAGCAGCAGGGAGTCAAGGTGTGTATGTACGTCAAACTTCTTTCGCACCGTACGTAGCCAACCGTGCTATTTGGAGGTGCAGGGGAAGCACAACAAACTAAGCACAAACAAAGCAGTTCTAATGAAATAAGTTGACGATCTAGATGTAAAAGTGCGTAGTTCCAGTGGCTTCCTAATATTGGAAGGAAGAGCGTTCCAGACGGCCACGGAAGTGTTTCTGAAAGCGCGCGATGCAAGTGACCATCTTTGTTCGATGGATAGGAACGATGATGAAAAGTGATAATGAATTTAAGTGCTCTCATCTGTTTGCGTGTGCATTGTGTGCCTGCATACGTCCATACACAGTATGGCTGTGTGGTGATTTTCTTTAGTTATTTACATTTACCCCCCCCACCCCCAACGTTGTGGAGCGATTTTCACAACACTTTAAATTCCGAAAAGCGATCACATTTCTGGGAGGCTCAAACTAAACACACGTGGGGGAGCTGGCAGCCATTCTCTACGTCAGCTCCACCGACTTGTACATGGACACGCCCACCAAATCGCTAGCGCCACCCACTTGCTCGTGACCACGCCCACTAAATCGCTAACACCGCCCACTTGCTCGTGACCACGCCCGCTCGTCCTGTCCTCTGCACCCAGCCCTATTTGTTTGGTTAGGTGGAATGACCTGTTCTCCACCTGAGGATGGCTGCTTGCGTTGTGGGCGAAACGTCGTGAGAATTATTTTATTATGTTTTATTTTTATTATTATTTTATTATTTCCATTCTACGTGACTTTACCGAAAGAACCAAGAAGAAGAGCATCATAGCTCATCGGATTCCTCCAGTATAAATGCATATTCTGATTTTCTCACGTGACACGGTTGTTTTTAACCCGTATAATTCTCTCTGCTTCGTTGCTGCACTTTCGTTCAGTTGGTTTGCCGTTGTCATTTTGGTGACCCAGGCTGCTGTTTTTGCCTAATGAGACTCGCCCCGCATGCCTCCATGTCTCACGTGGCTAAACAAAAAATGCAACTTCAACTTCACACTGCTTTCTCATCGTGAGGGAACGAGACCAATAACATCATAAAAAAATCTGGAGGACAAAAACAAAGAGAATCTCCCACGTTCACAAAAAGCTTCGAGGGGTTGGCACCGTGGACAGCCTAAAACCCACCGGGTCCCTGTCCCGGGGGAAGAAAATCAAAACCGGGACGTTTGGTGGTGGTGGGGCTTTGCTCCAACCTAGAAGGTTTGAGGGATATAAAAAAAACCTGCCCGTCAATCAGAGGTCGCAACCGGGTACCCGATACTCGTACCCTACCCGATACCCGGCTACCCATACCCGGCCGGGTACGGGTACGGGTACCCATTTGCGACCCTGGTGCGGCCGGGTACGGGTAAGGAATCAAAACCCGTTTGCGACCTCTGCCGTGAATTAAACATTAAAAAATGCACAGTGGCCTCTAGTGGGCAGTGCCGTGGATGGCGCGTGCTGATCGTGCACGACACGCGCGCACGCTCGTCGACAGCGCAATGTCAATAAGAGGAACACGATTAAACATAAACACATAGAGGCGATGTCTCAAGGCAATGACCCTTCTTCACAAACACATCCACTGCTCGAAACGAAGGGACATTGCCCGAAACGTCGCCGATTATACGTTCGTCTCTCTGCCGATATGTGTCACGTTGTGTTTGTACGTCGACTGCACTTGTGCACCACTGCCGACGCAGCGCCATCAATAATTTTACTCAATGGATTATTATTGTTGTTATTAATTTCACTCGGTCAATGTCGGGCAAGGATTTGCATCGGGGATGATTGAGACGAACTTTACGTCAAAATGCCAAAAACATGATGAACGAATGAGTGACGAGATAAACCGTGCGTCGATTCAATCTGCTCGATACAATTGCTCTACGCAGCAAGTGTCAATGAATCCATCAATTAAATCCAACGAATCTCTGTCCTGTAGAGACCCACAGCAGCGCTCACTAGGATCCATTGCCTCTGGCAATATCAGCCCGAGTATGCGTGTGGGGAGTGGTGGGGCAGTGGTTGGCGCGCTGCGCTACAAACCCGACAACTCCGAGTTCAATTCCCCGCTCACGCCCAACAACACCTGTGACGATTATCTGAAGCGGTCCTGGGCCTCCCCTAGGTCTACTCAGCCTCAAATTGGTGTAAACATCGCCGCTGGGGAGACAAAGGCGGCTGGGCGTGGTGTTGGCCACCCACCTCCTCGTGTGCCGTGCTGGCCTTCATTAGGGGCTCGCAAGCAGCACTTGCCCCTAAAAGTCTGTTAAGGCTACACGGAGGGGATCTTTGTCTATGTATTTGGGGAGCAGAAGTGCAGTGGTTAGTGCACTGCTCTACAAACCCGGTGACCTGAGTTCGATTCCTGCCACGGCCAATATCAGTGGCGTGTTTTGTCCGCAACCCGTCTGTGATTCCCCTAAGTTGACTCGGACTAAAATTAGTACCGGGGACATCAGGTCTGGGAAGACAAAGGCGGCCGGGCCTGGTTCTAGCCGCACCATCTCCTCGTGCGCCACTCTGACAGCACTTGCCCCAACAGTCGTCAATGCTATAAGGGGGGGTGGGGGTGGCTCTTTGATACAATAACAATATTTACGTTTCAATCCTTGGTTAGTCCACAGTATTGACGAATGAGGGCCCACTCCATGCCATGTCAGTTGTGGAAGTTCTATGGCCGTACTTCGCCATGCCGCTTAGTGCGTTGTTGGGGAAGTGGGGGGGGGCAGGACTGGTTGCTCAATTCACTCGCCCCTCGTGTGAGCCATGGCTCGTTCACAGCGCTGCGTGCCGACCGCGGTGCCACCGCTGTCCTCGATTTAAGTAAGTACCGTACTTAATCGTTGTAAGCATGCACGTGGGCATATTTACTTATTTAGTTGTAAACAGATGCTCTTTAGAACAGCAATACAATAATAAACAACGGCGCTAATTTTTGTACCCAGGGAAGTGTCTCCGATGAGTATGGTTGGCTACGTACGCTGCGAAAGACGTCCAACATCCACACAAGATTAATGTTCGAGGAGGTCCTGCATATTGGGATGTTTGGCCAGCGCCATTCGGGAGCTGCAAAGACGAGAGGCAATGATCCGTTCCGACCTAAAAAGGTAGATTGTACGCATGTGGAACTTCTTCTGCACCATGCGTAGCCAACCGTGCTAAGAGGAGGTGTGGGAAATTAATTACAATCGATTGCAATTCGATTACATGCTTGGCATCGTATTTATAATTCGTCAAAAGTAAAAAAAAAAAGATAAAGGTGCAGCCCTTCAATCGCTTGCTCGTGCCCACCGCTGGCAATAAAGGCCTCCATTCGCGATGAGCAACTCTCCAGAGGCGGGTTATTTGGCCTACTCTTCCACGCCGACGCCCGGGTCGTGAAGGCCCAGCGCGCGAACCGTCGTACAACCTCCGTGGCAGCGTCCCTGTGGGTCTCCACTCGGGGAGGCTTCAACGTCACGACAAGCGACGGTCACCCGCGTCGCTGAGGCTGACCCAGGTTCCACTAACATCGACTCACGATGGCAACCACGTGACTGGAGAGGTTTGACAGTGGGGGGGGCCCACCCGGGGGGGGGCCCACCCCCCACAACTAGCGACGTGTAACAAACTCTCAGCGGGGGGGGGGGAGGTCACAATATCGATTAACAAAAAACCGAATAATTTTTCGTTTTTTTTTACGCCCTGCCGAATGTAGCGGCCACTCGTCTTCATCTTGCCTATGGCACGTAAGCAGCAGTTTTCAATGACGTCACAGTCGAATGCCGAGGTCCTTCAACCAATCCGCGGCGGCCGTACGGACTGCAGCGATGCCGCCACGATGTGCCCAGTGATGGCGTCATTCGTCGGCGATGCCTTCGATGGTTCGGGCTTTGCCGCAGCCGCAGATTGGCGAATCTTTGATTTTCTTTGATTTTCCCATTCATGGATCGCGGACGCATCACGCAGAGGGTGCGGGTGGGCTGTTGCCATGGCTTTGCATTTACTTTGACATTCAAAGAGAGGTGCACATTCATAATGCGTGGCGAGGGTGAGAAGCGTGGCGGCGATGCTGCGAGCGGTAGTGCAAGTAAGAAAAGTTTCCACGTGGTAACGTTAGAGCAACAACTTGAAGTGCTTATTTTTTGATGGGGAAATTCATGGGGAATTCGCGTCGAACGAACGCGATTTTCGCCTTCCGCGAAGATTTTCAAGAAAGCGCCTATCGTGTTAAGTCGTGGGTAACTCTGCCTGTGCCCGTGCGCGTCCATCTGCGACACTGATGCGCATGGGTACACACGGTGGAAAAAAAATCACGGGGGGGGGGGGGGGGGGGGGAGGGGGGGCATGTGGCCGGACGGTTTGTTTCGTGAATAAACAAAAAATATATTCTTTTGTTCACACAGGGTGACCATTTACATCAAATCCCACCCACCCACCCACTCACCCACCCACCCACTCACCCACCCACCCACCCACTCACCCACCCACCCACCCACCCACTCACCCACCCACTCACCCACCCACCGCCACCGCCACCGCCACCAGATGTGCACTTTGTACAACGTAGCCGTGGTCGGGGAGGGCTCTGGTCGACAACGTCGGCGTTTGAGCGCCAACTTAGGGTGAAATGAGTACCTGGTGCGGTTAAGGCTACACGGGGGGTCTTTGTCTTGGTCTGATATGTTCACGTGCACTGCGGCTCTTGAAATATTGAGTTTTATACCGAATTCGAAAACAAAAAGAAAGCCTCTTCTTGTTAAGTCGGTTGCCGACCCTTGGCCTTGACCATCGTCTCGCGTTGTCATCTGCCCTGGCCAATCCCACTTCTGTCTCTTAAGATTTGCCGTCTCCAACTTGCAATTTGCTCCGTTCCACACGTTCCTCTTTCATGATAAACGTTTTTGGGTTAGATCGCATTATTTATAAATGTGTCGTAACCCTTCACCATCCGACACGGCCAATCAGCAAAAAAAAGTGTCACGTAGACAAAAGACAAATAGTTCATTACTTTATCCCACCGGTGTGTGCTGATTGGCCGTGTCGGGTGGTGGAGGGTTACGACACATTTATAAATAACGCAATGATCGAACCCAAAAACGTTTATTATGAATAATATCGGTCGCGAAAGCCTACGTGTTAAACCGACGTTCCTCTTTGTCTCTCAGTGGAATCACAAACACGCTCCTTGGGATGACTTCCAGCTTGCTCATCGGGAAAGCTCCAAGTCTCTTGTTTTTTCCGCGTGCGCGCGCTTGCGCGTGCGCTCCATCTGCCTCGATCACGAGCAACGTGACGGCGCCGCTGCCGCCACCTCGTCCACGTACGCCGACGGCACCAGCAGCGTCGCGCCGCCGGGCCGAGCGGCCCTCCACCACTCGGCGCTCTCCTTGCTCACCAGCTCCAGCTCCTCGCCCTCCGCGATGCGCACGGGCTGCCCGCTCGCGCGCCCCGCGTACTCGAAGTTGAAGAGCACCCGCAGAGCGGCACGCCGGGGGTCGCCGGGGCCTCGGTGGGACGACTGCGCGGGTGCCGCCGTTCCGCCCGACGGCTGCGGCGGAACTCGGAGGCCTCCGCTGTCGGTTGGGGCCGCGTTCCCGAGGCCGCCGCCGCCGCCGCACACCTCCCGCACGTAGCCCGTGGGCACGTAGAAGGGCTTGCGCTCGCCCAGACGCCTCACCCGCCACCAGAAGGCGTCGGTCTTGCGCGACAGCACGAAGAGCTCGCCCCGCGCGATGCGCACGCGGCGGCCCCGCTCGCTCGTGTAGTCGCACGGGTGCACGACGCGCACCAACGTCGGCGACGCCGGCGACTTCGGCGATTTCGGTGATGTCGGTGATGTCGGTGATGTCGGTGATGTCGGTGACGATGGCGAGGGTGGCGGCAGTGGAGGTCGCGTGACGGTGCCGGGGTGAATGCGCCGCGGGGTCGAGGCGCGCGGCGCGGGTCGCGAGAGCGGCGCGCTGCCCACCGCCACGGCCACCTGCGCCCTCACACTGCTGTTCGTGCTGCTGCTGCTGCTGTTGTTGTGGGTGACGCTGACAGTGCTGTTGCTGTTATTGCTGTTGTGGGTGACGCTGTTAATGCCCTTGCTGTTGCTGCTGCTGTTGTTGCTGCTGCTGTTGTTGCTGCTGCTGTTGTGGTTGATGCTGTCAATGCCTGTGCTATTGCTACTGCTGTTGTGGATGGCGCTTGCTATGCCTGTGCTATTGCTACTGCTGTTGTGCATGACGCTTGCTATGCCTGTGCTATTGCTACTGCTGTTGTGGATGACCCTTGCTATGCCTGTGCTATTGCTACTGCTGTTGTGGATGACGCTTGCTATGCCTGTGCTATTGCTACTGCTGTTGTGCATGACGCTTGCTATGCCTGTGCTGTTGCTGCTGCTGCTGTTGTGGTTGACGCTGTTAATGCCCTTGCTGTTGTTGCTGCTGCTGTTCATGCTGCTACTGTTGTGGTTATAGCTGCCTATGCCCGTGCCGTTGCTGCTGCTGTTGTTGTTGTTGAATCTCCTAATGCCCTTGCTGCTGATGTTGTGATTAAATCTGCTAACGCCCGTGTTGCTGTTGCTGCTGTTGTTGTGGTTGACGCTGTTAATGCCCGTGCTGCTGTTGCTGATGGGGCTGCTATGGTTAATGCTGCCAATGTCGTTGCTGCTGTTCATGCTGCTGTTGTAATGGTTGAAGCTGCTAATGCCCGCGATGTTGCTGATCTTGCTGTTGCTGTTGTAGCTGCCTATGCCCTTGCTGTTGCTGCTGCTGTTATAGTCAATGCTGCTAATACCCCTGCTGTCGCTGCTGCTGTTCATGCTGCTGCTGCTGATATTGTGGTTGAAGCCGCCTATGCTCGCGCTGTTGCTGCTGCTGCTGCCGATGACGCCGCTGTCGTTGTTGGCGTTGCTGCTGTTGCCGCTGCTCTGGCCGACGGCGGATCCGCGGTGACCATCACTCGCCGCCATCGCCACGCCCGGCGCATCTCCGCGAGCGACGTAGGACGCCGGCGTGTAGAACGCCTCGTCCCGCCGCTCTGGCCGGCACACGACCCACCAGTCGCTCGACGCCCTCTCCACCAGCAGCAGCCGCTCGCCGGCCACCGTGGAGAGCGCACGGCCGTGCACCGTGTACACGCTCGTGTAGAGCGCCGTTAGCGCCGCGTCCTCGCGGGCGCTCGAGTCGACGTGATCTTGGGAGTCGTGGGGGTCCTGGTCGTGGTCGTGATGGCGGTGGTGGTTGTCGTGGTCGTGGTTGTGGGGCTGGTACTGGACGTGATGCTGGTATTGCTCGTGGTGCTGGTCATGGTGCTGGTACTGGTCGTGGTGGTAGTGCTGGTCGTGGTGGTCACGATCATCGTGTTGGTCACGATCATCGTGATGGTCACTCTGGTGGTCGTGGCGACGTTGGTCGTGGTCCTGCTGCTGCTGGTGATTGTGGTGGTTGTGGTCGTTGTGGTGGTGGTTGTGGTGGTTGTGGTCGTTGTGGTGGTGGTTGTGGTGGTGGTTGTGGTGATCGTTGGAATTGACGTCCAGTCTCGACCGCCACCCCTCCTCCTCCTCCTCCTCCTCCACAGAGAACGATCCATCTCCGCTCTCCTCCGAGCGGACGCGCGGCTCCACGTGGTTCCTCCGCACCGTCCGGCACCGTGGAGGAGGCATGGGTGGCACGCGCTTGCGCACGACCTCCACGCGCTTCGGGCCCACCACCACCGCCGCCGCCGCCGCCGCCGCCGCCGCCGCCGCCGCAGTCCTCTGCACGTACCTGGCCGGCAGGTAGAACATTGCCCCGCCGCCACCGAGGGGCCCCACCAGCCACCACTCGGCCGTGCTGGTTTGCAGCAGCGAGTAGCGCTCGCCGGGCGTGACCCGGCCGCGGCCGCCGTCGCTGTCCTCGTAGGAGAACTCGTAGAGGACCCGCACGAACCCCAGCGGCGGCTCGCCGTCGCCACCGGACATCGCCGCCGCCGGGAGGACTCGCGGCGCTTCGGCGCGGAGGCGTTCAACGGTTTCCCGCAGCAGCGCCCGGCCGCCCGAGTGTCGTCGCGGCTCGCGACCGCGTGCGTGGCTTCGGTGTCCCCAAGTCGTCGGTTGCGAGTCGCCCCCACCTGCCCGCACGGAACGGGAACGGGGAACGGGGAATGAAGGGGGTGATTTTGGCGGTGAGCGCGGGAGGGTTACCCGGGAGGCTTTGAGCAACGGCTGCTGACGTGTTAGTTGGTAGGCAGGCGGCTGCGGGTGCTGACGGTGACGGATAGATATTGTCTGTATGGCAGTGGTGGGCCTCGTGTGGTCACGGGCCTCGTGAAGTTAAATCGTGGGCCGCACATTGGACCCGCGGGCCGCGTCGGACCCGCGGGCCAGAGGGTTCCCTTAAACGTGGCCTATAGAGCAAGTGGTTCCCAAGCCGAGACTCGTAGACTCGGGGCTTCATTATTGCCGAAGCTGGTTAGACCCCCGTTGAGCTTAGCAGCTCTGTCGCAAGGACGAGACGAAAAAACGTTCCTTTAAAAGGCTCTACGTTCCGTAAACGTAGAGAAGGGAGGGCGTCACTGTGGACGAGAAGATTCGGAGCTTCACACCACACAAAGACAAAGATCCCCCGATTAGCCTCAATATACTGTTGAGGCAAGTGTCGTTAGCGAGCACCTTTGAAAGCCGGCACGGAACCCGAGATTGGTGGTGGTGTCCAACACCAAGGCTGGCCACTTTTGCTTCCCTGATGTTTACACACAGCACCCGATATTTATTTAAAGGCTGAGTCGACCTAGGGGAGGCCCAAGACCGGTTAAAATAATCACCAGTTTTTGGCCCGGAGCGTGATTATAACTCAGCTCGTCTGGCTCCGAGTGCAGTGCGCAAAACCACTGCACCACCACTCCCCACAAAGATACCCATACACACACACAAAGACAACAACAACAAAGACACACAAACACAACCGCCATTCACAACGGAGCGGTGGCGACGTCACCGCGGCATTGGTGCTCGGCTAAGTGCACTTTGAGGCCATGGGAAGTTTCTGAAAGGCTTTGCTGGCAGGAGATCACGGAACAGACCCCAGGTGTTACGGAATAATTGATCGAGATAACCGGCAGATGCACCACCTGCGCTCCCCAACTCTTCCGTTGAGTGCTCTGCTCGCTGTCGTGAGCGTCTCTTCTCCTCCCTACATTGTTCATAGATAGCGGCTGCCACCAACTGCCCAGTGGCGTCCTGAACGTGCCTCCTCCGTAAAGGCCAATTCTAAAACCACTGGTGCCCCTCTTCTCTATCCCATGCTGCAGCTGTGTTAGCCCCCTCTATGGATACATACGGCAGACTGGCCTGCGGATCAGCATTCTCGCCTGCCAGATAAACTAAACAATTCTAAACACATTTTTTTTTATTTTACCAGGTAAGGCCCACTATATAGCTCTTTGTTAGAAGCGACCTGGTCACAAATGATGGCTCAACAAAGTGGCTTATCATGTGGAAATCTATAGCAGCCACATATTCAAAGCGCATGTTTCTAAATGTGGAGGAAAAAACCGGAGGACCCGGAGAAAAATCCACGCCACCACGGGGAGAGACACGCAAACTCCTAATATACAAGCGTCAGGGTCAGAATCGAACCCACAACCTCCTTCATACCAGGCGAGGTAGTTCACATCTCGCCACCGCAGTAATAGATCTTGAAACAGATCAACGAGTAGGCAGGCCAGCTGGAACATTATGCCCCAGCAGTGGTTCCTTCACGGCCACAGAGAAGAGAGGTGACTGCATTGGCCACGAAGACCTCAAAGATACCATGACCATTCTCGTTTGCAAGAGTAGGGGAAGGTGATTGCTAAATTTTTGGCTACATTTGATATATTCGGTAATTGTGGACCCACACACAATGGCTTACTCTTGCGAATAACGTTGGGGGGTGGGGGCGATCTTTAACGTGTCCACTGTGAAGCAGAATGGCACGAGTGCCGCAGTATTAACCAGGGCGGCTGCTGGATTCAAACCACGAACCTCTCTCTGCAACAGGGGGCCAACGTGCTACAGTACCGCGAGGGTCACGTCGCTGCGCGGTGTAAGGTGTCACCCAGTACCCAGGCACCGCTGGTCTACAATTGTTTAGATGTCGTCTGCTGCAGAGATGAAATGTGCTGTTTATTATGGATTTTTACGTGCTAAATTTAAATATGACAATTAAAACAACTGATTGACTACTGTTCACAAGATTTTTGTTTTTTTACATTTTACGTTTATGTATATTGTGTAGATAGTAGAGTTTTACTCATACATTTTAAAGCCATGTCATTTCATGTGTTTGTGGTTGCTTTACATGATCACATGTCGCCTGTCCTGTCCATGTAACACTTAAAAAATCAGCAAAAGGGTTGTATAAATAAAATGTATTATGAAACAAAAGGCAAAACACTATTAGGTATAAATAAGTACAGAGTTTAGTCCTTATTCAGTGTCTACTCGGCGCTTCTTGGCTTGTCTCTTGTATCCATTAAATGGAGCATCTCTTATCCACTGTCCAGCAATAGTCCGCTATCAGGGCTCCATTTGCCCTGATAGCGTTTCTCCATTGTTGCAAAGTCCTGGTGGAATCGCTCACCACGCTCATCCCTCACTGCTCCGCAGTTTGGTGGGAAAAAAATCTCGATGAGAGTGCAAAAAATGTATCTTGAGTGACATGTTGCAACAAAGGCTTTTGTATGCCTTGAGAAGGTTTTCCACCAACTCCCTGTAGTTGTCTGCCTTGCTGTTCCCGAGAAAATGTGTTGCCACTAACTGGAAGGCGTTCCGTGCCGTCTTTTCCTTGCCACGCAGCGCGCTGTCAAATGCATCATCTCGAAGAAGTTCACGAATCTGAGGACCAACAAAGACACCTTCCTGGATTTTAGCTTCTTCACTTAACCTTGGACATTTTCCACGGAAGTACTTGAAAGCTGCTTGTGGCTTTGACAAAGTTCTTCATCAGACCCAGCTTGATGTGTAAGGGTGGTAACACAATCTTCATTGATTCAACAAGTGGTGGGTGCTGAACACTTTTCCTCCCAGGCTCCAATGACTGTCGGAGTGGCCAATCTATTTTGATATAGCGGGAATCTCTCGCACAACTATCCCATTCGCAGAGAAAACAGCAGTAGTTTGTGTATCCAGTCTGCAGACCGAGCAAGAGAGTAACAACCTTCAAATTGCCACAAAGCTGCCACTGATGTTGGTCAGAGTTTATGCACCTCAAAAGTTGTTTCATGTTCTTGGTTCTTTCGGTAAAGTCACGTAGAACGCAAGCAGCCGTCCTCAGGTGAGGACGGCTGCTTGCGTTGTGGCCGAAACGTCGTGAGAATTATTTTATTATGTTTTATTTTTATTATTTTATTATTTCCCTTCTACGTGACTTTACCGAAAGAACCAAGAAGATGAATCCCTGCAGTCACGAAAGCTTTAAATCGAAATTTGTTTCATGTTGTCATAGGTTTCCTTCATATGAACTTTATGACCAACTGGAATTGATGGCAAAACATTTCCATTATGCAGCAAAACAGCTTTAAGACTCATCTTCGATGAATCAATGAACAGTCTCCACTCATCTGGATCATGATATCATGTATTACACAATACCAAGTTCAGATTGCATCATTCATTGTTTTGCTCAAAAAGCAAGTACTGTCCAAACCCAGTCATAGATTTATTCATAGATCCAGTCAAAGATGTATTTTAGTCATTTCTGGTTTAAATTGAGATATTTTCCCTTTATAACTCACTTATCCTCCGCCATTCCCAAGTCAAGGGTCGTACATACTGACCCAGTAGCATCTCTTGAAGACTAGAGCCAATCAACAATTGTAAGCATCATTTTCATTCTCAGTGACCCAGAATTAGTAAAGTTAGAATACATTTACTTCGGAAGCATTTTGGCTGTAGAATCAGTGTATTTAGTGTTGAGCCATTGTTTGTGGCCTGGTCGCTTCTGAAAAAGAAGCTAAAACGAAACTAAATTTTTTGTAAAAAAAATTGTATTATTTTATTATTTCCCTTCTACGTGACTTGACCGAAAGAACCAAGAATATATATCTTTTTTTATTTAACCAGGTAATGCCGACTGGGCTATATGGCTCTTTTTTCAGAAGCGACTTGGCTATCACAAACGAGAACTCAACGAAGTTGCTTATCCTGTGCAAACGCATAGCGGCCGAGTACTCTGAACTCGTGATGTTGATTATAAATGTCGAGGGAAAACCCGGAGGGCCCAGAGAAAAAATCCACGCCACTACGGGAAGAGAGAACATGCGAGCCCTAAATATACAGCAGTAGTCAAGGTCGGGATCAAACTCAAGACCACCTGTATACCATGCGAGGTAGTTCACATCTCGCCACCGTAGCTCAGTAAGCTTTATCTGTAGGACAAAAATAGTTTAGTTTTTGAATTTTTTTAAGCGATTTGCTTACCTTACCTATACTCTGCACTGCTGCCGTGTGTTGTATTGTTTGTTGTTCTGTAACGTGCTGATCTGCTCTTACTGGACACATGTGAAAATGAGCTTTGCAATTCATCGGATTCCTCCAGAATAAATATATATTCTGATTTCTGAAGGTCCAGAACTCTCCGTAACAAGCTCCGGGTTCAACAGCAGAGTCTCCAACTCCGAAGAATTGGCAACAATTGCCAGGACATCGGCACGCATACACATGGATGTCCAGTAAGGCGCTATCTCTGGACTGCACCCAAACATTGATCAGCCACCCAACTTTGCGTGCTGTAACAGATGCAACTTCGACTGGTACAGACATTAAACGCTACTCGAAACTATGCCATCGTAATTTGAAGCTTTCGCGACTGCAGGAATCCATACTCTTTGATTCTTTCGGTAAAGTCCCGTAGGTATAAAAAAAAAATAGATCACGATTTGTCGATCGCAACACAAGCAATCGTCATCAGGTGGGACACCCACAGCAAGAAAAAAAACTGCTGACATTTTTTCAACCACAGCAAAAAAATCTTCCTAAGTTTTTTCAACCACAGCAGTTATTTCAACCACAGCAGTGGTTGTCCCACCTGATGACGATTGCTTGTGTTGCGATCGAAACGTCGTAATCTATTATTTTTCTACCCACGTGACTTTACCGAAAGAACCAAAGAGTATGCGCCATCGTAACGTGTCAACAGGAAATGTTCTCGGACTGCCAGGGCGCGCAGCTTTATCCAACGTGAAGGTCCAAAATGATCGTGAGCAGAGGGCCAGGTACCGCAAAAGCACAATGAACAACCCCAAGGCCGAATACCTCCGGATGCTACCATCGGCCTTAGCCATTTAAAGGAAGAGATGTTAGCTCCTTTTCGATTTAAAGCTTTCGTGACTGCAGGGATTCATCTTCTTGGTTCTTTCGGTAAAGTCACGTAGAATGGAAATAATACAAATAAAACATAATAAAATAATTCTCACGACGTTTCGGCCACAACACAAGCAGCCGTCCTCAGGTGGAGAACAGGTCTGTCGAGAAGACAGTCTGAATGACAGACATGTTCTCCACCTGAGGACGGCTGCTTGCGTTGTGGCCGAAACGTCGTGAGAATTATTTTATTATGTTTTATTTTTATTATTTTTATTATTCCCATTCTACGTGACTTTACCAAAAGAACCAAGAAGATTTTAGCTCCTGTTGAAATTCCCTACACCTCTGCTGGCGCAGATGGACAGAGACTCCGGCTGGCATTCGCGCCCCGGTCTGACACCTCCTCGGCATGCTGCCTGGCAAGACGATGTTGAATCATCATCCTTGCCAGGATCTTACACGATTCCAACGCCTGGGTTCACTGCACTGATTGTAACAGCCGATTGATTGTGATAGAGATATATGCACACGCAGATATTACACATACATACATACACACAACCCAAGGGTGGCACAGTCGGGTTTTTTAAAACCGTGTTTAATTGTCTTTTTATATTAAACCCGATCATCTGAGATTGGGAGAAATCCGGTTTAATTGGTTTTAATTGCAGAACCGCACTTCGCCAACTTCTCAACGATGGGCTTCATCCATTCCAAGCTAAGGAACTCACTGGCGCCCACGATTGTGGAGGAGAAGCTCGTGTTCATCAAGACCAACCTGCCCGCCGCATTCTACGACTACCCCGTGCCCGACGGCCCCGAGTACGATAGCAGCACCGACGAGGAAGCAGAATAAGCCTTGGATCAGAGTTTCGTATTCATTAAACCAGGTTTTAATTCCCCGAAATCGGGTTTAATTGTATTAAAGAAAAAACCCGATGCCTGCCGCTGGAAAAATCGGGGTTTTTTCCACCCATGACACAAACAAATCAGAATAAAAATATTAATTTATACTGGAGGAATCCGATGAGCTTTAAAGATCTTTTTCGCAGATGTCCAGTACAACCAGAGGATACACACTTCCGCACAGCCACAGGTATACAGAAGTACACCCCTAAACACCATACGAAGACGAAGCTCCCCCGTATAGCCTTTAACAGACTGTTGGGGCAAGCACTGTTAGCGAGCGCCTATTAAGGCTGGCACGGCACACGAGGAGATGGGTGGTCAGCACCACGCCGGACCGCCTTTGTTTCACCATCGCTGATGTTGTACGCACCCCACTGGGTTTCTCATTCGAGGCTGAGTCAACCTACGCGAGGCACAAGACTGGGTTTAGATAGCGCTCGCCACTGATGTTAGCCGTGGTCGGGAATCAAACCGAGGTGGTCGGTGTTCGTGGCGCAGTGCGCTAACCGCACTGCCACCGCTCCACACAAATGCACACCACGTACGCCCCCGGCTCACCCGTTCTCGTGCAGGTATAACCACATATAAAATATTTTCCGTGTAGCCTTAACAGACTGTTGGGGCAAGTGCTGTTAGCGAGCACCTATTAAGGCCGGAACGGCACACGAGGGGGGTAGGTGGTCAGCACGACGCCCGACCGCCTTTGCCTCCCTAGTGGTCGATGTTTACACACCGCGCCAGGTACTCATTTCAGGCTGAGTCGACCTAGGGGAGGAGGCCCAGGACCAGTTTTAGATAATCGTCACCGGTGTTGGTGGTGGCCGTGAGCCGGAATCGAACTCGGGTCGCCGGGTTCGTAGCGCAGCGTGGCGCTAACCTCTACACCACCGCTCCCCACCTCCACACACTCGACACACTGACGGACCGACAGACAAAAACGAGCTATTATTTGTAACAGGTTTTACAAAAAAGGCTCACGTGGACAGTCGCTTACCGGCTTGGGTGTTGAGGACACAAGCTTGGCTGAAGGAGGCTGCTACGTCCTGGCAGGTTCGTCGATTTTGTTATCCGCGAATGAATCGCGAAAGCCGAGCCATTGCCTTGGTATTGTCTTAACGATCGCGACGAGCAGCAGCAACACAAAAACACCACAACGCCTTTTTTTCTAGTATTCTTCAACAATGTGACCCGACTGGTATAGGAATCCTGCGCGGTGACTATGACACAGCGCTGGTCCGTGTGTGTTGTGTTTGCGCGAGTGTGGGAGTGTAATATGGAGCATGCAAATGTGTCGGAGAACACGCGCGTCTTACGCATAGGTGCAAATGCGGTGGTGGAGTTATCATCATCGTGGTGGGTGTGTGGTGTGTGTGGGTGTGTGGTGGTGTGGGTGGGTGGGTAGGTGTGTGGTGTGTGGGTGGGTGGGCGTGTGGTGTGTAGGTGGGAGGGTGTGTGTGTGTGGTGTGTGTGTGTGTGGTGTGTGGGTGTGTGGTGTGTGGGTGTGTGGTGTGTGGGTGTGTGGTGTGTGGGTGTGTGGTGTGTGGGTGTGTGGTGTGTGTGAGTGTGTGTGTGAGTGGGTGTGTGGGTGTGTGTGGGTGGGTGTGTGGCGGTAGTGGTTAGCGCGCTGCACTACAAACCTCGGCAACCCAAGTTCGATTCCCGCTCACGGCTAACACCGGTGACAATTATGGGAACCGGTCCTGCGCCTCCTCCCCTAGGTCGACTCTGCCTCAAATGACAACCCGTTGCGGTGTGCAGTAAACATCGCCACCGGGGACACAAAGGCGGCCGGGCATGGTACTGGCCACCCACCCCCTCGTGCGCCGTGCCGACCTTCATAGGTGCTCGCTAACAGCACTTGCCCCGACAGTCTGTCGAGGCTATACGGGGGATCTTTGTCTTTGTTGTGTGTAGGCGGTGCAACTGCGCCGGTGATGGGGGGGTGGGGGGGCAGCCGCGCCGTGGGGGATGGGACCCTGAGTGACCCCCCCCCCCTCACTATCTGTCTCTAAGTGGGGGTTGGGGGGGGCAACTCACACTTAACCGGCAGTATTACATCTCACACACCGTGATGTCAAAACGCGGGGCTCCCCCCAAAGCGCGGGGCCCGGGGCTGTCGCCCCGATTCGCCGTGCTCTCGGCTCGGCTCTGCGCCGCCCCCCCCACCCACCCACCCCATTCTCTTCTTCTCCCCTCCGGCGAAGACACGCAGGTCACCCCTTTAAATTGTTATCGTCACGTCAAAACTATGTTGCTGGAATATTTCGTCGCAGAATGACCAGACAAACAAACAAAAGCAGACGTACGTACCGTTCCGTTTGTTGTTTTTTCGCATTCAACATTTGTTTTTGACGGTTTGTTTCGCGTCTACACTGCGGTGCCCTCCCTGAATGTTTATCATCAATACATATTGTTTAAACAACAACAACAGCAGCAGCAAGACAAATGGGATGTATGGCCCAGCCCTGCAATTGTTCGCTCAAGCCACTGCTGGCGTAATGGCCTCCGCTGCAAGGAGTTCCGGATTATATTTGGCCTACTCTTCCTATTCCACACTGGCTAGACGTGTGTTGGATTAAGTTGTGGAGTACCCACGCTGTAACCCACCACGCGACCTGCCGATGCGACTATCAGAATCAGAATATTTATTTATACCGGAAGAATCCGATGAGCAATAAAGCTCTTTTTTCCACAGACGTCCAGTAGCTTCACAGATGTCCACACTCGCTGTGGATGTGCCCAGTTGCACTGCTGCTGCTGGGTGGCCAGAGGTGTGAGGGATTTAGGAAATTAACTCCCCAGCCAACCCTTGGGTGCAGGGAGGTGGACTTGAACCTGTTGATAGCTCAGTGGACTTTACCTTGTAAGATTAAACAACAGTATTTTACACTATGAGACCTCCTTTACCAGTGGCAAAATATAGTAGTAGGTGTTTACCCTTTTATCTGGTACAAAACTGACACCTTTATACAAGGCATCATGTTTGCAATAACCGCAACACAAGCAGTCAAAATGCAAACAAAAAGAAACAACTCTGATAATGGTAATGATATGCACTGTCCTTGAAGCTCTCAATACTCTGATAGTGCACTGTTTTTGAGTTGTACTCATTTTGGCGTCATCTGGTCCAACACCATGTGAGACGAGGCTCTAAGAAAAGCTGTCTCGGGTGTGGACCAATCAACTTCAAGGACAGTGCATATCATTACCATTATCAGAGTTGTTTCTTTTTGTTTGCATTTTGACTGCTTGTGTTGCGGTTATTGCAAACATGATGCCTTGTATAAAGGTGTCAGTTTTGTACCAGTTTAAAGGGTAAAAACCTACTACTATAACAGTATTTTACTTTTATATTTGTTTAAACGATTTGTTTGCCTCTCCTATACCCCTGCCGTGTTGTGTTTGTGGCTCTGCAACGTTCTGACCCGTCCCCGCTGGACATTTGTGACAAAATAGCTTCATAGCTCATCGGATTCATCCTCCATGAATGCATATTCCGATTCTGTGACCTCAGAATTGCTAACAAACAACACCCCATGGAAGCTCCTTCATGCGCGACCACCTTGTACGTAATCTCACGCTATGGGGTTGGCTCAGGCGGCGGGCTACGAAGAGGAGACACTTGACAGGGACACCATCCGCCCCATTGTATTAATTGCACCACTCGACGTCACTGATAGCGAGCACGGCACGAGTATGCTTACGATCCAATCTTTGACATACGACTCCCCGACTCTGATTAATCACAAATTGAACACTCGGCGTGATTCTTTAAAGCAGGGGCGGGGAACCTTTTTTCTGCCAAGGGCTATTTGGATATTTATAACATCATTCGCGGGCCATACAACATTATCGACTTAAAAATTAGCCTGTTATATTTGGTCAAACTCACCCCTAATGTGATGGCTGGAACTGCTTCTCTTTGGTGAGGCGTGTGATGTTAGCTGGTTATTGATGATGTTGCTACTTTTCGATGTAAAGCTTTCGTGACTGCAGGGATTTATCTTCTTGGTTCTTTCGGTAAAGTCACGTAGAAGATGTTGCTACTCGCAACTGCTTTTCCAGGTTTGCTCCTAGATTTATTGAAGTTATAGTCCCCCCTGCGGTTGCCTTGGCAGGGCCAGACACCAAATGATTTCGCGGGCCTCATACGGCCCGCGGGCCGGACGTTCCCCACCCCCTGCTTTAAAGCGTGATTTTTTTGTTCGCTTGTTTACGTAGCACCGCGAGAAGGCGATTGTAACTTCGCACGCGCGTCCACGATACCATCGTGCGCGCGCGTGGCACGTCGCAGCCAGAGTTTGTCAATCCGCTGCGACAATCGAGGGCGTTCCCCACCCCGCGGGGGTTGCTTGACCATACCTCACCGCGCTCGTCAGCAGTGCGAGCGCCCGCAGTCCGCATGTTTGTCCCCGATCTATGCCCTATTGTCGAGGCCCAAATCTGCTGAACTTACGAGATCCGATTTGGGGCGCATTGACGGTGGGGTTTGCCATGGCCTTTAAATCGTACAGGGTGGTCCAGATATCTGCGTGACCCCCCCCCCCCCTATTAATTGACGCCAAACATGTGTTTTTCCAATGCATATTAATTTCTGTTTTAAATCAAATAAAGCCTCTGGTGAATGGTTCAAAAATAAAAAAATAAATCAGAGAATCTCACCGGGACAAGGGATAACGGGACACACCCCTGGAGCCAGGCCTGATGGTGGTGTTCGTCGGCAAGCGCCGGGTGGCCGGGTGACCCACTTAACCAGGTCGGGCCCAGCCTGGCATGGCCACGTGGTGCCGTCCTGTGGGTCCCACGATCCGCAGGACGAAGGGAGAGGGGTGGGTGCGATGCCAGTTTGGCAGGGAGATAGATGGTCTCAGACGGACTGGACCTTGGCGATGGACACTCGCTATTGGGGGGGGAAGGAGCCAGAACTGGTGGAGGAGGTGGAAAGCTACCGACTAGATAAAGTCCGTGTCTCCTCCACACACAGCATTGGTACTGGAACCAAACTTCTCGATCGGGGGTGGTCTCTCTCCTATTCTGGAGTAACCCCTGGTGAGAGGTCCCGGGTGGGTGTGGGGATACTCACAAGCCCCCGGCTGGGTGCTGTTCAGTTGGAGTTTGTCTCAGTGGATGAGAGGGTCGCCTCAATGAGATTTCTGGTCTCGGAAAGGAAAACTCTGAATGTTGTCTGTGGGTTTGCACCAAACAATAGTTCAGAGTATTCGGCCTTCTTGGAGACGGTGGGTGCAGTGCTCGACAAAGTGGTGCCTACCGGCTCCACAGTCCTACTGGGTGACGTCAATGCTCACGTGGGAAACGATGGAGATACAGTACCTGGAGAGGCGTGATTGAGATGAATGCCCCCCCTGATCTGAACCCGAACGGTAAGCTATTTGAATTCTACGCTAGTCATGGAATGTCGATAACAAACACCACGTTCGAACACAAGGATGCTCACAAGTGTACTTGGTACCACAGCACCTTGGGCCGAAGGTCAACGATTCACTTTATAGTTGTGTCATCGGACCTAAGGCCGTATGTTCTGCACACTCGGTTGAAGAGAGGGGCAGAGGTGTCAACTGACCACCAACTGATGGTAAGTTGTATCTGACGCTTGGGGCACCGACCAGATAGACGTGGAAGGCCCAAACGACGAGTGCGGGTTTTCTGGGAACGTCTGGCAGAAGACCCAGTGCATAAATATTTCAGCGTCCACCTCCGGGAAAACTTCTCCTGCACTCTAGCGGAAGTCGTGGACATTGAGTCCGAGTGGACGATGTCCAGGACCTCGATTGTGCATGCAGCTGCGAAAAGCTGTGGCCTGAAGGCAGTTGGTGCCTTCCACGGCTCCAACCCTAGGACCCACTGGTGGACACCAGTGGTGAGAGAAGCTGTTAAGTTGAAGGAAGCTTTTCCGAGCTATGCTCAGAAAAAGGTCTCCCGACTCGATTGAGAGGTGCCGGCTTGCCGAGAGGGCGGCAGCTGCAGCAGTCGCTGAAGCAAAAGTCCTGGGGCGTGGGAGGAGTTTGAATAGGCCATGGAGAGAGATTACCAGGCAGCCTCCAACCCAGCTTAAATATACGCTCCAAGCGTGGTGCTGTTTCATTCAGACGCTGTCTCCCCGACAGACCTGGTTTTCACCTGAGGACGGCTGCTTGCGTTGTGGCCGAAACGTCGTGAGAATTATTTTATTATTTTTATTTTATTATTTTATTATTTCCATTCTACGTGAACATTACCGAAAGAACCAAGAAGACCAATCCCTGCAGTCACGAAAGCTTTAAATCGAAAAAGTCTCGAATATGTTCAAGAAAAATCGCCTTAGGAAGGGTCGACGGGACGTGGCCCAGGCTCTTTTCAGTAAAGGTGACGTAAGCTTGACCTCAACTAAGGAGATAGTCGTGAGGTGGAAGGAACACTTTGAGGAGCTCCTCCACCCACTGGACAATGCGCTCCTCTCAGAAGGCAGCCATGGAAACAGCTGGGGGGGGGGGGTTCGGATCCATCACGGCTGCTGAAGTCGCAGCGGCGGTGTAGGGCCTTCGTAGTGGCAAAGCTGCTGGGGTGGACGAAAATCTCCCAGATTTGTTGAAAGCGCTGGACAGTGTAGGAGTGTCGTGGTTAACACGCCTCTTCAATGTTGCATGGAAGGCGGGTACAGTACCTCTGGATTGGCAAACTGCGATCGTGGTTCACATTCTTTTTTCAAAAGGGGACCAGAGGGTGGGCTTCAACTACAGAGGGACCACACTCCTCAGCGTCCCAGGTAAAGCCGATATCAGAGTCAGAGCTGTGTCTGTATTCTTGGTGTTAAATCAAAGTAGATTTGAAGCTTTCGTGACTGCAGGGATCCATACTCTTTGGTTCTTTCGGTAAAGTCACGTGGGTATAAAAAAAAAAAATCACCACGTTACGGGCGCAATGATGACGGATGCTTGTGTTGCGGCCGAAACGTCGTGATTTCATTAATTTTATTTTATACCTACGTGACTTTACCGAAAGAACCAAAAAGTATGTTAAATCAAAGTCGTTCACTGCGTGTGTTGGTCTCCATCAAGGGTGCGTCATGTCTCCACTCCTGTTTGTGATTTTCATGGACAGGATATCAAGGCGCAGCCGAGGTACGGAGAGTATCCGGTACGGGGGCATGGAGGTGGGTGGCGTCGCTGCTTTTTGCAGACGACGTTATCCTCTTTGCCTCGTCAGTCTGTGATCTCCAGCGGGCACTTGGACGGTTTGATGCCGAGTGCGAAGCGCCTGGGATGAGTATCAGCACCTACAAATCTGAGGTCGTGGTTGACTCCCAGGAGACGGTGGAGTGTGCTCTCCAGGTGAGGGGGGAACAGCTGCCCTTAGTGGAGGAGTTTAAGTACCTCGGGGTCTCTTTCACGAGTGATGGTAAGTGGGAGTGGGAGATTGGCCGGCGGTTCGGTGCGGCGTCCGCAGTGTTGTGGGCACCGTGCTGTTCCGTGGTGGTGAAGCGGGAGCTGAGTTCTCGAACAAAGCTCTCGGTTTACAGGTCGATCGACGTTCACACCCTCACCTATGGTCATGAGCTTTGAGTAATCACCGAAAGGATGAGAGCGCAGGTACAAGGGGCAGAAATTAGGTTTTTCCGCAGGCTTGCCGGGCTCACTCTCCGTGATCGGATGAGGAGCACGGTAATCTGTTTCAGTTATTTGGTATAGCCCTGTGAGCCATTCGGCTCTTGAATCGGGTGCAACCGCAACAAACAAAAAACAAAAACATGAACAAGAACAAGAAAACATCTTAAAGTGACTATGTGCAAACAGAAAAATCCAGGAAAAAACTGCAAAGTCTTCCAGAAAAAAAAGCACCATACACCAACGCTGTGCAAAAATCCCAATGGGATGCAAGTCAAACAACAACAACAACCACAAGACAACTTAGATTAAATTACCAAAATAAAGCCATAAAAGCAATGTAACAGTGATCATAGGAACTGTGACCGAAATTTCACAATAAACGACATAAACAACATGTACCACCAAACCCTGCAGCCATAGCTGGCTACATGAGTCACTCCACAACAGCAGCAGGAGCATCAGTAGGAGTATCTGTGAGAGCCGCTGCTCCTTCGGATCGAGAGGAGCCAGCTAAGGTGGTTCGGGCACCTGGTAAGGACGCCCCACGGTAGACTCCCCCTGGAACGCTACCGGGCACGTGCCACTGGACGACGACTCCAGGGCTGGTCCAGGACACGCTGGCGAGACTACGTCGCTCAGCTGACCTGGGAACGCCTGGGAATTCCCCAAGAAGAGCTAGGATCTGTCGCCAGGGAAAGGGGAGGTCTGGACCGCCACTACTCAACATGCTGCCGCCGCGACCCTCACCAGCACAAACGGACTGAGAAACGAACGAACGAACGATTAAGTCTCACTTTCAAAATGTGACGTTTTAGAGAATGAAATGGTGGTCACGAGACATCTGGCCAATCCTGTACAGGAGGGTCCACTGTCATAATGATTAAAAATACACTTTTTTGAAGAGGGGTTTTTTAGTTCATACTTCGCGGGGGCAGGGCTCGGCTTGTTAACAGCCCCGAGCTTTTCGTGGAAATTCCACGCGTTCCAACACCTCCAATGAGTACGGATGGCTCATACATACGGTGCGAAAGAAGTTCAACATACATTCATACATACGTGAATCGTAACTCTAACAGAAAAGCCACCCGCTGGTGACTGCCCCACAATGTAATCCATGTACTCGTTTTATCCACCACCACAAAAATGAAATGCCGAGTCAACTCTTCCAAACAGGATTTGAGACACAAGCGCCGTGGCTCTTAACCTTTGCTGCAGCCTTGCACCCCTTTGATTCTCAAGCGTTAAAAAATGACCATAAACTGTTAATAAACACGCAGAGTTTGATGAAACAAAGTACAATAAAACATTGGATTGCGAGTAACTTGGTCTGCGATTGTTTTTCAAGACGAGCAAAATGTTTTAATAAATATTAATTTGACAAAACGAGCGAGGTCTTGCAATACGAGTAGCACGTGTATACGCTTTGTCTGCCGAGCGTCACGTGATCACAACTGATGTACGAGTGCTTTGATATACGAGTGCTTTGGATTACAAACACGTTTCCGGAACGAATTATGCTCGCAATCCCAAGGTTTTACTGTAGTTGTGCTTACGTGCCCGTGCTTAATATGTGTTTTCGATTATTTACCTTCGAAAAAATTAACCCGTAAAAACTAAGTTTTTCACTATAAATCCTTTATATGCGTGTTCAATGGGCCACATTGGTCTTTGAAACGGGCGGCTAGAGTCCTCTCGTCCTCTGGCTTGAGATGGCTGCCACCTATGGGTCAGATGATTGCCTGGCACCATTAAGCAATTGGTAATTAAATATAATTTTTTTTTCCTAAAAAGTGTAACATTTTGGAGAAAAAAAATTCAGGAAAATAAATTGTCACGCACAACGAGTCTGTGTGCAAAATGTCAGCTCGATTGGATCACGGGAAGTGGGTTAAAAAACGACCGAAAGAATTGCACGGTCGTAAGCACGCAAGCAAGCAAGCAAGTGAACTTAATATAAAGGATTTTAAAATATCTGGCCGTGTCTCGCACCACCCCCAGGTTAAGAACCGCTGCACGAGAGGGATGGCAACGGTGAATTAAAGGACATTGAACCAGCAATGGATGGGCCATTTCTGTTGACGATTCGTATTACACAGCGAGGCACCATCGTGTCTAACTCTCGAGATGTGTCATTCTAAGTTGTCAGCCATGCGCCGTCAAGTATTGCTCTGTGGCAGTTTGGCCCCCCAGTAGCAATTGACGTCTGCCCTTTGGTCCGTGAGCCTTTGCCATGGGCAGTGTTGAGTGTGGCGCGCTGCAGTCTTTGCTGATGATTAGCGACCCCAGTTTAAAAGTACTGTATAAGGTTTCTCGTGATCGATTAGGAATTACTGTTACAGGCATTGCCGACGACAAAATCACCGCGAATCTCAGACAACTAAGGGTCAAGCATTTACACTATGAGACATCTCATTTACCAGTGCCAAAATATAGTAATAGGTTTTTACCCTTTCTACTGGTACAAAAACTGACACCTTTATACAAGGCATCATGTTTGCAATAACCACAACACAAGCAGTCAAAATGCAAACAAAAAGAAACAACTCTGAAAATGATAATGATATGCACTGTCTTGTATAAAGGTGTCAGTTTTTGTACCAGTTGAAAGGGTAAAAACCTATTACTATAATAGGTTCAAGCCTGAAGATTGCTTGGATGGGTGTCAACCATGCTCGACTGGTTGTTTCAGACGATCGACTGCAGTGATATCCGTGGTGGACAGTAGCGGGCATTCTAGTTAAATCCACTGCTGTACTCTACTTCAATGGTGCCGCGTGCCCGCTTCCCCACTTTCACTAACCCGCATTGCCCACCGTGGTAAAGTATAGCCAAACAACCAACCTCCCTCGCCGTGGGGAGGCAGTCATCCAGCAGTGGGTAGATCGCGACTTGCTGATGATGAATTAGAATGCCGGACGGCAAAAGTGCACGGAGCAGACAGTACAGCAAATAGGTTACCGGCAACGTGATCTGTACGAATCCGAGCTGTTGCAATCGTGCACTTCCACAGGGTCGTGCGTCCGACATGCTGTGTAACCAAATAGTTGAATTTGTATACAAAGAGCCGGTTATATGGTGGAGGCAAATTGCTTTTTTTACTTTGCAATTCATATTCTCCGCAACGACGCGAGTGGTTACATTGAGTTATATAATTCGAGTGACCCGTATCGTAAAAGGAGGGGTCCTTGTTCGCTAAAATCGGAAGTTCACCGACATTGATTCAAGCAAGGCTGCTTCCGCTGATGAGGCCACGCGTGTCGGAACCGGTTCAGAGTGTGGCCCTGAATCAACGCCGCTGAAATTATGCACTGACAGCAGGCGTTGTGTGGCTCATGGGTTGTGTAAGAAATACTCTACGGTTTTTTTTTTCCAAATACATCTTCATTTAAAGCTTTCGTGACGGCAGGAATTCATATTATTTGGGCCTTTCGGTAAAGTCACGTAGATAGGCTCGTCCTGATGAGGACCGCTTGTGTTGCGATCGAAATGTTATTTTCTTTGAACCTATCTACGTGACTTTACCGAAAGACCCAAAGAATATGAATTCCTGCCGTCACGAAAGCTTTAAATCAAGATGTATCTGTAAAAAAAAACGTAGAGTATTTCTAAGTGCGTGACGTCATTTATGGACGGCCCCTAATTTGTTGTTGTTGATGGGCCCTGTGTATCACTCTTCACGTCACGTGTTTACATGACCTCTGCCACCACTAGAGGGCGTTACATTCGGCACGTAACTGAAACCAATCACGATGCATCTCAGAGCGACCCCAATCGTTGCAATCCGATCGCCAGGTGGGAGTGACTCATTGCAAGCCTCAGGCCTGGTCTACTCCAGGCCCTAAAGGTCAGGCCCAAAAGGTCATGACGGCCAATGCCATAGACGTTACCCACACCTCGCCATCGTGTCCTTTCTTCTACAAATTACCAGCGCTGTTGCAAAGTCAGAATGCGACTTCAAAGCTCTGCCCTTACATTATAAAACAGAATGTCTCTTATTCTTGTCATACAGTCAACACAGCCCTCAAGCACCCTTCTCACAGTTCTCATCACGACCACTCCCTGGCTTTCCCGCACCTCCGATTAGCACGATTAGCTACGTATGGTGCAAAAAAGTTCAACATTTCGGTCTCCCCCCCACCCCCGTGGTTATTGCGATGTAGGTACCACTCCAATTGCCACCCTGAACCTGCCCTCCTCCACCCTGCACGTCCTACCCATCTACACATCGTATCGAGATCAGATCAAGCCTGCCGTGAATCACGTGACCTGTGCGGTCACTTCCACTATGAATCCTTCGCCTCTCCCTGCCCCCCCCCCACCGTGGAAATAGACGCTGCTCAGTGCAGCTCACTTCTGCTCGCTCACTCTCATCCCCATCATCTTGGCGCAGTCATCCTTTCTCCACCTCCTCCCCTTCCCACCCCAACACTCCTTCTTCCAGCTGATTATCTCTTTGTAATGGGCACTGCCATTCCACGCTTTCCCTTTTATCTTTTTCGCTGCATTGCATCGTTGAGTGAACTCCCCTTCCCGTTGTGTGCTGCAGATATGAAGCTTGATCACAACCTTAATTCACTTTTTTTTTCCTCCACATTTTTGTTGTTGTGCCACATTCTATTCCAAGCAGTTTCCTTAAAAATGCTATCTAGGTTTGAAAAAGCGAACTTTGTAATGAACAAAACAGGGACAGCCCTTAAAAATATGTTGAATATTAATTTGGTGAAGCTCTTCTGGGTTAAAACGAGGGCTTAATTTTTAGCTGAGTGTTCAGGTCAGATTACCTGGAAAATATTTCTGCACCCACAGCACACCACATCCAGTATAACTTACACAAAAACTGTGGCCTATACCCGAGGCTACTCGCAACTTGGATAACAATCCACTAAACATTAAGCCCGTGGTTAATCCACCTAGAAACAAAGAGCTCAAGATGAGGCTTTTGGCATTAAAAAATAAAATTCGTTCTCCAAGCCCAAACAATCGCATTAGACATTCTGTGTACGACTGGCAACGTGCAACACAAACCAGCAAGGGGTCGAGTCGCCACCATCAATGGCTTTTGCGGAGAAAGATGCGACGCAGCGATGGTCACAATTCATCGAGGTTCAATCATTTTCGCCCCAAAGTCATTACAAACCCGCGGTGCCTACGACCATGAACTCAAAAGTAACGCATACAAACACAGCAACGCCGAGGCATCTCGAGAAACCTGTGCGAGCTGTAACAACAAAAAAGCCACTTTTAAATTGGTACGATCAGTCCTAATACGTCAAGAGCAATCTTCCGCTGGGAGAAACAAAGTAAAAGCTGCTCTCTTTGGTTGCGGCACACAAATCAAGTTGCACATGTTGACTGTTCTAAAATAAACTTGGACGAGAGGGCCCGTAGCAGCAGGTTGGGGCACGCTTCGGGTACTCGAGATCCATTACAAGAGGGTGGGGGGGGGGCATGCGCGCAGGACAAATTGAGAACGAACCTGTTCAACAAAAAGTTATTCTTTGCCCGTGTCTTTTTTTTTGGTGCGTGTGTGCGCAAAGTTGCTTTTGAAACGAGTCCAAAAAGAGTATGAAACAAGGCTTCTATCGGTTCAGTGCCCTAGCGATTTAATTAATCGTTGCGATTCGACTAGAGAATTTACTTTATAGTAAGTTCGCTTGCTTGCTTGCTTAGGACCGTGCGAATCTTTCAGTATTTTTTTAACCCACTTCCCGTGATCCAATCGAGCTGATATTTTGCACAGACTCGTTGTGCGTGACAATGAATTTTCGTGAAAATAAATTTCCAAAATTTTACACTGTTTAGGGAAACATTTTTTAATATTTATTTACCAATTGGTTAATGCTGGCACACAATCATCTGACCCATAGGTGGCAGCCATCTCAAGCCAGAGGACGAGAGGACTCTAGCCGCCCCGATGCCACGCATATAAAAAATTTCTAGTGAAAAACTGTTTTTACGGGTTAATTTTTTTTTTAAACACTCAAAATTGTTCTAGATTAATGTATACAGCTTCAATAGCCAAAGGCATGTTGTTTCTACTTTTGCATAATGTATTCACACATGCAATTTTATGCACTATCACGTCAATTTCCATTTTAATTTGATGTCAAATTGTTTGCATTTTTAATTGAGGAATTCACATGCTACGGATGCAGGAAAAGCACAGCTTTCACATTGGGTGCATCAATTTGAATACGCATGTAAAATTTTGCATTGTTGAATGTTGAACTTCTTTCACATTGTGCGTAGCCAACCGGGCAGTTCTTAAGAAATTACTTTTCAACACCCCAGCCAATAGGGAGCCCACGTTCTCACCGGGAGCAGTACCCCTCCCTCACCGCCCACCTATTTCTCCTTGCACTTCTGAAAGATGCGTTTGGGTGGTGGGGCGTCTACCTCACCAAACGCAAGGTCCCTGGTGAAGTCACGGCGGCTCATTTCCTGCCGAGTGGCGTCACGTGGCACCGGGTGACATCATTTGTTTGCAGGCGGCCACATTAAATAACTGTGTAAATGGCTGTGAAAACAAAAATCTTGAATTACCCCTAAAAATATCAAGACCCAAGCACGTCCCTTCGGGGTGGGCAGGTAGGAACTTGGTTGGACAGTGCATTTGTGCGATCTGTGTTGGATACCGTAGTCGTGTTGGAGGTTGTAGTATGCACGACAGACAGATAATCCCTGGTGGGCAGTGTGGAACCTGTTGTTCCTACCTGTAAAATTGTATTTAAAATCTGATCCCCAGACATGTACACCACACAAAGTGCACAGGCTATTCTTTATCTTACCAGGTAAGGCCCACTGCGCCCTGGCCTCAAATTATAACTCAACAAAGGGGCTTACCGTGTGGAAATTTAGAGCAGCCAAAAACTCCAAAAGCACATTTCTAAACGTGGAGGGCGAAACTGAAGGATCCGGAAAAAATCCATGCAACCACGGGGGGAAATATGCAAAATCTTGAAATATGCAGGTGTCAGGGTTGGGATTGAGCGCACGACCTCCTGCATACCAGGCGAGGGTAGTTAACATCCTGCCACCGCTGCACTCCAAGAAATCAGGCTCTGCAAGAAATATGTTCCAGTTAAACAGGCGTTTATTATTAGGGCATCAAGGTTAGCATACAGCTGAAATGCTTTAGGAGCCCAAACATGGTTTCAAGAGGCCATGGGGCAAACAGTACAGCTCACAAATCAAGCTGAGCACTGGGCCGTAGCAATAACTCAAGTGTACTCCACAGCCTTTAAAATCTACAGCGGGGAAAGGGAAAAAAACAAACAAAATCTGGTGCCCTTCGATGGCAACGTTCAAAGCAATACAACTGTGCGGGTCTGCTTCCTCCAAACGTTTCAGAAACATTTGTAAAACAACACTGGGCTTTTTCAACATAAGGAAGGGATTTGTGCGGATTTTGCTTCCTTCCAACAATTTGGAACAAGTTTAAGAATAAGGATACGGTGCTCAAATTGGGAATTGATTAGAGCAATATGTAGCAAAATCAAGCGAGAAGAAAGAGCGGTGGTGATGAATGAAATCAAGAGAGAAAGGTGCACCAGGTGCAAGTTGAATTCTGTACCGAACTTTGAAAGATTAAATCGACTGACACCCCCAAACCCCACCCTTGAAATCATTTGAAATAAAATAATAAAATATACCCCAAAAGATTTGGTGGTCAGGTGGCAGTCAAAGAGTGTGAGAGAATGACAGCCGGATACTTAAATAAAGCGCAAATCATCTAAATTCCAATTATATGCCCCAAGTGCTGAGCCTGTATCAGATATTGCTTTAGAAGTCTGGGCGATCCTTCTTCAGCTTGCTGTAGTCGATGTTGACAGCCATAAACTGGGGAAACAAGGAAGGGGGGGGGGCCGAGAAAACGTCATTAAATACAATTATAATCGGCAAGGTAAAACACTTAGTTTTGTTTTAAACTATATTTACAGCGAGAGAAGGCTGTGTTAGTTTACTAATGTTGGACCCGGGGAGATGTTCAATATCCTGTGCAACATTCAGTAGATAAGCAAATGTTTTGGTCAAATTAATTTTGATCAAATATCTATCAGCTGTAGGGGATAGGGAGGGAGGTCGGGCAGGTTGGGTAGGGTAGGAATCTGCAAGCTAATGGAGAAAGCAGACGGACTATTATCATAAACCAGCTTTATTGCCCGTCCAAGGACGGGTGTAGATTGCAGTAAATTTAGAAAAATAGAAAAATTGTTCAGCTCATGATTATTAATGAGGGGGAGTTGCCCCATGTGGGATGACGTCACCTGCTCATGATTATTAATTAGGGGGAGTTGCCCCAGTGGAGTGACGTCACCCCCTCACGGTTATTAATGAGGGGGAGTTGCCCCAGTGGAGTGACGTCACCCCCTCACGGTTATTAATGAGGGGGAGTTGCCCCATGTGGGATGACATCACCTGCTCATGATTATTAATGAGGGGGAGTTGCCCCAGTGGAGTGACGTCACCCCCTCACGGTTATTAATGAGGGGGAGTTGCCCCATGTGGAGTGACATCACCTGCTCATGGTTATTAATGAGGGGGAGTTGCCCCATGTGGAGTGACGTCACCTGCTCATGATTATTAATTAGGGGGAGTTGCCCCATGTGGAGTGACGTCACCTGCTCATGATTATTAATGAGGGGGAGTTGCCCCATGTGGAGTGACGTCACCTGCTCATGATTATTAATGAGGGGGAGTTGCCCCATGTGGAGTGACGTCACCTGCTCATGATTATTAATTAGGGGGAGTTGCCGCATGTGGAGTGACGTCACCCCCTCATGGTTATTGTGGAGGGGTGCGGCAAGTGGAGTGAGCGACCTTCTTGTGCGTCAGTGTGAATTTCCACGCGGGCATGAATATTAATTAAGGGGGGGGGGGGGGGCTCTTTTGCAGTGACGTCACGCACGGATGTAGCACTGTGCTGCGTAGATTAATTTTGTACCGTCACTTTCTGCAAAGAAACGTCATATTTGAAGCGACTTTGCGTAAAAAATTATTTAATTCAGCTCAACCTTCCTCTGCGTTAGTGTAAAAATACACCCACTCATGAATATTAATGAGGGGGTGTGGGCCTCATGTGGAGTGACGTCACGCGCGGGGCGGACAGACATTTCTGGGCGATTATAGTAGGTAATTGTAAAAACCACAGGCATCGTTAAAAACGGACTTGCATTCCATCTTTGCCACAAACACATAAAATACGTATGTACGGGCTTTCAGACCAATTATATCCAACAGCATGTTTAAAACAAGAACAAATCTAGACTTGCTTCAACCTATAAGACCTCACCAGCATGTTATGCAAATACTGCTGTGTTGCCAGATGTTATTTGGATGAGCGTTTCCATCAAAATCACACGGGCCCCTGGTCACACGATTCCTGTCTTTGCATCGATGGAATGGACGCATGATGATTTATTTATTTTTTTACCTACGTGACTTGACCGAAATAACCAAGAATATGGATCCTTGCAGTCACGAAAACTTCAAATCTAGAATGCATGATGATTTATTTTGTTGCCAATAAACCGTGAGCCCCCGCCCACAAACAACAATGTCGCATCGAGCGTGCGGGTCACCGAAATAGTCTACAGCGTTGCAAAACATGTCACGCGATACCCATCTCGCACTATCACAGGAGCCCCCACAAGGAGGCGAAACTAGGAACGCATGATGACGCCACTGGTCATGCTGGCCAGTAGGCCGGTATGGTGTGCCGTGCCTCACCTTGTACTGGTCGGTGGGTCCCAGTTTATTCCAGGGCTCGGGGTTGTTCTTGCGGTCCCAGCTGTGGGGACAGAAGCGCGTGATCAGCACAAGCGCAACACGCACCGAGCACGCATGCGCTTAATTTAGTCGGATTACAAACTCGAGCGGTTTCAGTTGTACACATGGGTCACAAATTTCCTCCAAGACGACAGTTGCAGGCACGCAATAAAGGCCATACACCTCAAGCAAAAATATTCTGCAATGGAAAGAGACAAAGTCACTATTTGGATCTCTCACACAGCAGTGGATCCATTCATGTTTAAAAACGGCCTGCAGAAGCGAACACTGTAGAACTACCTCTGAGATCCATTCAAGTGACCTCCGGTTCACAAAGCAGGGGACACCTGCCCAACCACAGAGTAATGTTCGTTACAAGACAGTCAGTTGTATTTGTACTTATCATAGCTGGTGTTTATCCAAATTAATTGAACCAACCTTGATGGATTTTGCAGTTATGGGCGATTGGTGTGACAATCACCTTGCTACACCTGAGAACCCGGTTTTAATCACATGCGGCCGGCTGGATCTGAACTTAGGAACTCAGCGGTGCCTTCTCAGAGCTCTGACCTTGGACACCCAGTCACCTACCACCAGACACCTTAATGAATGGGTCAAGCTGTGAAACATGAAACCTACCAAACATTGCATATGAGCAACTGGCAAATGTACCCGGATTAGTTTACAATAAGGATATAAGGGTTCGCTCTGTAAAATGTCAGTCGATAACGCATATCGCGTTCCGGCTCAGGAGTTGCATTAAGTCTTCTTCTGCTGCTGCCGCTACTGTCTTCTTTTTCCAGCATGATTTCATTTGCAATGAAATTTGAGAATGATTAAAGCATCAGTGGAAATGGAACTTTAGTTGAAAAAAAATAACTTTGGTGTAACAGCAGCAGCATAACAGCTGTTCAGCTCATTTTTCAGAATTAGCCAATACACCAATTACATTTTGGGAACAGCAATAACCTTTCCATAAGGTTAATTACGAGGTGCCGGTGAAGGACTGCGCAATAACGCTGCCATTTACACCAAATGTGAAGCATGAGTGAATTAGCCGCATTAAGCACCCATTGCATTTTTCTTTTCTTTACCATTTTTGCCCAGCAAATACAAACAATGGTAAACAAGATTCAACCAGATCAGGGCTGTCCACTGGGAACCAGTTTGTCCTTAAGCAGGATTCCTAAGATGCAAATGGCCCACACTTGCAATGCATCTCCAAAGAAACACATCACCTGCCGAATTCCTCCGGTCGTAATTCTCCTCCCAACACCCCATGACCAAAAATCAAAACGCCCGATGCCGTCAGACCTCTAAAGCCAAGCAGGGTTGGACCCCCTGGATAGTTGATCGGTTTTCTTCTCATTTCGCAAGGCATTGTGAAAAGCAAGTTTATTCTTTTTTACTGGTAGGAACGAAGTGGACCAGCCACCAATAGATTATTTTGTCCGTCCGTCCGTCCGACCGTCCGTCCGTCCGTCCGTGTAGCAACATCGCCCCCTACTGCAAACACTTGGCATGACCCTACAAAAACCTTTAGACTCAGTGACGCTTTCCTGGCTAAACAAGTGTAACATTCCCTTATAATTCCCTCAGATAGCTTTTAATTAAAACATTTAAATTAATTAGGCTTTCCTGGCTAAACACGTGTAACATTCCCTTATAATTCCCTGAGATAGCTTTTAATTAAAACTTTGAAATTAAATAAAAAAACTCACAGCGCCCTAAAGCCTACAGCTAGGCCTAAAGCCTAGAACTAGGCCTGAAACTCTCCCTTCGTATCGTACCCCCGCGTGTGTGAAAGGGAGTTAATGTTTAACAATGTTACATTCCCTCATGTTTTTAAATAGAAACATTTAAATGTAAAGCTTTTACATTAATAATGAAAACATTTCAATTAAAAATTAACTCACGGCGGCCTAAAGCCTACAGCTAGGCCTAAAGCCTAGGACTAGGCCTGAAACTCTCCCTTCGTATCGTACCCCCGCGTGTGTGAAAGGGAGTTAATGTTTAACAATGTTACATTCCCTCATGTTTTTAAATAGAAACATTTAAATTTAAAGCTTTTACATAAATAATTAAAACATTTAAATTAAAAATTAACTCGCAGCGCCATAAAGCCTACAGATAGGCCTAAAGCCTAGAACTAGGCCTCAATCTCTCCCTTCGTATGGTCCGATTAGGTGTAGCAACATCGCCCCTACTGCAAACACTTGGCAGAACCCTATAAAAACCTTTTGACTCAGTGGGGCTTTCCTGGCTAAACAAGTGTAATAATAAATTATGTTTATATTCTTTGGTTATTCGTTCCTACCAGCCCACCCCGCAGGGTCCTGTTCTTAATAATCCTCATAAATGAACGCAACGGTTCCTCATCCAGTCCAATGATGTGGTTGACGCAGTGTGGATTTCAGCAATACCGCCAGGATGTGCATGGATGGAGCATTCATCGGTGATGTGCTTGATGGTTTGGACTTCTCCACAGTCGCAGTCGGGCGATTCTTTGATCTTCCATTTATGTAACGTGTACGCGCATCTGCCGTGTCGTGTTCGAGCGCAGTTCAGCGTGGTCCATAGTTGTCGTGGAAGAGAGAATCCCGGTACTTCCACCGTCGGATCTTGAATGATGTTTTTGTTTGCCACGTCCATAGCCGTCCACGATTCAGACCACCGAGTGGCGATGTCTTTAATTTTCGGCTGCTAGAGCAGAGGCGTGTATCCAGAACGGTTTCCTGAATTTTAGCCTTGAGCATGGGGGGTTCCTTTAGATCTTGATGGTGTGACCAACATGCACAAACATCTGGTTGCCGCATGATGAAGCTAGTTGTAATTACTGGTGAAACGTCGTACTCCAATTGCAAATTTTGTGGCTTGGCTCTCCAACACACCGGTTGGTGCTGTACTAGTAACGAATTGGCACGCTCTGTTTACGTGACAAACCTTACTAATTGGCTGCGTCGGGTGGTGGCGGGTTTAACGACACATTTATATATTTACGCGATCTAACCCAAAAAAAATATAACCTGTATTATGGATATTGGTCACAAATTTCGATTTAAAGCTTTCGTGACTGCAGGGATTCATCTTCTTGGTTCTTTCGGTAAAGTCGCAACTCAGCTTATTGTAGAGTATAGTAAGTATCAGTTTATATTTTAGTTTTTATGTAGTTTTTACTTTGGTTTTCTACGTGGTTGTTGGGTAAATGCAGCTACATATCATTAACATTCCTTTCCTTTATTAACGTTGTTCCTTGCGCCCCCCCGTGGTGCTGTTTATCCTGCATAATGCATGGGCATAATGGGACTTTGAAACCCCTCCGCCCACCTCCTACTCATTGCCCATTGGTATGCTAAATTCCTCTTCATATGCACATTCTTTTGTTAAGGCGCTCCTCCTCGCTACACCTACATAAGCTCCTAGCTTGATAATGTTCTCATTCTTCGCCTGAGGACGGCTGCTTGCGTTGTGGCCGAAACGTCGTGAGAATTGTTTTATTATGTTTTATTTTTATTATTTTATTACTTCCCTTCTACGTGACTTTACCGAAAGAACCAAGAAGATTGGTCACAAAGTTTACGTGTAAAAATGCACAAACAGGTTGGCGACACTTTCAATAGGACAATGGGCCCGCACTTAAATCGGATCCCAAACAACATGCGGCAGCATGTGGCAGCATGTGGCTAGATCCTTCAACGCGGAAAATTTAAAGAGTCGTCCTCCCTTTTTGCGAATGTGGTGAATTGTCCATCTGTTCCATCAAATAGTGGACCCCACTGCCCATCATACGCTTCCACAGGAGGCAGGGATGCTACACAGCAAGCAACTCGTGATCCCATCAAATGGCTGACCGAACTCGGGTGTACGATCATAATACGTTGCAAGTGGTTTTCAAATGGCGTATGAAAAAAGAGAGATTGCTTTGGAGCTTGTGAGGCTATATTGTAGTCAGCATTGGGCAGTGTAGCAAAATCCATGCTTATACTGTACTATGTTACCCCATATTCACACTCCCCACCTCCCAACAACCAGCACTGACCAATGTGGTGTGAAATGTTGTCAAAGTGTGGCATCACCGGCTTTGTCCATGGCATCTTGACGTTTGTAAAACAATTAACCCGTAAAAACAAAGTTTTTCACTATAAATCCTTTATATGCGTGGCATCGGTTTTATTTTATTATTCATTTCTGTTTTTCTTGAGTAAGAGTTTCATTTTTATCACATTGGTATTTTAAATTAAATAAGGAAAGTCGTATATAAGGATTATAAGGTTTTCAGTTTTTGTATGATTGTTTATATTGTACATTTTTGTTGTTTTCTTGAATAATTTCTGTGTTTAGGAACAATATATGATTGTGTTAGTGAAAAAAATGTTTTCCTAAAAAGTGGAAAATTTTGGAAAAAAAAATTGTCACGCACAACGAGTCTGTGTGCAAAATGTCAGCTCGATTGGATCACGGGAAGTGGGTTAAAAAACGACCGAAAGATTTGCACGGTCGTAAGCATGCAAGCAAGTGAACTTAATATAAAGGATTTAAAAATAACCCCGAACAAACCCGCCTGACGTGGGGAGGCCATCATCCAGTCGTGGACTGACAAAAGGGCCCCCCCCCCCCCCTGGTACATGTTGTACTACGCAAGGGGCACACGATGTCAAGTGCTCAGATATATTGAACAGTCTGCCTACGATAACACAGACCAGTTTCAAAGCAAACTTATCTTGCACACAGCTATCATCTTAGAGCTGCGGGTCTCCCCGTACCGGCATCAATCAGAGAAACCCTACGGCAAAATAGGTCCCTGCATCGCACGAGCACCATCACTTCTTTTGAAAAGCAACGGACCGAGTCTATAACTGCATGGGGTTATGCGGTGGACAGGGGACGGCAATGCGGCAAAATCCATCGAGGGTGCTGTCCTGATATAGCGATGAACTTCATATCATGAAATTCGATGCCTTATCGAACTGGGAAAATGTACAGCAGCGTAGGTTTTTTTCCAAGCCACTCGTAAACCAAGCGTGGTCTTCAGGGTTAAGGCACGTGTATGGTTTTAACTATGGGAGGAAACCGCAGAACCCGAATGAAAGCCATGTAGAACAGGGGGAGACCATACTAACTCAACACAGAGAGGCAACCAAGTCAGGAATCGAACACAGGTCCGTCTTGCTGTGCGGCACAAGTCTTAGCCACTATGAAACTCTGCCGCTCAACACATACCCCAACCCTGAAGACCGAACTTAAACCTAGCATGCAGCTGTGTTTCAACCTCGTGGTAGCTAGCGCGTGATGCATGCGCAGCTGTTTTAAGTTGGTGGTGGCTGGCACGTGACGTTGGCGTAGCTGTTGCAAGCTGGTGGTGGCTGGTGCGTTGAGCACAAACCTGACGTCGGGGTTGAACAGGGCCAGCCGCATGGTGTACGTGCCCGCCATCATCATGCCCAGGCCAAGGAAGCCGAACAGCGGAATCAGCTGCAGAGATAACACATGCACGGGCAGGGGGACAACAAGTTCCCTCCGTTCAGTCTTGTGTGACAGAGTCGTCAGCACACTTGAGGTATGAGCGCCAGCGACCCGAGTTCAAAGTCTAATTCCCGGCCACGGCTAACATCGGTGACGAGTGATATCAGTCCGACTTGATCCTACACCCCCCCACCTTCCTCACCCCCCCACCACCTTCACCAGTAACATGCACGGACACATCTAGTGTAGTGCAGTGAAACAAACAGCATGACCAAACACGGCAAATAATACATTCCTTAGTTTGAAACATTCCCCCCTCCTGCCCCCCTCAGAATCGTGACGATTAATAACGGCAATCACAAAGTGGGTGTTCGGCAAACCATTGCATGAGAATTGATTCGTGTTTTATGAACAGTACAACTGACAACAATTTTAAAAGCACATCACTAAAGTCTGTAAACCAAGAGAAACATACATTCACCAGTACCACTGCCACAAAAGGAAACATGTATATTGAGCAATTTGTCAGTATGCTTATGCAACGCTGCCAACGTACTATGATGCTAAAATGCGTTTCATTTTGTAAACAAACAGGCGTTATCTCGATTATTTGTCCCTTTGTTTCCATAACTGTGTTCCGAGACAAAAACCATGACAGGCCAGTCCCCTCTTCTCGCCAGAATTACCCTGAACGTAACTGGCACTTGTAGCTGTCAAACTGTGGCAATACGTCTCTCATAATAGGATATTATTGCCTGCTGCCCTGTAAAGCAATCTGGTTATCCAGCATAACCATGTTACAAATCGCCTCTGAACGGCCCCTCATTTAGTTTATTGTAAACAGATAATCATTACACACCCAGGGAAAGCACAAATGTAAACATTCACCTACAATAACGGTGCAAAGCTGGCTACACTTTTACTGGCTCGGTTTATTGAGCCATTGGGTGTTTTAAACGCATGGTACGGTTATAGAGATGTACAGCCCGTGGATTTGACAGTCCAGGATTCACACACCCTGGAGATTCAACCAATTGTCATGATTCAAGGTCACATCACAATTTGGGAATAGATGTTATTTATATATTTGTTTAAGTTTGTGGTGAATGGTAATGCCTCTAGTGACTGCAATAATCACGTGGAAATAATCATGTGTTTGCTCAACTTGCTGTAATCGACTTTTGGTTTGCTCATTTTATCTTGTGCCCCACTTTGCAACGTAGTCATTGTCATTGGTAGTTACAATAAGTTAATTAAATTACTAATGAAGAATCAATTCAAAGCGCCCTGTCAATCAACTTCTGTATGAAGGCCTCGCCATACAGTATCAGTCATGGGGGCTGCTTAAGCACACTTCACGATGGTCAGTGCGGGTTGGTTCAGGAAGGTCCAGGGCTAGTGTAGATATCACTCGCCACTGATGTTTGCTATGGCCGGGAATCAAACTCGGGGTCAAACAGGGTTCATAGCGCAGTCAGTCAAATTAAAGTTCATCAGGGCAGCCTTTGCCGACTGACTGTGGTTGTACCCATTTATACTGCTGGGTAGACAAGAGGCGGTGGGGGGGGGATACTCCTGCCATAAGTCTTCAGCTGCAGCCCTAAGACCACAATGTCAAGACAACGGAGATAAAGCCCACAGAAGCATAAAAAGACAAAACAAATGGCGAATGTTATCAGCGATAAATCCTTTAGTTCGCATTTCATCTACACGCACGCAGCTTGCATTGCAATGTGAGTAACTGCCAATGTTCTTATTGCAGTACATACTTTTATATTAACCTTGTCTCCCTTGCTCGAGATAATCTTTTCTGAATGGTTTCTTACTTGGTTACAAAGTTAATGAAGGACAAAAGTAAGATTGTTTATCAATTGTAGAAAAAAGGTAAGGTAAAAATGTTTTCAAATGCCAACCATTACCAATGTCAACTGTGCCATTATTACAATGACAAATCCCAAAGTAGCGTTTTTTATTACCTTGAAACTTAACTAAAATTCATCGTCAGCCATGGTCCAACTGCTAAGCTCTGAAGCTACATTCTCAGGTGTAATTTTGCCCATCTGTATGAGCAACCACGGTTTTGCAACAATCATTACGATTGAGAACGTTAACCACTTGATACAGTAAATCTAGCTGTGACGGTCCCACCTGATGACGGAGACTTGTGTTGCCTCCGAAACGTCGTGATTTATTATTTTATTTATATTATTATTATTTTATTATTTTTATGAGCTCAGTGCTCTTGCTTCTGAGCTACCCGGTCACATCATACGGATTGATTTTGAATCCTCTCAGCTTCATTATTAAAATTATGAAAGTGTTCTTCCGCTACGTTGTCAACCACATTTAGCTCCGATTTAACACATCACTGAAAAAGCAATCGCCGTGCAACTGTTCCACGGAAAGGTTGGCGATGATGTCTAAAAGCATCGCCAAGCACGGCACTGCACTACTTTTTACAAATAAGGGCAGATTTCCGAACAGCCGGCAAAAAAACAGAGGCAATGTAACCTTGGAATTTGACAATGCACTTCAAGCTGTTTACGTTTCCTTGGGTGTTGACGCACGTTCTGGCCATTCGACACCATAAAGGGGCTTTGGGGCGAAGCAAGGCTGGACATTCCTTCAAGGCTTCATCATTAACAAAGACCACCATGCAACAGTTTGGATTTACAAAACTATTTGGAAACATGCATTTGGGAAACTTCACTCGAGAGACACAGTAAGAAGAACACGTGGATTGGAGAAATAAACGAAAGTTTGCATCATATTATTGACTGAAGAAATTTAAGTGGGCTTGGGTAGGATACATCGATAAAAAGTGGGTTCTGGCTGGTAGTTGAGATGAAAGACAAAGTGGCAGCCAAAGGAGAGAGGTCACAGCTGACAGAACTTGCACAAGCAGAAATGGAGCGATGGAATCAGCCGACGAGACCACGAGGGTTTGTGACGACTTGGGGAGGCATTCATCAAGCAGCGGACTGAGCCATGATGAACATTTTTAACTACGTCACTGTTCAAACCTTACCCATTATTTTTTTCATCTGGAGATATTCAATCGCGCAATTTTATGTAGTTTTTGGAAGAATTTGACAGGCGGCAGACTAAACTTTCAATATCAGTTCCGAGTACACACAGAGCACATCTGCAAAGTACACTTAATTGTTCGGAACGATGGTGTAAAACATGTCGACAATGTGGTTTCAGTTAAGTCAGGGCAACGTTCTGTTCCAGTTGGCAAATCCAGCGGGCTGCCCTTGATTTATAGTGCGGGTGCCCCGATTGACCACAGATGTGTATGCGCCACCTGCATCACCACAGTGGACAGTAAAGATCATCCAAAGTCATTCTCCAGCGTAGTCCCACTCGCTGTGTGGGTCACGGGTCCACACTTGCCGAATTTAAAATATTACCGGCAAATGTATCTATTGGAATACAAAATGATCACCCCCCTCCTGTAAAAAAAAAACTCGCCAGGATCCTCATGAAAACGGCCATGAGACTCACACACAGCAAGGCGTTCCCGTGTAAACAAGCCTTTTAGCGTCATCTGGTCCAACACCAATGGAGACTAAGCTCGAATAAAAGCTGTCTCGGGTGTGGACCAATCAACTTCAAGGACAGTGCATATCATTATCATCATCAGAGTTGTTTCTTTTTGTTTGCATTTTGACTGCTTGTGTTGTGGTTATTGCAAACATGATCCCTTGTATAAAGGTGTCAGTTTTGTACCAGATAAAAGGGTAAAACCCTACTACTACTAAGCACAATAAAGATAGAGGACCAGACACATAAGACAAATCACGGACCAGACAAATCCAGATGTACAAACGCCATCGCCCATCAAAAAAAACCCCACAAACGGCAAAAACCCGGTTCACATTTCCCGGCCAACAATTGGCTTTTGACTCCCGATTTGAACGGCGGACACACCCGCGAACATTCATTCGCTGGCGGGTGCCCTTCGAGCATTACGCGTCGATCAAGAGCACACACACAGAGACATCGCTGCTGTGCCAAGGACATCCGCAAGAGGGCGTCTTCCCTGGCACAAAGTGCCCTCCTCTACGTGAATGCCACAAGGCTCAGCAGCAGCAGCGCACTGCGGGGGATTTGATGGCCGAGGCAAAATGGGGCCTCTCCTCTTCTCCCCCTCATCAACGACACCCTCCCTGATACAGCCTCTCAAATGAAACCCCAATTATTCTGAGATATCGATTATGTTGGCACCAGCTCACAAACGACTCCTTAAGCGCATCGGCCGGTGCCAGGCTAGGTGCCACTAACGTAACACGCGTACGAAACACCGCTCCCTCAAATGGCTTGTTTGTTTCAAATATAGATCAAGTCAACCAGGAATCATGAAGACGTAACGATTATCGATTATGTTGATGAGGATTTCAAGACAACGCACGTGTACACGAGGGGAGGGAGAGGCCCCACCCATCTTTAGGCGCGCTCCAACATCAAACACGCGGTCAGGAGCGTCGGAATCGATGCTATCGATGATCACCGTTGCATCGATTAAAGAAGCAACACATTTGATCGAACATTAAACCGGCGGCAAGTCGATCGCCAGAGAGAGAGAGACGCGATGCGTGCGATCGACCGCACCAATTCCCCCCTCGTGAAGTTGAATGACCTCTGAGTAGGCCCCAGGCTCGGACCTTACAAGGGCGAATAATTCCGAGGTTTTAATTCTATTATTGCTTATTTTTAAACTCCTTTTTTTAACCCCGTCTGTATAAATGTGTCCCTGTCTGACTGCCTTTGCCTACGCGTCTTTGTTTCTGCGTCTTTGTATATCCGTGTGTCTGTACACGTGTGTCTTTGTAACCAGTGTGAGTCGATATCAAGAGTTGCGTGTGTGGACCCAGAGGCACAACCAGCGTTAGACGCAGACGTTGTCTTTGTGTGGTTTGCCGTGTCTTTGTGTGTTAGTGTGTCTGTGTGTGTGTGTCTTTGTGTGTTAGTGTCTGTGTGTGTCTTTGTGTGTTTGTGTCTTTGTGTGTGTGTTTGTGTGTATTTGTGTGTGTCTTTGTGTGTGTGTGGTTTGCCGTGTCTTTGTGTTTGCGTGTGTGTGCGTGTCTTTGTGTGTGTCTGTGTCTTTGTGTGTGTGTCTTTGTGTGTGTCTGTGTGTGTGTCTGTGTGTCTTTGTGTCTTTGTGTGTTTTCGTGTGTCTTCGTGTGAGTGTGTGTCTGCTTTTCATTGCATTGTGTGTCCACGCATGTGTCGCGACGTTACAGTACAATGTGTTCTACTCGGTATACGCCAATAACCTCATCTGTACATGTCTATCTAACATCCATTGGTATGCCTGCATGTCTGTCTGTCCGTCTCGTCGTCTCCCCGAAGGATATGTCTTCGTTTGCCCTTGTATGTTTAAATGTGTCTTTGTCGTATGTCACCATATTGTTACGCCTGTTCTGCCTCGTCTCTGTATGCAAGCAAGCCTTAGTCCTCTGTAGAGTATTGTCTATGTGTGTGTCTATGCATCATGTCTGTATTGGTGCGCCTGCTTGTCCATCTGCCCGTCTATCTCTACGTACATACGAGAATGTCTATTGGAATGTCTATCGACTGTGCCCCACTCTCTCCATCCGCCTGCAACGCAGTCAACGCATCTGTCCCGTGGCTTTCGGACCTCGTATCTACGTCGGCATTGCACGCCGTGCCATCATCATCCACAACAACAGCAGCAGCAACAACAGCAGCAGACGATGACCATTTGACCGTCGTCTGTCCTCCAAAGTGCCCCCAAAATGTCCCGTGTCAAGCCGCGTGCGCCCATTACTCACGGCTGGATGTTTCTTGGCCTGCGTGAACATTAAACGAAACATGACGGCGGCCGATGCGGATCGAGTCTTCCTCTCTCCTTCAAGACACTACACGACCGCTGTTGATGATGATGCTGATGATACTGCTGCTGCTCTCTGCTGCTGCTGCTGATGATGGTGGTTCTGGGGCGGGGGGGGGATGCAGCGTCACCCACTCTCATTCCAACGCAGAGCAGCGTCACGTGGCGAGGGGGAGGAGCCGGAGGAGGCGGGGCATCCCACGTCAACGCCCACCAGATTGACACGTGGCAGGGAATTCGCCACCGATATTATATTGATACGTGTAGGAACCTCCTGGTTACACCAGCCCACAGGGGATTGTTGTGTCCGTCCGTCCGTCGTGCATCCAAAAAATGGGAGGGGTGGGACTGGGTGGAGAGGGGAGGGTGGGGAGGGTCTGGGTGGGGAGGGATGAGGGGCTGGGTGGGGGTGGGAGGGGTGGGGCTGGGTGGGGAGGGGCTGGGTGGGGAGGGGCTGGTCACCCCGTGGTGCCCTTATAAAACTCAACGTTTAACCTACTCACGCCGGCTTGTGCCCGCCCTCACAGTCGGGCATATTTGCGGAATACACCACGCCGCCGTTGACCCTGGTCATTGACCGAGCAACCCAACGTTACTACCAGCTCCCTCCGCAGGAATGTGTTTAAATTGTTCATATTCTTGGTTCTTTCGGTAAAGTCACGTAGGAGGGAAATAATAAACTAATAAATATGAAACTATAACATTCTCACGACGTTTCGATTGCAACACAAGCAATCATTATCAGGTGTGAAAACCACAGCAAGAAAAACGCCACTTTTTTCAATTTTTCTTGCTGTGGTTTTCACACCTGATGATGATTGCTTGTGTTGCAATCGAAACGTCGTGATAATTTTATTGTTTCATTTTGATTATTTTATTATTTCCCTTCTACGTGACTTTACCGAAAGAACCAAGAATATGAATCCCTGCAGTCACGAAAGCTTTAAATCGAAATTTAAATTGTTCATGATAAGAGAGGTTTGTTTTTTAAGTTGTTGTTTCTCGTTAGATCGCGTATATATATTGCACACTGTGCAATATACTTTGTACGTGCATACTGTGCATGCAATATGTGTGTTGATTACCCTATGACTGACCCAACCAGTAATGTGTATCAGTTGTAATGTATTTGCAGTGCCGGATAATTACCCTTGTAGCAAAAATAGCTACATATGTAGTAGCTACTACATTTGTAGCGGCTACGGGCACCGCACTTTCAAGGGCCCCGCGCTAAATGCTTTCAAGCTATCAATTCCGGTTCAGTGATTCTGCACTTGCTCTATTACTATAGTACTATACCGCCTTCAACTTTTACGAACGAATGGATATTTCAGGTTAACGATTTGTCGTATTATCTGGCTGTAATAGCAAATGAAAAAATACAATAACTTTACTATGCAAGTAAAAATTGTGTGTTTTAATATTTACGTGTTTATTTACAGGTCACGTACTAACTTAATCCGGCACTGTGTCTATGCAAACATTAACCTCAGCCTAAGGCCTTCGCAACGGATTGGCTTACAAGTGTAGACATCACTCTATTTAAGACCGAAACAGGAGAAGGATTTCTCCACCACTCTGGGTATCCGCCTGATGATGCTGGCTGTTGTAATTACCGCCGAAAAGCCACGGTACCCCAATTGTAAACGTTGCAGTGGGTTTTTGCTCTCCAACACACAACCGGTGTGCTGTACTAGTAACGAATGGGGCATGTTTTATTTACGTGACAAACCTCACTACATACCTGTCAACCCCTTATCATTGCCCGACCTTATTACAGACTAATTCAGGACCTTATTGGTCACCCCGTGCCCCTCATAAATCTCAACGTTCATCCTACAAAGTCCCATCACAAGGGAGAAACACAAAGACATGTTTTTGCCCGTATTGAAACGGCTGTACGCCGTATGGACATGCATACTCAATTTCCCTGCACAATAATGCAGGGGTAAACCGTACGGGTTGACAGCTTTGTAACGAATTGGCCGTGTTGGGGAGGTGGCGGATTTAACATCATCACCCACCACTGCCGTGGTGGTGATGACTCAATCACACACGCAACCATTCCACTGGGGGGTGCTGCTGTAGTGCGTCTCAAATGCATTTCCGAACACCGGTTCATTAATTCGGGTAATAGTATTTTTCGGTGGGGGGGTAGGTTAGGCCACGCACGTAATTAATGTTTCAGCTTAACGGCTCTTCTTCTTCGTCTTCATGATTTTGATGATGCAAACTAAATAAGAAGATCTAGCACCATTGCCCGTAATCGTCGCCCGCTATATAACTATTTTTAAATCCTTTATATTAAGTTCGCTTGCTTGCTTAGGACCGTGCAAATCTTTCGGTCGTTTTTTAACCCACTTCCCGTGATCCAATCGAGCTGACATTTCCCACACAGACTCGTTGTGCGTGACAATTAATGTTCGTGAAAAATTTTTTCCAAAATTTTACACTTTTTAGGACAAAAATATTATATTTAATTACCAATTTCTTAATGGTGCAATGCAATCATCTGACCCATAGGTGGCAGCCATCTCAAGCCAAAGGACGAGAGGACTCTAGCCGCCACGCAAATAAAGGATTTATAGTGAAAAACTTTGTTTTTACGGGTTATACTTATTCTATGTCGGGCCAGTGCTGTTTGACGATTGTGTTTTTTGTCATTTGTCCAGTCCCTTGGGGCTGAGATAACCATGACTGAGATTGAACTTCATGCCCTCCAGACCAGTTTCCAGTAAGCACACGTGTACCGCACTCCCCATGAGAAAACACCCAACATCGACTTCCTCTGACTCAGTCGCTCTTTTTTTTCCCTGTCCCGTGACATAGAACGGCCTGCATTACGTATTCGAGTATCCGGTCCGTGGTAAACACGTGCTCGGCATCACGCACGATCATTACCCAAGTAAGTATTGGAACGTTGGGCCAACGTTGTTGTCCAACGGTTCCAACAACGTCTATTTGTGTCACGGTGCCTTATGACCACATCACCCAGAACGCGCCAGATCTCGTGAGATCTCAAGAGCTAAGCAGGTTTGAGCCTGCGTGGTTTTTGGATGGGCTACTATTAAAAGTAATAGGAGTTAAAGGCTAGTGTGTTGTGGACAACAGACTCGCAGTTCTATGCTTTGTTGCGTTTAGTGTGTTGTCCTTCCCCCGCACCTCCGATCATCACGGTTGGCTACGTACGCTGCGAAAGAAGTTCAACGTGATAATTCTTTTTTTACCCTTTGATCTGGCAACAATCAACTTTAAGGACAGTGCATACATTATCAGAGTTATGTTTTTGTTTGCATTACGACTGCAGGTATTGTGGTCTATGCAAACATGACTCCTTGTAAAATAAGGTGTCAGTTTTGTTGCCAGGTAAAAGGGTAAAAACCCAATTATCATATTTTTCTACTGGAAAATGAGGTTCCAAAAGTTCAACGCGCATACAACATGGGTAGCTCTTGGATTGGCCACCGCCAACACCACGCATACCAGGTGTTATATGCAGCGGAGCTACGTTGTGAGCAGCAGAAGATTTAGCGGAAAAATGCATCGTTGCTGCTGCATGCACCTCTCATACCTGTCAACCCATACGGCAGGGGTTCCCAAACCCCGGGCCGTGGACCGGTACCGGTCCGTGGCCTGTTAGGAACCGAGCCGCGCAACAGCAGGAGGTGAGAGCGGTGAGTCCGTGTGTGTACACACTCTACACACCACATAGTTGTGAGCGGTGAGTCCGTGTGTGTACACACTCTACACACCGCATAGTGGTGAGCAGTGAGTCCGTGTGTGTACACACTCTACACACCGCATAGTGGTGAGCGGTGAGTCCGTGTGTGTACACACTCTACACACCGCATAGTGGTGAGCGGTGAGTCCGTGTGTGTACACACTCTACACACCGCGTAGTGGTGAGCAGTGAGTCCGTGTGTGTACACACTCTACACACCGCATAGTGGTGAGCGGTGAGTCCGTGTGTGTACACACTCTACACACCGCGTAGTGGTGAGCGGTGAGTCCGTGTGTGGAACCCGCCCCCATTGTTGTACTATTCACCACTTCCATCCGCGCCTCTTGCCCGCACTGCGCACTTGTCACAGTCACAGTTTTGTTGTGAGCCCACGAGCTCTAAGCCCTAGTAGCCAACATGAGTCAAAAACAAACGTCGCTGGAGAGCTTAATTGAAAAGGAGGAAAGACCCAATGATGAACTACCCCCCTCCCCACCCCTGGTCCGTGAATAAATTGTCTTCCACGAAGCCGGTCCCTGGTGCCAACAACGTTGGGGGCCTCTGCGGCATACGGGTTACCCGTGTTCTAGTACAGGGAAATTAAGTAAAGAAAATGTTATTTTATTATCTTGTATTGTTATTATTTTATTATTTCCCTTCTACGTGACTTTACCGAAAGAACCAAGAAGATGAATCCCTGCAGTCACGAAAGCTTTAAATCGAAAAAAAGAAAGAAAATGTTTTGTCTCTTTGTTTGCGTTTCTCCCTTGTGATGGGATTTTGTAGGATGAACGTTGAGATGTATAAGGGCACGGGGTGACGCCTGGATCGGTCTGTAATAAAATAGTAGGGGTTGACAGGTGTGGCCTCTCTGCTACAACGTCTGTGCTCACTGCCATCACCAACCCCGCACTGACCAGCGTGATGAATTATGGTGAAACAGATGACCGACAGGCCAGGGGGAGATCATCATCCACAAGCGGGTTGACAAGTGGATGGAGAAGGACTGGATGCAGGACGTGCTCAGATGTCACCCGCCACTGATGTTGTCCATGGTGACGAATCGAACTCAGGTCGCCGGGATTCAGAGTGCCTTAAGCTGGCATCAATGTATTTTGTGTGGCCACTAGATGGCACAATACTTAAACCTAAGGAGGCTTTTTGAACCATTTTTTTATCAAAGGACCAGCATCAGATAATTCTACGCAATCGTCAGTTAAACGATATTTTATACGTGGCGTATCTAGAAGGCGGTCTAATAATGTTGGGATTACATCTTTTGGTCGGATCACGTAAGCTCTTAGTTTCTTGCACTAAGGGGCTAATGGGTAGTAGTCAGAGGTGTGGACTCGAGTCATGTGACTTGGACTCGAGTCAGACTCGAGTCATGAATTTGATGACTTGCGACTCGACTTGGACTTGCATAACAATGACTTTGTCCCACCTATGAGATGTGGACTCGAGTCATGTGACTTGGACTCGAGTCAGACTCGAGTCATGAATTTGATGACTTGCGACTCGACTTGGACTTGCATAACAATGACTTTGTCCCACCTCTGGTAGTAGTCTTGCTGGATTTTGTTTACGTACATCCAGGAAATCCTCTCCAGTGAGTTTCAAGCAGCATTTTTCGGAGGGCACTGTTTGGGATGTGTTTGTGATTGAACTGGGCTATCACCTGCAGTGAATCGATGGTCTCATCCTGGTCACTAATGACTACAAATGAAACCAACACATTAATATGTTTTTTACACTTTAATTAATATTGATTTGACTGTCATGCGATGCAAACTACTTCCGGTAGCACAGTGGGGGAAGTAGTGCCCCCTACTGTGTGGATCAAAGGTCACGACTCTTTGGTTCTTTCGGTAAAGTCACGTGTATAAAGATAAAATAATAAATTAAATAATAGCATACTACGACGTTTCGATTGCAACACAAGCAATCATCAGGTATAAAAGAAATAGCAACAAAAATCTAACCAGAAACTATAGACAGACATAGTTTTCTGGTTAGATTTGTGTTGCTATTTCTTTTATACCTGATGACGATTGCTTGTGTTGCAATCGAAACGTCGTAGTATGCTATTATTTAATTTATTAATTTATCTTTATACGTGACTTTACCGAAAGAACCAAAGAGTAATTCCTGCAGTCACGAAAGCTCCAAATTAAGATTGATCAGAGGTCAGTTGAAGTGATCTCAGAGTTGGCTCCGTGATGTCCCCTTCCTTGGGCTGTTTCTCTAAAAATAAAGCTTACACTGCTCTCAAAGGAGCCTTAAGACTCAGAGAGACTTTCATCGATGCTGATAGAAAAAGTAGGATAAATATTCGGAACATAAATAATCAAAATATTCATGAAAACGTATACAATGGCCGAGAAAGTATTATAAACGTCGGGTCCAATTTGTCATGTGGTTGGAACCATTGGGCTGTTGACCTAACATTCCATGTTTACTGGATAATTATGTTAGCATGCCAATCGTAAAATTGCATTGCATAAACTACCTTGTGGTTCCCATTAAACCGCTGATTAAAGAACAATGTGTAAATGCCAATACGAAATCCATAAGTTAATAATGTAAATATGCTTACAATGCACAGCCTTGTGGTGAACCTAACGCTGCATGACCTCAACCTCAGACCATATCGAAGTAGATTTCCCTCGTCCTAGTGATTTTGAATGGAAAATAAAAGTGGAGATTAAAATGATAAAAAAATAAGTTGAACAAAACCCTCCCAACATATGGGTTTGATATTTAATGAAATAACTGATTTAAGAAAATGCTTCATTTGCATTACGTGTACATGTACTTCGCATCTCAGATGTACAGCTAACACATTAATAAAATATGAGTCCGGCTTTACCTGGTTAAGTAATTTTAATTAATGTTTCTAAACAGTCAACAAACTGCAGAGACCACATTCAAACCTTTGTATAAATATTTTTTTAAACTGTTTGCAGTCCAAGTATGCTATCCAAATTATATCATTAGCAGTGGCGGCTCCTGCAAAATCTCTCAGGGGGGGCAAATGTCTGGATGATTGATAAGGTTCACCCATGCAATGAATAAATTAACAGCTTAAGCATGTAAAGGCAACTTCACTTCTTTAATATTAATGAAAAATAAAGTGACTCTTACAATACATCTTGTTTGTTTATATACTCACTATAAAACAAACCACTCAAGTTTATTTTATTAAAGATTCCACTAGGTGGCGATACATTATATTGTTGGATGAAACATGCTTACGTATGATGACGTTAGCACGTATGATGACGTAAGCACGTTAGTGCATGCCCTCCCGGAAGCCATAGAGAATGCATTGCAGCGCCCCCGTTCGAAAAAAAACATCTTTGAATGTAAGTCTATGGGGCCACTCGGGGCGATTCTCAGCCGTAGTGAAATCGCCCAAAAAGAGGCGGTACTCCACAGAACGTGACATGACGCTGATTGGACTATATCCAGAGGCTGACAGTGACGGCTAGCGTGACTCTGTGGTTGAATGACATTGGTGGTGCGTCGCCCAATCGCCCTAATGAAGAAACCGCCCCTGGTCATGAGACACAAACAAGTCATTCGAATACTTCCCCCAGAAAGTAGTGAATCAACGTTGTGTTACCAAACAGCTTCCGAAAGGAAATATCACGGAATTGTAACACATTTTTTTTTACCAGGTAAGGCCCACTAAGCTATGTGGCTGGGCCACAAATGATAGCTCAACAAAGTGGCTTGTCGCGTGGAAATGTAGAGAGCCAAATACTCTGAACGCGTGATGCTGATTCTAAACGCGGACGGAAAACCCGGAGAACCCAGAGAAAAATCCACGCGCCCACGGGGAGAACATGCAAAACTCCAAATAATACGGGCGTCAGAGTCGGGGTCAGGATCGAAGCCACGACCTCCTGCATACCAGGAAAGGAAGTTAACATCTCGCCACCGCGGTGCCCCATCACCATCAGCCATGGTCCATCGACTGCTGGATGAAGGCCCTTCGCCAAGCTCCCGCCACCTCTCACGATCCCACGATGCAACAACGATCCATCTACCCCCACCACTACCAACACCCCTTCTCGGATGCATGCAGCGATGACGCGATCCTGTTCATTGTTGCGTCATGTCACGTGCTGCGGGACTGGGCACTCCTTCCCTTGGCGCCAGACTCTTGACGGGGTCGAGTGGACGTGGCAGCAACAACCTCGTTAATCACATCGACTCCCCGGAGATGGGGGATTTCAGAAGGGTGACGCGAGTCGGTGGGGAAATGACGAGAGGAGGCAGGATATTTGACGAAGAAGAAACACGCGGGGAAGGGGCGATGGAGGCACAATCGTAGGAAGGAAACTCGTCCGAGTCTTCAGGGGAGAGTTTAAGAGTTTAAGAGTGACGCCCGACCAATTGATTATGAAAGGCAAAATATGTATATTTTGCAATAGCCAGGCTACAATGTTGGCTAGCATCTGTTATGGACCGGTAGTATTAAATGAAAGAATCATATTTTGATGTAAAGCTTTCGTGACTGCAGGGATTCATATTCTTGGTTCTTTCGGTAAAGTAACGTAGAAGGGAAATAATAAAATAAAATAATAAACAATAAAATGCTCACGACGTTTCGACTGCAACACAAGCAATCACTTTTTTCAAATTTTCTTGCTGTGGATTTCACACCTGATGATGATTGCCTGTGTTGCAGTCGAAACGTCGTGATAATTTTTTTTGTTTAATCTTTGTATTATTTTATTATTTCCATTCTACGTGACTTTACCGAAAGAACCAAGAATAGAAATAATCATAGTTTACAACCTTTGTCAATTGAACATTATGGTGGGACCCCGGAGACCCATATTATAATGTGAACAAAAACGTTGCTCTTTTTCACCAATGGGTTTGAAGGATGGTGGCAAGTGTTGCCTTGTTAAACTATGCCTTTAAAACTGCAGTACCATGATTTCATTACACTATCGAAAAAATAATTTACACCCCTCTGTCAATGATCGTGTTTCTCAGTGTGGATTTGTGAAGACACTTTGAAAACAGTACAAAAATAGTACGCGTTTTCAATGCGCTGTTCATATTGTAACAAGCGTTTATACCAATGTTACTCTACAGAGTAGTGGGTCGCCGCTCCTCTTATCCGCTTTGATACGAGCGGTATGTGGGGACTATGGCTTAACCGCAAAAAAACACATATCTGCAGATTCATACGGACAAACAGGAGGAATTAACGGTGCAACGCATCTCATCTGTTAAATATCTGCAGGTTGTCATCGATTGATCCTGGCTGCAGACATTGGCAGGTCACAAATAATAATGAAGATAAGAGAGCAGTTTCACTGTATTATGCATATACCGTTATGACAAATAAAGGACTTAAGTCGTGAAGGCAGTTTGAGCAGCTTTGGATAAGAATTATGATCCTGCCCATACCCGAGCATGGAGTGCATTCACTTGTTCAGCTCTTCTGCGCATTCGTCCTCGCCGCTGTGCTTGGACACGACATCAGAATGATCATCGCCAGGCGGGTCGCGGCGTTTATGTGCGCGGTGGGGCGGAGTGGCCAAAAATATATAATTTATTTACGATTTTGACTTCTATTTATTCGGGACCCCGGGGTCCCGCCATAAGGTTCAATTCCCCTGCTAGATATAAAGGTTTGCCAGAAAGAATAAAACCTATTCTTATTTGTTTGCCAGAAAGGGTCAAACCTATTCATATTTGTTTGCCAGAAAGGGTCAAAGCTATTCTTATTTGGTCATACATTGATATTGCCAGAAAGGCCCCCTGATGCGGTTAGACTTGTTTGCCCTCACAAGCACACACCGTCCCACGATGCATTGCATCAGCAACATTCTATCATTCTTCTTTGAATATGTGTAGTACCGTTGAGGACGCGTGGACACCCGAGTAGAGGCACACGTATTTATTTCACAACAGTCACTGGGGACATACAGTACTGGAGGGGGTATCGGCCCCCTCACCCGGATAGCTGGGAACACACGGCTAGCTACCCCTAGCCTGCCTCCTAATCCTCCAAATACTGGGCTAGGGGAGGCTGTCTGGCCCGACACTGGTCAGTCGGGCTACGGTACCCGGAGTCCCAGAGTCCTGGCTCTGGTTCACGGGACCACGCCGCTGGCTCGGTCCTGCGCGGCCCTGACAAGGGCGGCGTCCCAGGGGAGTCCAGGGCTCTAGCTAGGCAGTCTTCGGTCTTCAAGAGTTTACTTAAACATTCTGCCCCGAGCCCTCTGACACATCCCCCTTTATACTCCACCCCCGCTGAGGGGTGGGGCCCCGGGCTGCCTGGTGCGGACGTCGTTGAGAGCACCCCCCCCCCGTGCACTCACGTAGCCCCGCCCACTGTGTTTGTTTCCCATAAGCTGCCATGCATAACGGCTCTCTCTCTAACACCCCTACACATACAGCTCCTCCGTAACACCCCTACATCTGTATTCATTTGGTAGGAATACTTAAGATTCGTTAAGGGTTTGTTTGGTACTCAATAGCTGCCGCTAGGTTAATGTTCATAGGGGCTATTAAAAAATTCTGGTCATATTTTTACTATTTTAATTCTCATCGCTGACTATGTTTGTTTCTTGTAAGTCCACAATATTGTTGAGTTTTTTGTTCATTCTGCTTTCTGTGAGCGTTATAAATCAACACGTCTTCATCTGCTACCATGATTCCTGAATGTGAAACTGGAGTTGTTGTTCTGCATCTACATCAGACGTAGGAAACAAGAAGAAGACCATGATGACAACAGCACATAAGCAATATTGAACCTAAAAATAAAAACAAAACACAATCCTGCGGAGGGAGCTGGTAGGAACGTTGGGTTGCTCGGTCAATGGCCAGGGTCAATGGCGGCGTGGTGTATTCCGCAAATATGCCTGAGGGCGGGCACAAGCCGGCGTGAGTAGGTTAAACGTTGAGTTTATAAGGGCACCACCGGGTGACCAGCCCCTCCCCACCCAGCCCCACCCCTCCCACCCCCCACCCAGCCCCATCCTCCCCACCCAGCCCCTCCCCTCCCCACCCAGCCCCTCCCTGCACGACGGACATAAATACATAACGTGTTGCCACCTAAGGTGACCTCAAATAAAGTACACATTCTGATCTAGAACCAATTTGTTATAGGCCCATGAGTCGATGACAAATCACACAGATTTGTACAACTTTTATTGACACTGGGCACAAGTTTACGGGTGTGCCTCGGTCTTATCATCCGGGGAAAACAGGATACGTCCCTTTAAACAGTTTAAAGTGTGCGCGGCGCGTGTGGCATAATCTGCAGCGGTCTGGGCAATCGATTGGAGGTGAACGCTCGGCGCAGATGACAGAAGGCCGTAGGGACAGGGGATGGGGAACGTGGGGAGTTGAGCCACGCAGAGCAGGAGGAACAACAGCACCATAGAGCCCCTTTCAACGACTTTAATTGGTTCCACGAAACCGGCCGTTAAGCGATTTGGTCGTTAAGCGAGTATAGGAAATACACGCTAGAGGCGTGATTTGTTCCGAAAGCATCGAAAGTTACCATATTTCAAACCCCCCAAAAAGTACGTAATAATATTTAAACAATGGAGAGTTATACGTCACGATACTAACAACATTATACACATTAGAAACATGGTTAGTCAATGCACTGATTCATTTCTACTGTGCCTACAGCATCCCGTCGTTAACATGGGAATGGTCGTAAGCGAACATATTGGGCTCTATACGAGGCACTACACTACTATACACTGCACTATATACTACACGAAACACTACACTATACACTACTTTACACTACAATATATACACTACAAATTGGGCTATATAGAGGCCCGTCGATAAGTGATTAGTCGTTAACAGAGGTGGTCGTTAAGAGTAGCTCTACACTACACTATACACTACTATACACTCCACTATACACTACACTATACACTACACTATACACTACTATACACTCCACTATACACTACTATACACTACACTATACACTACTATACACTACTATACACCACACTATACACTACACATTTGGCTATATAGAGGCCCGTCGTTAAACGATTAGTCGTTAACAGGGGTGGTCGTTAAGAGGGGTTCTAGTGTATTGATCCGCTGTGACAGCGACTCCTCGGTGCGTGATGTGTTCCATGAGAACGCATACCGCGAGTTTCCTGAATGTCCGGAAGTTACACCCTCGATGACAGCAACGCTTAAGCTAATATTGCAACTGGAGTCTGTCAACTTGAGGTAAAATAAGATACAAATATAAAAAATATACGTCTAAATTTCGATTTAAAGCTTTCGTGACTGCAGGGATTCATCTTCTTGGTTCTTTCGGTAAAGTCACGTAGAAGGGAAATAATAAAATAATAAAAATAAAATATAATAAAATACAATTCAGTGAGAATTGTATTTTATTATGTTTTATTTTCATTATTTTATTATAAAATACAATTCAGTGACAATTGTATTTCATTATGTTTTATTTTTATTATTTTATTACTTCCCTTCTACGTGACTTTACCTAAAGAACCAAGAAGATGAATATATGTCTAATATTCTTTAAATCGAAGGAAAAAAACACATTTGGTATTCGCGCCATCTTCATAGCTCAAGAGCTATCATCACGAAGGCAGGCGCGATGTTGAAAAGGCAGCTGGAGTCTGCAGTAGTTTCACAGTAGGGGGGGAAGGGGGCGATGGTTGCTGTGGTGTAATCCCAGTTGAGTAATTCGCGGTGCAATCTTCGTCAAATACTGACCACACACCGATGGCTTACTCGTTCCGAATGACATTCAGGGGAACTTGAACGTCAACATGTGAGGCACGAACAACCAGGGCGGCCTTCCCGATGCAAACCGCGAACCTCTACAACAAGCGGCGAACGTGCTGTCACTGGGCCTCGTCACCGCCCAACCCACTCAGGCCAAACCTGGACATATATCTCATTCAGCCTGGGTCTATCAACACTCTACAATACAATTCGGTGCATTACCACGGATGCCCATTGCACAGACTCTCCGGGTTTAAGCGGGAATTGGCATCGGCGTTCGGGTGACAGGAATTGATTGGTACTGAGGCCTGGTACTGCTACCGGTATTGCGATGAACATTGAGAGTTCAGGAAATGACATCTGCGTTCGAGCGTTCGGTGGTCAGTACTTCTGCTTTAATCTGACGGAAGCAGTCATGAGTGGGACTCGCGTGAATGACTTCAAATGATGTTCTTATAATGAATAGAAAGCCGATATTTGGCAAGAAACATCAGCAAAGCTATCCTTTTTATCTGTAACTAGAAACGTCAGTAAAAACAAACGTTTCAGTGTTTAGCTCCTTCCAAAATGTGGGGTTGGAAATGCTTAGCTCATTTGTTTTTGAACGTAAGTGTGCGTACACAATTGTATCTAGAGATTCTACAGAGACTCCAAAATTTTCGAATCTCAAAACGAATATATATACGAATTTAGCCCCTAAAAATCTATGGTCTCAGAAAAGTTAACACCTCACTGCTAAAAAGCAGAACTTTTACAGAAATGGTCATGTCTACATTCATACCGATGATTAAAAAGTGTGCATGGACAGTTTGAAAGGAACTGAACCCACATAAAATATCGCATAAAAAAAACTTTCAACAAAACTGTAAATTTTGGACCCCCCAGATTTAGATATATGACAAACTAACCCGTAACTTTAGCAGAGGTACAGCGGTCAGTGCTCTACGCTACTAATTCAAGCGACCCCGGGTTCGATTCCCAGCAATGGCTGACACCAGCGGCGAATGATGCCGGTGTAACAGGCTAAAATAACCCCTGCCCACGATTAAACCCGGGAATAGTTTGGCCCAGGCCAGAGTATACCCGGGGGGATAAAGTGTCCTCGGCTAAACTATACCCCCCGGGGGTTTAAACTAGACAGGGCCAGACCATACCCCTACAGGCCAGAAGATGCCCCATGTGAAAGTTCAAACGAACTTCAATCGATATCTAAAAAGCGTATAAATGGAAGTAAGAATCTCAATTTGATCAATTGAAGCATTTTTAGGGTTAGGGATAGAGATAGGGTTAAGGTTAGGGATAGGGTTAGGGATAGGGTTAGGGATAGGGTTAGGGATAGGGTTAGGGATAGGGTTAGAGATAGAGATAGGGTTAAGGTTAGGGATAGGGATAGGGTTAGGGATAGGGTTAGGGATAGAGATAGGGTTAAGGTTAGGGATAGGGTTAGGGATAGGGTTAGGGTTATTATTAATTTTTTTCTGGTTGAAGCAATCAAAGTCTATGTGTTTACAGTTTTAAATGAAATGTTGGAAAATTTTAGAAATTCATGTGTATATCGCTCAACACTATTACTATCATGGGGGTATGATTTGGCCTAGGCCATAATATACCCCAGAGTATAAATTGGCCTCGGCCATAATATAACCGGGTATATTCTAGCCTAGGCCGTTTTAACCCCGGGTATACTACGGCCTGGGGGCATACTACGGCCTGTTACACCGGGAACCCGAGTCTGCACTCTACTGCAAATTCACCAACCTGCACTGACCAGTGTGGTGAAGTATGTTCAAACACTCTCCCGTACGACGTGGCACGGGGGGAGCCGTCATCCACTGGTGGATTCAGAAAGGCAGAATGTTTTTAAAAACTATTTTCACTCTGGTAATTCATTTTTGGCAACGACAACCGACATCACGTGGGTGATGGCTTGCTTATTAGCTACCACCAGTGCGTTGTGTAATCTGGCACTAAGCGCACACGCTGTCTGCTGAGATAAGATAAACAAATGACCGTGGATTTTCTGGACCAGAAACTGCAATCAGCTATTGTAGCCGGTTTACACAAGGCCGTACCTTATCGGGTTGAGAACAGATTCGCCTGCTTGCTACTATTTTAAACATTTGGAATGAGCACGTTCTCTGCTTGAGGGTGAGTGAGTGAGCGACTGACCGAGGGGTTGAGTTACTGATGTAATTTCTGACCATGTTACAATGGAGACACGCGGGCTGACAGCTGTAGCACAACATAAACGTATTCTTAGGTTTTTTCGGTAAAGTCACGTAGGTAAAACATTAAAATTAATGAAAGTAAAATAAAATAAAAATCACGACGTTTCGGAGGCAACACAAGTCTCCGTCATCAGGTGGGACCGTCACAGCCAGATTTGCTGCATCAAGTGAGGCAATGATTCCTTGCAGTCACGAAAGCTTCAAATCTAGAAACAACATAAACGCTTTCGGCAATTGCAGTAACAGCCAATCAACTAGCACGCTCGTGGTGAAGCATGTCCAAAATAACCACATTGACCGACACGGCGTGGGAATGATGACTTTGGCCCATTAGTGAATTGAAATCCTGATTGTAAATGACGCTCACTGATAATTTCCTATAAATAATTGAGGAAGCATTATTGATGCTGTGGGTTGTGAAAGTCTGGTGCATATGGAGGATGTCAGTGGCGCTGAATTTAAATATGACAACAGATTCAGATTCAAAATCTAAATTGTCGAGAGAAAAACTAAATAATGTATTTTGTTTTATCAACGTTGGGCCATGAAGGTTTGCATTTGAACGCTTTTACCGTTGATGTGCCGAATCCAAATAAATATCAGAGGTTTGTTTTTCAAACTACAATTGGATTTGGAAGGAAAACTGTTAGATTGTTTTGTTTTGGAACCAATGTGTGTGTGCAAGGTTGCATTTGCGATGTTTTCATAGAAACGGCCGAAATCAAATCAAACATCAGTGCGTGGTTTGTCATCCGTCCAAGAGCACAATCCGGGCGAAAAAAAGAACTCAAACACATTCGTCAATAACACTGTGGCATTTAAAAAACCAAGCAATAGAATAAGTGACGTTTAAGTCAATGGCCCTTCATTCTAGGACACAGGCACTGTCCAAGATCAACACAACTTAATCTTCCAAGATCTAACGAGATGGGGAGCATCCGGACCCATTATGAATTCCCAAACACTTTGAATAAATACAGTAGTGCATACTTTACTAATCACTTCTCGCGATCGTGAGTGTCGGAATAACTGTCCATCCATCACTCATTCTGTACATACACATCTGCTTTCTATTTCTGCTAGACATATTGCTTTGTAGGCACGTGAAGTGGGAAATTTTCCACGAGAAGTCACTTCGAAGAATTACGGTGTTATGAATCATTCACCTACATCATCGTGGTTCTATGAATTGTCAAGATTCCTAGTCACACGTTATACTTTTTTTGCTGATTTATTTTACGTCGAAGTGAATGTTGTGGCCAGTCGTGACCACAGTTTCTTGCATAAACCCGTTACAGTACTACACATGTACCGAATAACGTGAATCGAAAAACGTCTATTCAGGCACTTCAAGTGAAAGTTATCTATTTCACACAGTGATGGAAATACCACGTTCCTATGACGCGGGCAGGGGGAGGGGGCAGTCTATCTATAAGAAAACCACTGCTGACTTCCCATAAAGTGGTAGATATTTTATCGACCTCAGAGGGCTGATAGGCTGGATAAATGTGGGCAACTAGGATTTGAACTCGGAACCTCCACCGTTAGCCCAGAAATCGATGTTAAAACCATCGTCCCTAATGGTCTATACTCTGAATTAGTTTTGAATTTTAGAAAATGTAAGTACAATTAAAGTTTTGTTGTTGTTAAAATGTGTGCAATTTAGGAATTAAACGTGTGTTCGTGCTTACAATAGTGACGTCACACGACGCCACGCCATTTGTGATGGAGAAGACGTGTATGTGACGTCATCGACGTGACGTCACTTCTGGCGACGATCTGGAATAAAAAAAATTGGATTGTCCGAAATTTCCTGCGCACGCACAATTGACAGATTATATTATATTTTTTCGGAACGATCCCAGAACACATGCTGAGCAAATGGCACTACGGTACCAATTACACATCGTCATTTAGTGATGAGAACCATGGAGATCCGTTGGGGTGATATTCTTGTCGCCAGCTGAGACCACACATCGAGTTAGGGAGTGAGCGTGGAAGGTGACGCTACAGAACTACGCTCCGACTTATTCCAAAAGGCCATATTCGCACAACACCAAGTGACGCTCCTTTATATCGTGTTCTGAAAAGTAGGTTTTTAAATCCTTTATATTAAGTTCACTTGCTTGCTTGCTTGCGCGCTTACGACCGTGCAAATCTTTCGGTCGTTTTTTAACCCACTTCCCGTGATCCAATCGAGCTGACATTTTGCACACAGACTCGTTGTGCGTGACAATTTATTTTCGTGAAAATTTTTTTCCATAACTTTACATTTTTTAGAAAAAAAGAAATTATATTTAATTACCAATTGCTTAATGGTGGCAGGCAATCATCTGACCCATAGGTGGCAGCCATCTCAAGCCAGAGGACGAGAGGACTCTAGCCGCCACGCATATAAAGGATTTATAGTGAAAAACTTTGTTTTTACGGGTTAATTTTTTTTGGTTTCTGCATTCATGGTTCAGGTGCTGCATGGGTGGATAATTCAATCGCAGGATCGTGGGTAGATGACAGTGGCATTGAGAGGCCTTCGTCCAATCGTAGATTTTTGACCTTTGCCGATTACGCTGCTGCTGATAGCCATAAATCAACTGCATACCACGTGATCTGCATACCATTTGTTGTCACTTTCTCAACCGCCCTTGCTGGACATCTGTGAAAGAAAAAAAAAGCTTCATATCTCATCGGATTTCTCCAGGGTTTATAAAGATTTCGATTCTGATTATGATCTGATTGAAAGGCGAAAGAGTGGGAACGTGCCCAGGAGGAGACTTTCAAAAGTGAAGTGGATGGAAGCGGCACTCAACAGATGGCATGGAGAGGCCTTCATCCAGCAGCGTATGGACAGTGGCTGATGATGACAATGGCCGTTTTGTGGTCGTTGTACAGAGAGACTGACCCCGGCCATATGAATGTAGGATTTCCATCACTGGCTGAAGATCGACGGACACTTTATTCTTCAGGTATAACATATGTTGGATTAGACCACAGCTGAAAATTCACGTGGGTGGGTGTTGTTGTTGTGTCTGTGTTGATGGGTGAGCTTCCCGTCACCGATAATCGATTGAAATCACAACTTCGTCCGAATTCAAAGACCACGGCCTCAGCTGTGCCGGCTTGAAATATGTCTCGGACACCAGCATTACGGGCCACTCCATTCCACCCCAAGCAACGACACAACAGCAACTCTGGTGTTGAAGCCATGAAATAGTTTTCGTGAAAATGTTTGACGCCCAGGGCAGAACGTCAAACTGTTTCCTCTCCATCGTCTTGAGATTCCAACCTCCTTTACAGGAGGAAGTGGCTTTGTTTGGTCTAAGTTGAGTACATGTTTCTGTGAAATTAATAAAAGGACGGTATAAATAACCATCCGACCATCCCGCGGGCCTATCTGATCCGTTTGATCAAAGTGCTTCTCGGAAATTGTATTTAGTTTAAAACAAATGCAATTTCTTTTATGGGAACATACGATTCAAAATGGCCCGTGACCAGAATCACTCAAGAAAAAATGTGCCTGATGTCATCAACCGTTTAAAGCTAGACTGAGTCACTCAAGGGGCTAGTGTTGTATATGGGTGACCACCAAGCACACGAAGGCTTTGGTTTTGCACTGTGGGCAGCAGAGGGCCAGTGGCAGCTAAATCCGTCGTTGTGTACTACTTCTATGAGCCCCACATCACTATTATTCTTAGGTTTTCTCGGTAAAGTCACGTAGGTAAAAAAATACAATTACAATTAATAAAAGTAAAATAAAAATAAAATTAAAATCATGACGTTTCGGAGGCAACACAAGCTTCCGTCTTCAGGAGGAACCGTCACAGCAGAAGACGGAAGCTTGTGTTGCCTCCGAAACGTCGTGATTTTTATTTTATATTTATTTAACTTTTATTAATTTTAATTTTTTACCTACGTGACTTTACCGAAAAAACCTAAGAATATGAATCCTTGCAGTCACGAAAGCTTCAAATCTAGAATTAACCCACATCACTGGCTTCCCGTTTTTCATGAACCCTAACCCATGACCAGTGAGGTGGTTAAGTATGGTCAAACAACCGCCATAACCGACGTGGTCTTGGGAAGACCTCATCCAGCAGATGGCTGACGCAAGAGCTGTGAAGTATAATTTTCATTATTAGTGTACGGAGGCAAGAGAGCCCTACGTGGGGTAAAAAGAAAAATGTGTTCGGGTCCTAACAGAAATTCCGTCATCAGCCACGTCTAGATTGAGATACAGATTGGCACACTCCTCTATAGGCCAATGCTGCTGGGTTTTTGTTCAGCTCAACAAGCAGCCTGCATGTCTTTTGGACGTGACAGTCCATTCGTCCGTCCCTTCCTCGCCCACTCTAGCCAGCCGGCAAAACATTTTCTAATGTGATCGCTTATCCCACGCATTTGCACAAAGAATACACGTCTGGGGTATGTGGATGGGTGGGAGAGAGGTGTGACGTGAACAAGCCTGTGCGCTGGCCAGCGAAGCAGCCAGGAACCCAGGCATCCAACCTTGTTTTGAATATAGTATGATACATAAACCACATGCAAACTGAACAAAAAGGCCTTTTACTACATTTAGCCATCTTACCTAACACTGAAACATATCATTGCGACTACAAAATTACATATTAATGTTTTAATATAATGATTCATATCAATAAACTAACAATCCGGTCCATTAGTCTGTGTGCATTCTGAATCATTGTTTTTTTTCCCTCCTGTTTTGCCTTGTATAGAATCTTATCAGAAGGGTGTGGCCATGAGTAGCACGTGGGTGTTGTGAGCTGTTGGCTGCAGTGTTTTCTGCCAGCTCAGCGATTGTGTCGCAAGATTGTAGCGACTGTTTGTAGGTGTCCGAACGCAACAGAGTTTTGTCAAAGCCACCTTCTGCGATGGAAATTTTAGGAGTGATCGTTGGCGTGTATTGAGGATTGCCTGTGTAATGATAGCAGAGTCAATCTGCGGTGTGAGTGGACTAGTGGCCACGGGAGGTAATGACAGGGGAGTCAGCCTACAGTGCGAATGGACTAGTGGCCACGGGAGGTAATGACAGCGGAGTCAGCCTGCAGTGTGAATGGACTAGTGGCCACGGGAGGTAATGACAGCGGAGTCAGCCTGCAGTGCGAATAGACTAGTGGCCACGGAAGATAATGACAGGGGAGTCAGCTTGCAGTGCGAAGGGACTAGTGGCCACGGGAGGTAATGGCAGGGGAGTCAACTTGCTATACGAAGGGACTGGTGGCTACGGGAATGATCGAGAATAGCAGCATGGCCAGGTGACGGAAGAGGACGGTAGAGTCTGCTGGTGGAGCGAGCGTCTAGAGCCAGCGAGAATGTTCGGGAATGGGGGCGTGGCCTCGGTCCGTCTATAAGGGAGATGCGCGGGAGACTCGGGGCTGTTGCAGTGCGGGTCTCCGCCTGTTTGAGTGAACCTTTTTTCCTCACTAAAGAAACCATCTGAAGACAAGTGTGTCAAGTCGTCAGTACACCTGTATCAGCTTGCTTCAATCAGTGGCGCAGTAACGACATCAGGTCAGGGGGTGCGGCAATCGGTCAGGTGGGGCCCCAAGATTTGATTTGTCTCGCACGGTCGCACCCAGGCTATTGTATACATCGCGGCTCCTCTTGCCGAATCACATCATTACGCTCACGGTTGGGAACATTTTACGCTGTAGGGGCACTCCGTCTTCACGAAATGCAGCCACTACAGCTACGTCGTACCTCTTTGCAATGTAATTGATACGTATCAAATGCAATAAATATCACAGAAATGAAGTTCCATGCGAAAGCAATTTCACTTAAAAAAAGAATGTAAAGCGCGTTTGAAATAATTTTGGTCTTTTTTTAAACTTGTGCTATAAACATATCTCATGATGGTTGTCAAGGGGGGGCCCTAACTCGTAGCTTTGGCCATCACGGGGGAAGGGAGGTGGGGGCAAGGCACCCACTGCCCCTACACGCTCATTACGCTCCTGGCTTCAATACCGGATCGCTTGTCTCGTGCCACGATTCTAGGTGTGCATCAACGATCCATCATCAGTTTACTGGGAATCATCCGGGGAGGGGAGGGGGGGGCGGCTCAGGGGTCGAGCGACCGGCTCGCAATAGGTAAGGATGCGATTCAAATCAAATACTTATTGGGTGGTGATGGGGTTGACTCAGCCCATCATCACTCCCCCTCTGGGGGGGGGGGTCGATAAAGTAAGTACAAATTTGTGGGGAAGTCATCCATTTTCACTGGCGCAGGGCTGTAGAAGGGACGATGAGCACTTTCACTTCTTGAGACGAACGCTTGGTAAATTTAACACGTAGTAGGCTTTCGCGACCAATATCATCCATACTACAGGTGTTTTGGGTTAGATCCCGTAAATAAAAAAAATGTGTCGTTAAACCCGCCACCACCCGACGCAGACAATGAGTAAGGTTCGTCACGTAAACAGAACGTGCCAATTCGTCACTAGTCAAGCACGCCGGTGTATTGAAGAGCAAAGCCACAACATTTACAATCTGAGTACGACGTTTCGCCAGGACGAGCTTTATCCGAAACTTTGTGCTCTCCAACACGCCGGTCCTGCTGTTCTAGTAACGAATCGGCATGTTCTGTTTACGTGACAAACCTTCCCAATGTGCTGTGTCGGGTGGTGGCTGGTTTAACATCACATTTATATATTTACGCGATCTATCCCAAAAAAAAACTGCATTATGCTTGTTAAATTGTCTAGCGGCACTGTTGCCAACGTGCCAACACTCATGAATTGGCCGTTGACATCTTAATGGATATATATAGAGGACCGCAGAGCTTGCACACTTGTTGGCGCCAGCTGATCGCGTGGCTGCCTTCCTGCTTGTCTGTGGTTCCTCGCGCCTCCGAGTCGTTCTGTCTTGGTTCTCTCGGTAAAGTCACGTAGAAGGGAAATAATAAAATAATAAAATAATTCTCACGACGTTTCGGCCACAACGCAAGCAGCCGTCCTCAGGTGAAGAACAGGTCTGTCGGAAAGACAGCGTCTTATTTTATTATGTTTTATTTTTATTATTTTATTATTTCCCTTCTACGTGACTTTACCGAAATAACCAAGAAGATGAATCCCTGCAGTCACGAAAGCTTTAAATCGAAATATTATGGTACTATTATCAGGTCCGTCCATGGGGGGGTACGGGGGGGGGGATCAGAACTCACACACCGTGTGGGACCCCCAGACGGCCTTCAAACTCAACCGGAAGTATTGCATCTGACAGCGTGACGTCAAAGAGCCCCACCCCCCCACCCCCCCAAAGCGAGGGGCCCGGGGCGGCCGCCCCGATTCCCCGTACCCCCTTGAGATGGCTCCGACTACTCCTACTGCTATCATTCTCGTCGCTTGGAGCGGCATTTCGGGAAGTTCGACGACGCTCGCTGGAGGACCCGCGCACCTGCGACAGAAAAGCGACGTCCACACACGCCACCGCGGATGTTGCGTGGCGCCATCCGCCACGCTTCGACTTCCTCACGGCGGCTGTCGGCGCGTGGTGCAGCAGCAACGCTCGCTGCTGCTGCTGCTGCTGCCACTGTCGCTGCACGCACTCATCCGTGACGCATTTCGTGCAATCGCCGCTCACAACGGATGGCCCCGGTTGCGCAATTTACCCGAGAGGTTGATTTGCACGGTGCACGGTGACATGTGGGGGGGGGGGGGGCACGGTGGTGCAGCGGTTAGCGTGCTGCGCTACGAACCCGGCGACCGGAGTTTGATTCCCGCTCATGGCCAACACCAGTGACGATTTATCTGAACCGGTCCTGGGCCTCCCCTGGGTCGACTCAGCTTCAAATGAGTCCCTAGTGCGGTGTGTAAACATCACCACTGGGGAAACAAAGGCGGCCGGGCGTGGTGTTGACAACCCACTCCCTCGTGTGCCGTGCTGGCCTTCATTGGTGCTACTCGTAAACACCACTTGCCTTAACAGTCTGTTCAGGCTATACGGGGGGGGGGGGGTTGTCTTTGTCTTTGACTGGGTGGCAGTGGCGCAGCGGTGGTGGCTAGGCGCGCGAATGCTGCGTGAAACTCCCTTCTCGTGGCAGTCGAGGAGGAGCCATAGTCTGAGTTACCAGGAGATGTGGAGGACTCCCATCTGTTCCATCTGCATCGGATAGAATGTTGGCCCTCGCACGCGTGGTTGTTTCGCTGGGTGCTCCCGTTTTCATCCCACGTGTGTGTTATGACGACTTGACGCACTTCTCGTGAGATGGCACTTTATTGAAGGCACGTTCACTTAACGTCAATCAGGCGGAGACCCCCACCGCAACAGCCCCGAGTCTCCCGCGCATCTCCCCTTTTATATACCGACACGAGGCCACGCCCCCATTCTCGATCTTTCTCACTGACTCTGGACGCTGACTCCACCTTCCTCTTCCATCACCTGACCACGCCCCCATTCTCGATCATTCTCGCTGACTCTGGATGCTGACTCCACCTTCTTCTTCCGTAACCTGACCACGCCCCCATTCTCGATCTTTCTCACTGACTCTGGACGCTGACTCCACCTTCCTCTTCCGTCACCTGACCACGCCCCTCTTCTCGATCATTCCCGTAGCCACGAGTCCCTTCGCACTCACAACTGACACCCCCCTGTCATTACCTCCCGTGGCCACTGGTGCATTCGCACTGCAGGCTGACTCCCCTGTCATTACCTCCCGTGGCCACTAGTCCCCTCACACCGCATACAGGCTCTATTGTCATTACACATGTAAACACAGTAATTGGCCGATAACACCTTTAAATATATAGGAGAGCAGAGCTTGCGGGCGGGGAGCGATTTGGCACGAGTCCTCTGCGTGGCTGCTGCTGCCTCCGCCAATTGTCTGTGGTTCTTCCTCGCGACCCCAAGTCCTTCCCTTTCTCTTTGAGAGTGAGCGAGTGAAGACTGCGCGGCCGGCGCGTCACAAGCTGACACGAGGGCGTCACCGGTGGTGGGATGGTAACTACCTCACCTGGTGTGCAGGAGGGTGCGTGGGTTCCATCCCGAAACCTGACGCCTGTAATATTTGGAGTTTGCATGTTTACCGTGGTCGTGTGATTTTTTTTCTCCGGGTCCTCTTGTTTTCCCCCTCCACATTTAGAATGAACACGCGTTTAGTGTGTTTGGCTGCTTTGAATGTCCACATGATAAGCCATTTCGTTGAGCGATCATTTGTGGCCAGGCCACTTCTGAAAACGAGCCATACAGCATAGCTAAGTGGGCCTTACTTAGTAAAATAAAAAAAAACTTAAGTAATTGCTTATTCTTATTTCTGAGCTGGTTTTGGGCCTCCCCTAGGTCGACTCGGCTTTAAAGGGGTAAGTGGTAGCATAAATAAACATCAGCAGTAGGGAAACAAAGGAGGCCTGTCCACACAAACGCCACGTGCACCAACGATGGCCCTAAATAGGTGCTCGCTAACAGCCCTTCTAATAATCAGCGGCGCGTTGTATTCGAACTTAGCTTGGGTTTATTCTCGGTGGACTGGACTTCAAATCATTCCTTGGCTTGCGGCGGGGGAGTCAACTGCGGCACGGCGTCCTGTTGGCCCCGATCACAACGTGACTTGGCAATGTCACTTTCACGGCACTTTCCCCGGCAGGTAAGTCGGCGTCCTTCGTGCCACGCGTGGGAGCCCACAGCTTCAATGTCACACGGCGCGCGAACCGCTTCAAAACAGCCCACACACGAGAATGTACCCAGCACCACGAGCATCTTATCCGCACTAAACGGGCGACCGGAGGCGAATGTCCGGCAACGTTGCGTTTCTAAACGTCAGCGTGCTCGGTCACCTGGTTCACTGAGTGAGCCGCCGTGTCTGTGTGTCCGTGTGTTAATGTGGGGGGTGGTGGGGTGCTGTCAGATGTTTTTGAATGTCCCATTCGGCCCTCTGATAGGAAATCATTCCGAAACCCTGCTTTTTTTAATTTGAATATTAGTTTTTTCATTCCACATCCTGCCACACATCGCAACCTCCTTTACGCTCTGGACGGCATTACCAGTGGCATCGACGGTACCACTCAAACCGGACCCATCAGAGCAGGCAGGGAACGGGGGGGGGGGGTCATTGACGTTCTGGGTTGACGTGTTAAAGACCCTTCCCCCCTCTAACCCAGCTTAAATATACGCTGCCAAGCCTGGTGGTGCCCATTCAGACGCTGTCTTTCCGACGGACCTGTTCTTCACCTGAAGACGGCTGCTTGGGTTGTGGCCGAAACGTCGTGAGAATTATTTTATTATGTTTGATTTTTATTATTTTATTATTTCCCTTCTACGTGACTTTACCGAAAGAACCAATAAGACTCTTCTAAGGCTTAGGAATGGACTCCCACGTACGTGTGTCCTACCCCCTGCTTTAATAGGCCATGGTCCCAACAGCCTGGTTTAATGAATCAAGGATCTTTGCGTGAATGCGCATTGTTTATTCGATTCGGCGAGTTCATGACTTCACTCGAAACTGGCTTCTGTAACGGACGTGGGCGGCTCCCTAGTTCTGCTCAGCGTCGTACACATTAGTCAAGAGGAGACATCGCGTCCACAGGAAGTGACCCGTGAACGTCCTTGTTCCACATTTGGTTCTCGAATAAGGAGCGGGATGACGGGCACGGACGTCGTTTGCACCGTACGTTGCCAACCGGGCTCATCGGAGGTGCGGGGGGAACGAGACACGAAAAAGATCAAGACATCAATAACAGTCTGATGGTGGCGATGACATACCTGTGAATCCATGCAGTTTACCCGTATTCTTGTACAGGGAGATTGAGTTAAACAAAAAACACGTTTAGTCAATTTTTTTGTGGTTCTACCTTGCGATGGGACTTTTGTAGGGTGAACGTTGAGATTTATCAGGGTTACGGGATGACCAATAAGGTCTGAATTGGTCTGTAATAAGATAGGCACTTTTCCATTTATAGCTTTCGTGACTGCAGACATTCATATTCTTGGTTCTTTCGGTAAAGTCACGTAGAAGGGAAATAATAAAATAAAATAAAATATATGTATTTCCCTTCTACGTGACTTTACCGAAAGAACCAAGAATAAGATAGGCACTGATAAAGGGTTGACAGCTATGTGGTGCTAATGAACACACACATCTTCCAATTGACCAATAGCAACGTGATGCTTTCCGTTATTAATATTTCAGGTTCATCAATTGGTGTCTTTCGAGAGCAATCCTCAATAAACAGCGTACGTGGTTTGATACTGGCAAAAATGTCCCACCGATATAGCAGCTCAAACCGAGTTATAAATTGCTCTGGAACTTGCATTATCTTTGTACTGATCGCCCTTTGGCGTTCTCTTATCTGACACTGGTAAAGAAGGCCGTCTTTGGTGTATGCCAATGAGTTTCAAAGACAATGCAAATATGATTATCAGAGCATGTTTGTCGGCATTTTTCTTTTCCACAAGCACGTGTGGTTAATTCAGACTTGATTCATTGCAAAAGGTATCGATTAAGTGTTTGAACATCTTAACACCTCTTTTATTGCTAGAAAGTGTAAAGCATATTCTTATTACTGTTCATGCAGTCACGTGGTTTCCCACTCTCCATCTCAATAGAAATATATATTTATTGCTGTGTTTTTGCGACATTACTCTTCCCCGTACTGCTTTCATTTATCAGTTCGAAAGCGGAATCGCGTGAGCATAAGCTTATTGAACTGAAAACATAGCTGATACCGATTCCATGGCAAAGATGAGTGGCAATTGTCCAAACTGGTTATGATCTGGACCTCCTCATTGGCAAAGACGAGTGGTGATTCTCAAAACCGGTGATTAGCTGGGCCTCCTCTAGATCAATTCAGTCTCAAATGAATACCTGGTCTTCTGTTGATATGCAAATTCCTTTGTCAAGGCGCCCTTCCTCCTCTAACCCAGCTTAAATATACGCTGCCAAGCTTGGTGGTGTTCATTCAGACGCTGTCTTTCCGACAGACCTGTTCTTCACCTGACGACGGCTGCTTGCGTTGTGGCCGAAACTTCGTGAGAATTATTTTATTATGTTTTATTTTTATTATTTGCATTCTACATGACTTTATCGAAAGAACCAAGAAGATAAATCCCTGCAGTCACGAAAGCTTTAATTCGAAATTTAGAGCGAGATCTGGTCAGGAGAAAATTGCTCGTTCAGCGAAAATCCGTTGCTAAACGATCGTCGTTAACGCCATTGACTCACCCACGCGTTGGAAGCCGAGTTACGTTTCAGCCCCAAACATTTTCCGCTCTGTGATCAACATTTTGTTTTTACGTGAGAAATAAAAAAACTTTTATTTTTAATAAATACTTTTTTTATCAAATTGACCCGCAAAGACGGGACCACCGGATATGAAGCCACGGGAGCGGATGGGACCTTCTGATCAGAGAGACTCGGCGCGAGGGGATCTTAACAACAGCAACTGCAGGGGGTAGGTGGGTGAAAGATCAGAAGAGGTGGAGGGGATCAAACTGGCGTTGAGGGCACGTCTGTGGATCCACGTGAAGACCCAGCAGAACGGGGCCATGATTGTCGACGTCATTCCATCCTCGAGATCGAGAGACGGGAAGAGCGCTGACCACTGCGCCACCGCTCCACCCCTCGGTATCAAGATTCGAGGTGAAAGATCAAGATGACATCGGCATGGCCAAATCCGTTGATGCCATCACACTTTCTTGGCAACGCTTCCTATACCCGCCGCCATATCCGGCAGCTGCTGCCAACTAGAGACGCAACCTCCAAGGTGTATCCTGACAGTCTCCCACCATCTGCTCTTCGATAGACTCGCACAGAGACCCACAGACTCCCAAAGCGGCCCAAATACCCAAAACGGCGACCTACAGATTCACACAAAGACCCACAGACTCAGAGACCCACAGATTTGCCCTCACAGTCTCTCACCATCTGCTCTTCGATAGACTCGCACAGAGAACAACAGACTCCCAAAGTGGCCCAATTACCCAAAACGGCGACTCACAGATTCATACAGAGACCCACAGATCTGTCCTCACAGTCTCCCACCATCTGCTGTTAGATTGACTTACGCAGAGACCCACAGACGCACAGAAAAACCCACAAACTCACACAGAGACCCATAGATGTGCCCTGGCAGTCGCCCACCGCCTGTTCCTCGACTGCCTGCCTCGGCAATCGGCCCTCATCTCGGTCTGCAAATTCGCCTGCTAATTCGTGTTGGCGCAGCTCACGTGTTGGGCAGAGAGTCACGGTTGTGTTTGCAATCACACGTTCTGTGTGTGTGTGTGTGTTTGCGATCCAAACCAAACCACACAAACGCATTTGTTCACGTGTCAAATTTACTGAGTGGTCAAGCAGCAGACATATCGATGAAGGTTACATATTGATGCTTAGCTTTAGCATTACCGAATTCTCTGGATTATCAGGACACACTTTCTCCCCTGTGTCTTTCAAAGCAAATATTGGGTGTCTCAGTAATGTGTTAGGTGTGTGTGTGTGTGAGACCAGATTCATCAGTATTGTTATTATTCGGCTTGTATGCCTAAAAAGGCTTCACTGAGTCTCACGACTCTCTTTTCAGGAGGGACCTGCCAAGTTTTCGCGATCGGGGGAGGGGGATGGTGCGATGGTTGTGCTGTGTAATTCAATTTCGAGTCATTTGCGGTGTAATGTTTCAAAACGTGGCAAATTTGGGCCGTGACCCTGGCACACAACGGCCTACGCTTGCGGATAACGTCACGGGATCTTTAACTTGCATCGTGTGTAAAGCCGACGGTGCGTAGAATATATATTGTTATCATTGATAAACACTCAATGCAGTATTAACCGGGGCGACCGCTGGATTCGAACCGACAACCAAGCATCAGCGCGTGATGCGTCACACTTTCGGGGGCCTGTTATACTCCGGAGAATACGGTAACATGTAAATTCATGATGTCCCACACTTCAGGTTAGATTAACAAGCATTGCAAAGTGTTATATTCAATTACGAAGCATGACAAAAGTTCTTAGCAACAAGCTTAGCACACTGATACCATGATATGTAATGTACATTATAAAAAAAAACATCGGCCAGATATTGATTCTAGGCATCAACGTCGTATTCAGTGCTGAAACTTACACAATGAATATATAATTCAAACAATATATCGCCTGTGAAAAAAAAACTCAATATACACACATTATCTGTACGTGTCATCTGCAAACGGTATTATTCATTATTATTGCAATTATACAAAAATAGACGATTTAATCGTAGAAACGAATATCTATTTCACAGGATGTGAGCTGTAATGCGGTTGCTGCTTATAATGAACAGCGTGAGTCGGATGCATCTGACTCATGGCTGTGACCAAGAACGTCAGCTGACGGGTGGCGCGTACGTGTGTTGAACTTCACCACCGCACGTAAGTCAACCACCGTGCCAACCGGAGGTGCGCGGATGAATTCAACACCCAGCAAAGTGCAACCCCGTGACATTGGACATCAACGTAGCAACACGTTTAGTGCCGTTGTCCTCACCTGGGCTCAAACATTTGTTTTTACGCAACAGACCACACTGCTTCACTCACAATTAACAATCACACGCCATTATTATCATTAATATGATTATTGCGATCTCACGCCATTATGACCGCCTTGCAACATTTCCCGTGGAGATGCTCAGGGCTCTACCGTAGGACCACCGTTGTCCAACCTTGACGTGAAAACTCACTCTGCAATCCTGAGAACAGTCCTTGGACTCTCCTTGGACTCTCACGCTGCAACGTCAAATTATATGCAGACGAAACTCGGCAGAGGCCGTCCCCCGAGGGGTTACGGCAGATCGGGGCGACTGCCCCGGGCCCCGCGCTTTGGGGGGGGGGCGTGGCTGTGCTTCGACGTCACGGTGTCAGATGTAATACTTGTGGTTTAGTTTGAAGGTTCGGGGTAGTCCACACGGTGTGAGTTGCCCCAGGTGCCGAAACCCCCCCTCCCCCCCCCACTCTGGACGTTCCTGACACCAGGATCCACTGATTATAACCATATCGATAAACTCAGCTCGGAATGCTATCAAAACATAACCATGCAAAAAAGAAATCTCCTAAATCGAACGTGCAAAGGAACTGAACTCTTAGTAAGAGACACCAAACGGATGGGACTAGGTAAACGTCTGTACTTGACAGCACCTCTTGTGACTCCAACCAATCAACAAACTGCAGCAGCGGCTGGTGGGCAGGCCGCGGCAAATCCTACAGGCAACCATAATCCCACAACAAGAATAGACAGCGAAAATGTACAAGTGACGGTGCCAGGGCCACAGTGCTTGTGCCAAGCTGGGTGCACTTTTTTAAGGCCACGTGAAATGCCGGAGACTCACTCGCTGACACGTCACGGGGCAGTCCCAGGTGCCAAGGGTTGACTGACTGAGATGACTGGCAGATGCACCACTTGTGCTCCCTACTGGAGGGCGACTGCCTCCAACTGCCGAGGAGCATCCCCTTAACGCGGCTCCTGCTCCACTGAGGCCGATATATTGACACCGCTGGTGCCAGTCGTCGGCCAGTCCTACTTGCTCCACATCCTACCCGTGCTACACCAGTCCATCTCGTCTCTAGCCCACGCCGTGCCCTCTAAACCACCTCTATTCGACGAAACAGAAGCTGCTGTGGGCATGCGGTGGCTTGGTTCAGAGACAACTGGCTGTCTAAACCTCACAAAGACAAAGATCCCCTGTATAGCCTTAACAGACTGTCGGGGCAAGTGGTGTTAGCGAGCACCTACGGAGGCCGGCATGGCACACGAGGTGGCGGGTGGCCTTGTGTCTCCAGAGTGGCGATGTTTACACACCGCGCCAGGTGCTCATTTGAGGCCGAGTCGACCTCGGGGAGACTCAGGTGCGGTTCAGATCATCGTCACTGGTGTTGGCCGTGAGCGGGAATCGAACCCGGGTCCGCGGGTTCGAAGCCTCGAAGACAAAGACACACGCGCGCGAACTACATGGAGATATTTTGTCCCGTGCGTCATATCGTTTTGCGTCGAAACTAGGACCAATATCAAACACAGAGGGCCCTTGCCTAGAAACACGTGGCACTTCACCAACATTTGTGCAAGCAAGCCCGACTGCTCGTGAGCCAAGAGAATGGCAAAAGCAGTCATTGCCTCTAAATACTGGCAGCACAGCAGCATTGGTTCAAGCAAGCGCGACTGCTGATGGAGACACTCGAATTCCGAAACTGGTGCGGAGTTTTGCTTGCAGCTGAACCAATGCAGCCGACATTCCTGACACGCCCGGGAGGGAGACCCGTGTGGCCGATGTGGGTTTGCGTCACAACAACAAAGCAAATGGTATTTATTTTTTATGTTTTTTTTATCTCTGGGAAGTCCCCCCTTCTCTTCAATGGCTCCGTCGCATTGGGATTGTTTTTGTCGCCAACGAAATCACCTGGCTGCGCACACTATGGCAACGTGCCGTAAGAGGCCTGCGTTGTTGTTGTTTACAACCAAAATGCATAACAATGATTTATTTGTAATTTTTAAACCTCGGGGTTAGAGGCATGCGTCGCGCGACGGAGCCCGCCCCATCCGCCCCCGTTCACATCGTATAGCTCGCCGTGCTCTCCGACTCGGAGCCCACGGACGCTCCGAAGCTGCGCCCGCGAGCGCTCCGGTACTTGACGTGCTCGCTCAGCCACCGCTGGCTCACGCAGCCGGCGTCCCTGAGGATCTTGAGGGCGTTGTTGCGGAACTTGACCCCCACGAACACGTAGAGGATGGGGTTGAGGCAGCAGTGCGCGAAGCCGAGGCTCTCCGTCACCGAGATGCTCTTGTCGAGGCGCGCGTACAGGTCGCACGACGGGCTGACGAGGCCGGCCCGCGTGAGCGTGTCGACGAAGACGCTCACGTTGAAGGGCAGCCAGCACGCGAAGAAGGCCACGACTAGGGCGACGATGACGCGCAGGGCCTTCTGCTTGGCGAAGCCCTGCGAGCGCGCGAGCGTCACCCCGATGCTCGTGTAGCAGAAGAGCATCACGCTGAGCGGCAGCAGGAAGCCGAGCGTGTGGTGCAGCATGCGGATCGAGAAGCGCCACCGGTCAGCCTGCTCCGGCGAGTAGTTCTGCACGCACTCGGTCGAGTTGAGTTGCTGTGCGGACATTGCAGGGGTGGGGGACATGATGATGATGATGTGAATCAATCACGTGAAAAGTGGGGGAGGGGTAGTTTTCATACGCCACGTATGTACACACAATTAAAATCGACTTGAAAAAAATGTGAATGCACAGCCGCAGGAATAACCAGGGCGGGCCACTGGATTCGAACCGCGAACCTCTCTGCAATGAGCAGCGCTATCGCCGCCGGGGCCACGCGACCGCCACAATAAACACTCAGAGAAACATGATGATGATGACGACGACGATGATGATGATACGCACACACGTCACACAGTGAGGTATGCATGCACATACCGGCACGTCGTGGGGGGGGGGGGGAGTCACAGGTGCACACATATCACTTTAAGATGTTTTTTGTTGCGGTTGCACCCGATTCAAGAGCCGAATGGCTCACAGGGTTATACCAAATACATGAAACTGAAATGAAACTGAAAATATACTAATAATTTTAACTCGTAACGCACCGCCGCCACATGGTACTCGCTCACTTTCTAAGAGAGAAAGAGAGGAAGGCTCAAGAGGCGCCAAGAGGAGGAACCTGAGAGAAAGTGGGAAAGGCAGCAGCGGCCACGCGGGGAGCCGGCACCAAACCCCCCACCCCTTCCCCAAGCTCTGCGGTCCTATATATATATTAGAGGTGGCATCGGATAATTAATAGGTTTGTGGGAAGAAACCGGAGCACCAGGAGAAAAAACCGACGCGTGCAAGGGAGAAACGCTCGATCCCATACAGATGGCATGGGTGGTGGTCGGTGCGGTACGGGGGGGGGGGGGTGTCCGCATTTTAGCTGTTCCGCATTCTCCTCCACGACACCCACACGAAGGGGAGCTTCGCAACATTGGCGTGTGGCAATCCGCCAGCCCCTCGCTGCAGACGACATACCGGCCACGCTGCATCGTGGCCGGCTGTCGTCTGCGTGTCTGCGTTGCTGCAAGCGCGACGGGGTGTGGGCAACGTACCGGCACGAACACCTGCTGGCTGTACACGATGTCCGGTATCGTGAGCAGGAAGGAGACGAGCCACACGACGCCGCAGATGAGCTGCACGCGCTCGGCCCGGCGGCACCAGTGCGTCTTGACGGCGTGCACGATGGCCAGGTAGCGGTCCACGCTGATGCAGCCGAGCAGGAAGATGCTGCTGTAGAAGTTGACGCTCGTGACGCCGTAGATGAGGCGGCACGCGTCGTTGCCGAACGTCCACTGGGAGGCGCGGTACGTGGCCCAGAAGGGGAGGGTGGCGACGAAGAGGAGGTCGGCCACTGCCAGGTGTAGCATGTAGGTGTCGGCAGCCACCATGGCTCTGCGGAAGCGCGCGAGCACCACCACGACGAGGAGGTTGCCTGCGCAGCCGAAGGCGAACACCAGCGAGTAGACGACGGGCAGGAAGACCTTGTTGAAGCGTCGGATATCGCTCAGCTTGCACGGGTGCGGGCAGCACGTGCCGACGTTGTCGAAGTAGCCCGTGTCGTTCCCGTAGCTGCTGCCGTTGTCCGAGAACACGTCGTCGAATTCGTCGCCGAATTCGAATATTTGGTGCGAGCCCATGTCCTGCGAAAATATTTGTTTTGGTTTGCGGAGAGCGTCAAAGAACTACCTCGGGAATTCCCTCGAATGTCCTTCCTGGTCCGCACGCGCTCCGCGATAGACGCGTCGAACAGGTCGATCAAAGCGGATTTAACCAACGGGGGGAGGCGAGGGAGGGTTTGTGTGGTGAGGGGGGGGCGTGGGGGGAGGGGGGGGAGCCATGGTTTTGATTCGTGAGAGGACACCAGAGCATTGCGAACCACCCGTCCTGTTGTTTAACGTTCGATGAGGCTGAGAGCGCGCCCTTGCTAGAAGCGACTACTTCACAAATACACAAACATCTCCACGCCGTCCGTAAACAACACGGCGTGCGGTGGCCTGAAAAGGAAAACAACATACGACGTTTCGGGCAATGGCCCTTCTTCGTAGCACATCACTGTTAAAACGTTGGGCGGGGCAGGGGCGTGATTTCGAGTAGCCTGGGACGAACTTTCCCAGCTGATTTGCTGTTGCAAGATCAGCTTTCTTGTCACCGACATCGCCGATTATGCTGATGGTGTTATGGCTAGTGGTGTCATCGACGGTGTACAGAGGTGAAACTTTGCACACATTTCGTCGAGGATATGCTTAGACCACGTCCGTAGTCGCAGGGCTGCGTTGGCCCAACGAATACTATTACAAAGGTCGCACTCATTACACACACAAAGCGCTCGCCACAAACGAAGCGCCAATACCTTGCCGATCTCGTCGTTTGAGATTAAACCATCACGCGAACTCGTTCTCGCGGCTTTTGGCTGCTGGCCATCGAACAAAGACGACCACTCGCATCGCGCGCTTTCAGACGCGCTTCTGCGACCGTCTGGAACGCTCTTCCTATATTAGGAAGTCACCGGAGCTAAGCATTTAAAACTCGATAATTGTTTTTTTACCCTTTTATCTGGCAACAAAACTGACACCTTTTTTTTACAAGGAGTTATGTTTGCATTGACTACAATACCTGCAGTCGGAATGCAAACAAAAAACATAACTCTGATAATGTATGCACTGTTCTTGAAATTGAATGGTCCACACCCGAGACAACTTTCTTTCGAGCCTCGTCTCACATGGTGTTGGTCCAACTGCAGGTATTGTGGTAAATGCAAACATGACTCTTTGTAAAAAAAGGTGTCAGTTTTGTTGCCAGATTAAAGGATAAAAAACCAATTATAATATTTGCTACTGGCAAATGAGGTTCCAATGGCATTTAAAACTCATTTCTTTAGAAGTTCCTTTTTGTGTTTGGTTTGTTGTCCTTCCCCCGCACCTCCCGTTAGCACGGTTGGGTGCATACGGTGCGAAATAAGTTGAACGTGCGCACATTGAGAGAGGCCGCAAAAGCTCGATAAATCCAACATACATATAACACCGTATAACAAGCATCAGCATTATATTAGACACTGGGTGAACTTTGCCTAACCACATATCTCAACTTCTTGGTTTTTTCGGTAAAGTCACGTAGAAGGGAAGTAATAAAATAATAAAAATAAAACATAATAAAATTAAACAATTCTCACGACGTTTCGGCCACAACGCAAGCAGCCGTCCTCAGGTGAAGAATGAGACACTTCAAGCTAGGAACTTACATATAAGCTGGGTTGGGGGTGGTAGAAGAGCGCCTTAACAAAAATAATGTGCATATCAAGATGAGTTTAGCATATACATGGGAAATGCGCAGGGGGGCGGGGGGGCTTCAAAGTCATACCATGCCCACGCACTATGCAGGATCAAGAGCACCAAGGGGGGGTGCAGGGATTAGCATTAACAAAGGAAAGGAATGCCAATGATATGTAGCTGCAAATGTATCATACTAGCAATGGAAGAACTCCACGACTCCAGGAAGCCATAACGTAAGGGGCCGTGGCAAATTACAGCCAACGTCAGTTGTGCGTGGACAATTAGACCCAAGCCGAAACATAACATGTAAAACATTTTTTTAAATATTTTTATTTTTAATAATATAGTATTGTCATCAGTGTGACATAAGTATACCAAGTTTGCAGTCGATACCACATTGGGAAGTGGGTTAAATTTGAGTTGCAAGATTTGAGGATACAACAACAGACAGAGTTAATAAAAAGCGTGTAATAATTAAAAAAAGCGTGTAAACACAAAACCACACACTACCATCTGCGCAATCTATTGCCATTTAAACGAGCTGCCTCCTCTTGCTCGCTGTCATAACTTCCCGTCCAGATGACGACAATTATTTCCACGTTGGTTTACTCAAAACACAGCCACAATGCCTGGGGCGCTGCGGTGGCAAGATGTTAACTACCTCGCCTGGTATACAGGTCGTCGCGGGTTCGACCCCGACCCTGTATATTTGGTCGTCTATATATCTTTCTCCCGGTTTTTCGGTTTTTTCCCTCCACATTTAGAATCAACGTGCGTTTAGAATATTTACCTGCTAAACATGTCCACATGATAAGCCGCTTCGTTGAGCCATCATTTGTAGCCATGTCGCTTCTGAAAAAGAGCTGTACAGCTCAGTGGGCCTTACCCGGTAATATAAAAATATCTCCATATAGATGTTTTTTGGGTTAGATTGCGTGAAGTATAAATGTGTCGTAACCTTCCACCACCCGACACAGCCAGTAAGGTTTGTCACGTAAACAACGCGCCAATTAGTTACTAATTCAGCCCACCGGTGTGTTGGAGAGTGAATCCACAACGTTTACAATTTGAATACGACGTTTCGCTGGTAATTACATCCAGCATTTTAGGGCGATTTGCCGGAATAGTGAAGCGATCCACCTGCTTCCGGTCTTAAATAGTTCAGGACGACGTCATCACTGAACCCAATCAGGTGCAGAGATCAGGCGGCGGGGTGGGGGTGGGGGTATTGTAATTATATGATAGATTATAAATCAAATCTTGACTCAAAGCTTTCGTGACTGCAGAACTTGATATGTTTTAGTCTTTCGGTAAAGTCACAGAGATAGGTTCAAAGAAAATAAAAATAAAAAATACGACGTTTCGATCACAACACAAGCAATCGTCATCAGCAGGAAAAATAGTGGGAAAGCTGCTGAGGCAGGTTGTTTTAAAGGTTTGAAATGGTTGTAGCCCAAGGGTCATTAGCAAAGTGGTCGGGGCTCGTGATGTTAAAGCGAGAAATGTGCATGTCAATGTAAGATCGGAGAGCTACCTCCACGACGACGAAGCTGCAGAGGAGGCCATTGTATTGTGAGAGATTAGCATGTCAATGTAAGAGATTATAAAGTCAATGTTAAATCGTAGAGCCCCCGCCACATCGAGAAAAAATGAGCAATGGTGACTGTGTTAGTGTGAGACATTTCACCTGCTAATTTAAAGACATTTAACCTGTTAATGTAAAACCAGAGAGTCGAAAATAACTACTAACATCGGAAGGTAGGATGGAATCATCACAGCCAGTTATGACTTAAACCGGTTAATAACGTCCTTCCAATGATTGTTCAGTTTGTACCCATCTTCTCGGTTGAGATTGTGTCTGTGTCTATATATATGTGGATGGCTTCATGAACGAATCTTTGTTGATAGCCAGTGTTGGAGTTAAATAAATGTGTTGCCTCCAAGTCTACGTCTGCGACTCTGTCGAACTCGCTACATATATATTGTATGATACTCAACAAAGATAGTCCCATAATCAATGTTGAATTTTTTTTCGTATAATGCTTCGCAAAATTCGTTCCAAATGGCACTCTTTTCAATTTTGGCATTTCATAACGCCCAGACCCATAACCTTAAGACATTTTAGTTCGGTCCAAAAAAAATGTATAATGAACATTTCTCGAAAATTATATTTAATACGCGATTATGTAGTGTATATTTTAACGGATCACAAAATTAATAGCTGATCTCATACGAATACAGCACATCATGCACAGTATACCGTTTACCCGGAGAATGCACAGATTAATCATCATCAAGAACACAAAACAGCATTCAATTATAGCAATACTTTCATTTTATATACCGTCATTCATGCTAAAGGCATCCCATAACGTTGTACATAAATTAAATATAAGGACCAAATCCTATATACCAGCTACTACCAAGAAAATGAAAACCCTACTACCAAGCGAATTTCATAAAATAATAATAAACAGTTAAAAAAACTGAGAAATGGCACCAAAGCAAAGGGCACTAAAACAGAGTCCACTCAACCCACATTCCAGAATACGTATCAAATAAGAGATTCCGTGAATGCAAGTCATTACATTTCTCGGTACGTCTGGTTGGTGACATCGGCACTCAAGTGAGTGTGAGCGAGCGAGCGAATTGGGGGGGGGGGGGTGTCCACGAGACAACAACTCTTACCAAGTCATCCAAACTAGTCATGTCTTCTTGCCGACCGCTCCTCCCAGACAGTTCGCAGCTGTGTACCTGGCTAGCTTGAGCTGCCACTGCCGGACACAGCTTTCCCCAGTCCACCAATTGCGATGTTTCAAATAATTATTTAACCCTTGACCAAACCCCCTCTCCAAACCGGGGGCATGAATCAGCACATGTGAGCGAGGAAACGCCAAGAGACGTCTGCTTCTCTAAAACGAGCAAAAACAACAACAAGAAAAACCCACGGACAAAGATCACCCGAATAGCCTGCAACGCTTGTGGGGGACAAGGGCTGTTGCGTACACTTATGAAGGTGCCAGAGCTGCGCACGAATGGGGTGGTGTGGCTAACACAGCGCCCGGCTGCTTTAACTCCCCGGTTGTGATTGTGTGTTTTTGCACACCGCGATCGCGTGCCCATGTAAAGTCCGAGGCGACCGAGGGGTGGTCAAATCGGTTCGAAAATTCACCAGCGATATTCAGCCGTGAGCGGGAATCGAACTCGGGTCGCCGGATGCGCGCACGGGAACCGCTGCATTCAACCTCTCCCCACTCGAAAGCAACGACCACAAAAGACAAACAAAGACAAAGATCCCCCGTATAGCCTGAACAGACTGCTGGGGCTAAGTGCTGTTAGCGAGCACCTACACACACACGCACAGCCATACTAATCGCATTGGTCTGCTTAATTTTGTTTTGCTGTGTGTGCGTGTAGCTATTAGTCCAGCCTTCGTGTGCAATAATCATGTACAGCTATTTAATTGATCAACTGCTGGATGAAAGCTTCCAGAAAATAACCCATGGGATGTAACCCATGGGTTATTTTAAACTCGTTACGTTGGTGCAATTAAATCGTTTGGTTCGCGAGATGTGAATCCGGCCACTGTCGGTGCGGGCTTCCCCTAGGTTTGCTCGGCCGTAAATTATTAGATTGCGCTCCATGGTGCCCGGATGAGAGTTTATAGGTTCGTCTGAGCGTAACGAAATTGGTATTCAAGGTAAGGGTGATATCTGCACTGGCGTGTGGATCAAGCAGAGAGAGAAAGAGGGAGATAGCTGGACCACCCCCACCCACCACCACCAACGCAGTTCTAAAATAACGACGCTGCCACTTGCGCACATGCGTCCCGGAGACGCGGGGGGTGGTGATAGAGAAGACCTGGGCTATGAAGCTCTTTCTTCACAGATGTCCGTGAGAACAGACCTATGGGTCTTTGCGAGAGTCTCTGGAAGTCTATGGGTCTCTCTGAGGGTCTAAGGGTATCTGGGATTAACAACGGATTTCTGCGATTAGCGCGGTTTGTTACGTGCGATGCGAAATAATGTCAACGTATTTCAATTTGAATCTCTGGAAGTCTATGAGTCTCTGTGTGAGTCCAAGACTAGATGGTGGTGAGTGGCGTACGTACGTACATATGTATGTAGAACTTCTTTCGCACCGTACGTAGCCAACCGTGCTCATCGGTGGTGCGGCGAGGGGGGGGGGATCGAACTAAACACACAGAAAGCCATTCTCAAGAAATTAGTTTTTCAATCGAGTAAAAGGGGGGAATCTTGAAAGGTGTCGAGTCTTACTGCGCAGCGTGGGAAATGCGAAATGACAGCATCAACGGCTTTGGCCCACCACTATGACGACGGTGATGATGATTCGATATGTATGTATGTTGAACTGTAAAATGTTGTGAGTTCACTCTCCAACGCGCCGGTGGCATTGTTTAACCACGAGGAGAGAGGACATACAAACCCCAAACATAAAGCAGGCGAAAAGGGTCGGGCTCGAACCCATGAACCCTCCTGCATACCAGGCGAGGTAGTTAGCGTCTCGCCACCGTGGCGGCCAACGTACGAGTGAAGAAGTTTCGACCTTGGCATCAGCGTGCGTTCCAGTGTCATCTCGTGCGGCCACTTCGCCCCTCTCTGCCAGGAGGCCCCCGTTTGCTGTTCGACCAAGTGACCGAGGCGCGTGTGCATTTCGATAACGTGGGGGCAGGAGAAAGGTTTTTTTTTTAGTTCTAATCGGTTCTTCGGTTGGTCGAACATGTGCCCCGGCCACTGATTTTGGAGTCGATTGGATTTGTTTTAATCACAATATTTGTGGGTTCTGGATGTGGCGCTTGCGGCTCACGTGCTTAGTCACAGATTAGATCATCTGGTAAAGCGTGGTGGAATGTACTGCATAGATGGTTGCTTCACGTAACGTTTGTTCATTATGCACCACTGGTAACGTTATATTACCAAAAAGTGTTTCATATATATGGTGTGTGTGTGCACGCGACTTTGTGGCAGTGACACTGCCAGCCGGTTGTGCGTGCGCCCCTCGTTGCAGACGTTCACGCGGCTCGAATCCAGCGGCCGCCCTGATTAATACCGCTTTGTGAATTGAACCTGCCTGCACTCACAGTGGACATTATAGGTCGCCGTTACTTCATCCGCAAGCGTAGGCCATTGTGTGGCGGCGTCGCGGTCCAAATTTTTCCACGCGATGCTTGCTTGAAATGCTTACACCACATATGACTCCGTTTTAATCTACATACATCGCAACCATTGCTCCCCCCTCCACCCCGTCTACTGCGAAGGCTTGGCAGGAATCTCCTGAAAGTGAGCCATGAGACTCAGTGAGGCTTTCCGGGGTGAACAAGCGGAATAATAATACATATAATTACGAACAATAATTAATATAGTGGTGCAGTGGCCAGGGTGTGATTTGAGAGACGAAGCCTTCCCCATTTTTTAAAGACGCATTTTCTTTATTTTCAAAATATCTTTGGGGAACATGGTATTCATGTTCTAGATAGTTGAAATAGGCTGGTGCAACCATCGTTTTGAATGGATAACGCGTCTGGCCTCTAAACGATGACAGACCGCAATAGTTGACTGCACATTCGAATAAGACAATTTTTTTTTAATGTCTTGTAACATTTGCATCAATGTAATGCATACACATGTTCTTAATTGCCGAGATCCAGTCCGTCCGAGACCATCCCTCTCCCTGTCATACTGGCATCACCCTTCGTCCTGCTGATCGTGGGGCCCACAGGACTCCACCACGTAGCCATGCCAGGCTGGGCCCCACCTGGCTCCAGGGGTGTGTCCCGGCATCCCTTGTCCCGGCGAGGTTCTCAGATTAGTTTTTTTTATTATTATTATTACACGCTTTTATTTAACTCACTCTGTCTGTTGTTGTTGTATCCTCAAATCTTGTAACTCCATTTTAACCCACTTCCCAATTTGGTACCGACTGCAAATTTGGTATACTTATGTCATACTGATGACAATACTATATTCAATCATAAAAAAGAAAAACTATACATTATTAAACATTTTTTTTTATATGTTATGTTTCGGCTTGGGTCTAATTGTCTTACACGCTTTTATTTAACTCACTCTCTCTGTTGTTGTTGTATCCTCAAATCTTGCAACTCAATTTTAACCCACTTCCCAATGTGGTACCGACTGCAAACTTGGTATACTTATGTCATACTGATGACAATACTATATTCTATCATAAAAAATAAAAACAAATATTTTTAAACATTCTTTTTTATAAATTATGTTTCGGCTTGGGTCTAATTGTACACACTCAACTGACGTTGGTTGTATTTGGCCACGGTTCCTTACGTTCTGGCAAGCCTCGGGGCCACTTCCTGGAGTCGTGGAGTTCTGCCATTACTCGTACGGTACATTTCATTAAAGCGTGTTTAAAAAAGTTTTTTTAAATATTACTTTTATATTTCGGAACCATTCATAAGGAGGCTTTTGTTTTGACCGTTACTTGTCTGGAACCTCCCCCCAGACCCGTTCAACCAAGGGAGATCCTGCCAGTAGTGCAAGACTCCAGGCGACATCGCTCTGGGCGTCATTGAAACACACAAACTCCACCACCACGATGAGGCTACGATCCTTCGTTGGGATCACACTCCTCAGCATCCCAGGTAAAGCCGATGCCAGAGTTTTAGATTTGAAGCTTTCGTGACTGCAAGGATTCATACTCTTCGGTTTATTCGGTCAAGTCATGTAGGTAAAAAAATTATAATAAAATGTAATAATAATAAATGAAAATAACTCAATTAAATCACGACGTTTCGGAGGCAACACAAGTCTCCGTCTTCAGGTGGGACGGTCACAGCCAAATATACTGTATCAAGTGAAGAGAAATCCAAGAGACAAGCTCTTATATACTGGTTCAGAGGAGGGGGGAGGAGCTTATCTAAATGTGTCAGTCAGGGACTGGGAGGGGGCGGGGATAGTCCCTGACTGACACATTAAGAAAAGCTCCTCCCCCCTCCCCTTAATTTGTATTTCAGATCTTGTCTCTTGGATTTCTCTTCACTTGATACAGTAAATTTGGCTGTGACGGTCCCACCTGAAGACGGAGACTTGTGTTGCCTCCGAAACGTCGTGATTTAATTGAGTTATTTTCGTGTATTATTATTTTATTTTATTATTAATATTATTACCTACGTGACTTTACCGAAAAAACCTCAGAGTACGATGCCACAGTGCTGGCGAGGAGGCTACGCCCGGTGGTCGAGCTTCAGATTCAGGAGGAACAATGGCGGATGCCGTCAGGGTCGTGGAGTAATGGACCGGCTCTTTTACCTCTCACAGATATTTGAGGGGGTCATGGGAGTGCGCTTCTCCAGTCTACCTCTGCTTTGTAGACCTGGAGAAGGCGTATGACCGTGTTCCCCGCAATGTCTTGTGGGAGGTGCTGCGGGGGAGTATGATGTACCTGTGCCACTTTTGTACTCTATTCGGTCCCTTCTATTGCCGGAGCGAGAGCTGTGTCCGTATTCTTGGTGTTAAGTCAAAATCGTTCACTGCTGGTGTTGGTCTCCACCAAGGGTGCGTCTTGTCTCCACTCCTGTTTGTGATTTTCATGGACAGGATATCAAGGCGCGGCCGAGGTATGGAGAGTATCCGGTACGGGGGCATGGAGGTGGGTGGCATCGCTGCTTTTTGCAGACGACGTTGTCCTCTTTGCCTCGTCAGTCTGCGATCTCCAGCGTGCACCTGAACGGTTTGAAGCCGAGTGCGAAGTGGCTGGGATAAGAGAGCGGCCCACGGAAGCGGATATCACAGAGCCACCTGCGAAATCCCAATTTCGGATGACTTCTTCGCCACACCAGGGGGCAGCCCTTTCACTCCTTCCCTGCTCCGGTTCGCTCGTCATCGCCCCGTGACTGCCACCCACGATGTTGGGATTTTTGTTTTAATTCTCAGAACTCTGTTACTCGGCAGTCTGTGGGACATTTCGTGTTAATTGTTACGTTACTGTTACCCACAATTCATGCTTCAACTGTCTCCGTCGTCATCAGGGCGGTAACACGGCGTGCCTCACAACAAAGAAGCACCTGGGTTCGATTCCCGACTCGGGCGGGATGTTTGTGCCCCTGACCTGCAGGGTTAGTGAGCAGACTTTTTGTGCGTTCTCTTCAAGCTCTGTACACGGGTTTTCTTTCCGATGGAAACAAAAGCACAAAAACCACCACAATGTAATCGGCATTGGCCGACCATAGCAATGCTGAAATATGACCAGGAATTTACTCAATTGGGATCACAAAACAATACAGACAAAGATGCCCCCCGTATAGCCTGAGCAGACTGTGAAGGCTGGCACGGCACACGAGGGGGCTGGGTGCCCAGCACCACGCCCGACCGCCTTTATCTGCCGAGTCAACCAACGGGAGGCCCAGGACCGGTTCAAATAATCGTCACTGGTGTTGGCCGTGAGCAGGAATCAAGCTCGGGTCGTCGTTTTCAGAGCGCAGTGCGCTAACCACCACACCATACACACACACACACACACCATACACACTACACCATACACACACACACCATACACACACACACCATACACACACACACACACACCATACACACACACACCATACACACACACACCATACACACACACCATACACACACACACACACCATACACACTACACCATACACACACACACCACACACACACACCATACACACCATACACACACACACCATACACACACACACACACCATACACACTACACCATACACACAATACACACACACACCATACACTCACACACACACACCATACACACACACACCATACACACACACCATACACACACACACACCATACACACACACCATACACACACACCCACACACCATACACACACACCATACACCATACACACACACCATACACACACACCATACACACACACCATACACACACACACCATACACACACACACACCATACACACTACACCATACACACACACACACCATACACACACACCATACACACACACACCATACACACACACCATACACACACACCATACACACACACCCACACACCATACACACACACCATACACACACACCCACACACCATACACACTACACCATACACACACACCATACACACACACCCACACACCATACACACACACCATACACACACACACCATACACACTACACCATACACACACACACACACCATACACACACACCATACACACACACCCACACACCATACACACACACCATACACCATACACACACACACACCATACACACACACACCATACACACACACACACCATACACACTACACCATACACACACACACCATACACACACCATACACACACACACACACACCATACACACACACCATACACACACACCATACACACACACCATACACACACACCCACACACCATACACACACACCATACACACACACCCACACACCATACACACACACCATACACACACACCCACACACCATACACACTACACCATACACACACACCATACACACACACCCACACACCATACACACACACCATACACACACACACCATACACACTACACCATACACACACACACCATACACACACACCATACACACCACACACACACCACACACACCATACACGCACCACACACACACACACCATACACACACCATACACACACACCACACACACACACACACCACACACACACACCATACACACACACACACCATACACACTACACCATACACACACACCACACACACACACACAGACCATACACACACACACACCACACACACACCCCACACACCATACACACACACACCACACACACACCACACACACCATACACACACACACCATACACACACACACCATACACACACACACACACCATACACACACACCATACACACACACACCATACACACACACACACACACCATACACACACACACCATACACACACACCATACACACACACCATACACACTACACCATACACACACACACACACCATACACACACACCATACACACACACACACACCATACACACACACCATACACACACACCACACACACACACACACAGACCATACACACACACACACCACACACACACCACACACACACACCACACACCATACACACACACCACACACACACCACACACACCATACGCACACACACACCATACACACACACACCACACACACACCACACGCACCATACACACACACACCATGCACACACACACCATACACACACACAAACCACACACACACACCACACACACCATACACACACACAAACCACACACACACCACACACACCATACACACACACCACACACACACCATACACACACACACACCACACACACACCACACACACCATACACACACACACACACCATACACACACACACCATACACACACCACACACACACCACACACACCATACACACACACACACCATACACACACACACACCATACACACACACACCATACACACACACACCATACACTCACACGCACACCACACACACACCATACACACTACACCATACACACACACATCATACACACTACACAATACACACACACACCATACACACTACACCATACACACACACCAGCAATACCGCCCTCCCCCACCCTACTGCAAACATTTGGCATGACCCTCCTGAAAACAATTAAACGCGATAATGCTTTCCTGGATAAACAAGCGTTTTAATGATACTAATAACACGATTTTTGTTCCTGGGTAGTAAGTGTTATTTTTTTTTTGCTTATGCCTAAAAAGTATATAAAATGGCTTTTATTCCCCACAACCTTTGCTTTTGTGAAGGTATGACACAAATGCACACCACGTTTTCTCATTGAAAATAGATACATTTCAAAATATCACTGTCCTGGTCACAAAAGCAAAGTTTGTGGGGAATAATAGCAATTAGGAAATAACACTTACTACCCAGGAACAATAAATAAATGTGTTACACAGCGTTATTAATAGAGTGGATTATTAACTTTGCTTTCGCGTCCTGGTCACAAAATCTAAATTTGTGGGGAACAATAGCCATGTTCTGTACTTTTAAGGCATAAGCAATTAGGAAATAACCCTTACTACCCAGGGACAAAAAAATTTTGTTACACAGTGTAATTATCAGCAATGATCGATCCACTGCTGGATGAAGGCCTCCCCAAGCCGTCACCACTTCTTCCCGATTCTGCAAATGTAACAACCCACCAGAAGCACCTGCACTGCACAAGAGAGCTATTTGTATCGCTCGATGTTTAACTTAAGAAGAACATCTTTGTTTCTCCCTTAACAAGGTGAACATTGCGCAAACGATGGCGGCGTCGAGAAAACGACACGCTTGGTATAACACCGAGAGGCAGAAAGAGGAACGTTTGGGATTCGAGAACAGCCTGAATATAATGCATTGACTGGGACATTCGGCTGGGCGGACCTTTCTGTGTGTCGAAACATCGGGTGGTTGGCAGCGTGTTAGGCGAGTCGCGCCAACGTGGATTATACTCATCATGGGCACTTCCCCCTCCGCGCTTCAGCTGTAGCAGTTCCACAATTCTCTAACCCCCCCACCCCTCTTCTCCCAAGTGTTATTTTCAATCAATTCGTACGGCAAGATTCATTGACAAAGCGTGGGATAAGCGCGAAGGGCGTGGGATATTAATGATTAGCTTTAGCGCGCTCTTTGTTCTGAGCGAGGTCCGGCGAGAGTTGTGCTCAGCTAGATTTGAAGCTTTCGTGACTGCAAGGATTCATACTCTTAGTTCTTTCGGTAAAGTCACGTAGGCAAAACAATGAAATTAATAAAAATTATTATTATTTGATAACATTTATTATTATTTTATTAAATTAAAATTAATACATAATTATTCTTATTTTATTAATTTTAATTTCATTTTTTTACCTACGTGACTTTACCGAAAGAACTAAGAGTATTGTGCTCAGCTCTCAATCTCGCTTCGGACGCCACCACCGGTAGCATTAACCTCAGCCGGCTCTCACAACTCAAGGTCACTCGCAACGTAAACATTCATTGTTTGCCACCGGCCATGATCAATCCACTGCTCAATGAAGGCGACAAATATATTTTACTAAAATAGTTGGAAAATGTCAGCCCCTCCCCCCAGCCACTCACATCCTCTCCCTCCTAACCTCCCCCTACCCTCACTCATCACTCTTCTCCCCGTCCACCTCGGGGTTGGTGTTGGTGGTGGTGGTGTTCGCGAGCGCCTATTAAGATCACACAGTGCACACAGACAATGGTGAGACTGCGTTAGCAGTGGCGTGCATACACACGAAGCGCAAACGGCAAAACGACGCAAACTCGTTGACGTGGCCTTAAAAAAACTAATATCTAAACAATGGCTGACGTTTCAGGCAACGGACCTTCTTCAGCGAGCACCTAGGCGCCACTGTGTTATTAAAAAGGGCCATTGTTTTTTCATGTTTTAAGGGCAACAGAAACGATTGATTGTATGTACTGTATCTAGTCGATACAAGTACTGTATATTGTACTAACAATCACTTCTGCAAAAAAAGCGAATTAATACACCATACAGCACTATTCGTGGCCTCTGTAATCGATGAGAATGCATTTGTCCTCAGTAGAAATTGATGTAACCCCCCCCCATCCCCCCCATGCATGGCGTGACTCTCGACCAAAAACACATTGCCCTGGGCATTCTCAGTTCATGCCAAGTCACCTCAAAGGAGGTCCAGGCTGGGAGCGGCGTTCCACCGCAGACCCCTTAACCATGGGGCCAGGAAAACCCAACCGTTGACCATATCCTCGGCTCGTAACCTTAACTCAGCAAATGTTCAGCGCCGATAAAAAAAAAACATTTTTTTTTTAATCGCCGTAAGCAAATCCGCGCGACCCGCGGAGCGGATTCAACGGATCGGCAGCAGCCGTTCACCGTGCGGTGTGACGAGCAGACGAAGGGGGGCGTTTAACATGTCATAGGGGGCCGTCCATAAATGACTTCACGCGATTTTGGACGATTTTTGAACCCCCCCTCCTCGTCACACGGCGTCACAAAAAGTCAGACCCCCCCCCCTCAAATATGACGTCACAAAGCTCTGCCCCCCCCCCAAATAAAACATGCTTCAAATCGCTTTAAACTATTGTCATTGTAGTGCGTATTTAATGTGGCGCTGCACTCTGATGTTGTAGGAGAAAACATTTATTAAAAAGTATATTTAATGAAGTAGAACGTGTTGTCTATATGTATTTAAAGTTGCGCATTTTTACGTGACGTCACATTTCTCAACCCCCCCCCCCCCCCCCCGTCGTCACACATCGTCACAAATGTCTGACCCCCCCCCCCTCCCTAGGTGCGTGACGTAATTTATGGACGGCCCCATAGCCGAGCTTGGTGAAGCTTCTCGCGACCTGCACGGCGCAGGAGGAGGGGGTGGTGGGGGTGTCATCATCATGCAAGTCCACACACGAGAAGATCATGAACAAGTAATTTATTTTGATCGAAAGCTTTCGTGACTGCAGGGATTCATATTATTGGTTCTTTCGGTAAAGTCACGTGGAAGGGAAATAATAAAATAATACAAATATAAAACAATAAAAAATTATCACGACGTTTCGACTGCAACACAAGCGATCGTCATCAGGTGTGAAATCCACAATCCACAGCTGTGGGACGGAGTCGCCAAAATTTGTTTAATTCATCTCGATGTTGACTTCCGTTTATTCGGGACCCCGGGGTCCCCGCGATAAGGTTCATGTGTCCAAACGATAGCAAATTAATAGCTGAGTGGGCTTTGTCCTGTAAGATGGGGATGTTTTAGTTTTATTTGTATGTGTTTGGGAAATTTGTTTACATTTCTTGCATTTTGCGCTCCTGCCGTGTTTGTGTAACTGTTTGTTGATGTGACGTTCTCACCCACCCCGACTGGACATATGCGGAAAAGAGCTTTGTAGCTCATCTGATTCTTCCTCCAGTATAAATAAATATTCTGATCTGATGCTGATTAACAATGCTATTCTTAGCCGTCTGGAACGCTCTTCCTTATTATATATAAGGAAGCCAGTGGAGCGGTTCTTCTTTAGAACGGCTCGTGTTGACTTTGTTGTCTCCCCCCCCCCGCCGCCGCTACTGCTGCTACCACCATGGTGCCTGTTCCCGTGAACTTCACCGATTGAACCCTTCGCCCACGTTGAGGACTCCATCTGCCGGACTGACCGTCTTGTGTTGCCTGTTTTGTGTGTGTGTCTCTCTCTCTCTCACCGTGTCTGTTGTTTTGTCTGTTTTTGTGTCTGTTTTGTGTGGGAGGTGTCTCGCTCCACCCCGTTCAACCGCCACCACCTCCCATTAACACGGTTGGCTACGCACGCTGCGAAAAACAAGTTCAGCATACACACAGCATACACACAGCATACATACAGCATACACACCACACAGCATACACACCACACAGCATACACACAGCATACACACAGCATACACACCACACAGCATACACACCACACAGCATACACACAGCATACACACCACACAGCATACACACCACACAGCATACACACAGCATACACACACCACACAGCATACACACACACATCAAACACATCTTCTTAGGTTTTTTCGGTAAAGTCACGTAGAAAGTAAAATAAAATAAAAACAAAAATCACGGAGAGAGAGGGGGAGTGGGGGGTCTGATACACATGATAGACAAAAGAACGAAAATGCCCATGTTTATACCAATGCTGGCTGAACAATGAAGAGAGTACTGTTAAAATAACTCTCTCCATTGTGTTGGCGTGTGCAGTAATTGGCCGCTTGCGCACAAGCGCTTCCACGTCCGTCGCCCACCCTTTGGCCTCGCCCCCCCCCCCGCCCCCCCCTCCCTCCCGATACGTTCCATTCATTGGCTACCATAGTCTGATGAGCTCCCCCTAAGTTTGTACCCATCATCATTTTCGTTCTTTTGTCTATCATGTGTATTAGACCTCCCCCTCCTCCTCTCTGCCCATTGTGTTGGCGGGTGCAGTGGCTGGCCGCTTGCGCACAATCGCTCCATTGTGTTGGCGTGTGCAGTAATTGGCCGCTTGGGCACAAGCGCTTCCACGTCCATCGCCCACCCTTTTGGCCTCGCCTCCCCTCCCTCCTGATACGTTCCTTTCATTGGCTACCATAGTCTGATGAGCTCCCCCCTCCCTCTCCCTCCCCCCTCAACTCGCTTTTAAGGGATTACATCTTGAATCATTGCCTCACTTGATACAGCTAATCTGGCTGTGACGGTCCCACCTGATGACGGAGACTTGTGTTGCCTCCGAAACGTCGTGATTTTTGTTTTTATTTTATTTTACTTTCTACGTGACTTTACCGAAAAAACCTAAGAAGATGATTCCTTGCAGTCACGAAAGCTTCAAATCTAGAATACATCAAACACACACCACACAGCATACACACAGCATACACACAGCATACACACCACACAGCATACACACCACACAGCATACACACAGCATACACACACCACACAGCACACCCACACAGCATACACACCACACAGCATACACACCACACAGCATACACACCACACAGCATACACACAGCATACACACAGCATACACACACCACACAGCCCACACACCACACAGCATACACACAGCATACACACCACACAGCATACACACAGCATACACACACACATCAAACACACACCACACAGCACACACACAGCATACACACAGCATACACACCACACAGCATACACACACCACAGCATACACACCACACAGCATACACACCACACAGCATACACACAGCACACACACAGCGCATCATACACACAGCTCCACAGATCACAACACTCATCCTTTCGCACACTACACGACTTTGGAATTCCCTCCCATCGCCGCTCTTCCAAATATCTTCAAATATCACCTTGCTCAAGGCAAGAGACGTGGAGCTTCCTAGCACCGTGAACGTTCATACTTTATCTATTTTATCTTTGTATTGTCATTTGTTTACCTCTCCTATACCTTACACTCCTATCGTGTTGTTGTGTTGTGTATTGTTGTTGTTGTTGTTATAACTTTCTGACCCGCCCCGACTGGGCGTCTGTGAAAAGGGGCTTCATTGCTTATCGGATTTCTTTAGGATAAATGCATAGTCTGATTCAAAGCAGATCGTGCCCTTTCTCCATCTGTATATTTCACTTTAATTGCATGTTCATGTTTCCGCAAATTAATATTAATATGAATGGATTTTTTAAAAAGTAAATTGTCAGAGCCAACTTTAGTTACGGGAAAACTCATTTGATGCCTCATTACAATGTGTTTGTGCATCGCTTTGTAGTTCTTCCGTAACGCGTTTGCCTTTTTCTCTCGTTTCTCTTCGTGGCCGTTTAATTCTTCTTTTTAAGTTCTCCGATGCATTTGTTTTCGACTGCTGTTCTTTAATAATTCTCAGTGCGCCAGGTCACTCCTGAAAAGATGACCCCTAAACCCTCCGGGTCTCTCCGTCTCTCGAGTGGTCCCACCTGGGTCTAAACCCCAAAACAAACGACCCACCAATTGTGTCGCGTTTCCCGTCGGGAGTGACATCGTGTGCCCGTGCGTGGCATTGGCGCCCACTGCTGGAAATCCTCGACTGAACACGAGAGGGGGGGAGGTAAAATATTAACCCGTAAAAACAAATTTTTTCACTATAAATCCTTTATATGCGTGGCGGCTAGAGTCCTCTCGTCCTCTGGCTTGAGATGGCTGCCACCTATGGGTCAGATGATTTCCTGCCACCATTAAGCAATTGGTAATTACATATAAAAAAAAAATCCTAAAAAGTGAAAAATTTTGGAAAAAAAAATTCACGAAAATAAATTGTCACGCACAACGAGTCTGTGTGCAAAATGTCAGCTCGATTGGATCACGGGAAGTGGGTTAAAAAACGACCGAAAGATTTGCACGGTCGTAAGCGCGCAAGAAAGCAAGCAAGCGAACTTAATATAAAGGATTTAAAAGAATGCGTCCACCATTCTCGACCCAATCGGTTTAGGAATCTACGTTATTTCCTTCCCATCTTGCAAACAAAAATATATAGAAACATTCCACGCGACAATCGTGTGTTCGTTCCCCAGTTTAATCATCCCGATCGCCCATCAGTCGTCACGTCACGAGGCGAAGAATCTCACACAGCGGTGCAGGATGAGACGTCGCCACGGCGGAGGAGTAAGGGGCCGTCCATAAATGATGTCACGCACCTAGGGGGGGGGGGGGTTCAGACATTTGTGACGATGTGTGACGAGGGGGGGGGGGGGTTGAGAAATGTGACGTCACATCAAAATGCGCAACTTTAAATAAATATAGACAACACGTTCTACTTAATTAAATAAACTTTTTAATAAATGTTTTCTCCTGCAACATCAGAGTGCAGCGCCACATTAAATACGCACTACAATGACAATAGTTGAAAGCGATTTGAAGCATGTTTTATTTTGGGGGGGGGGGGCAGAGCTTTGCGACGTCATATTTGAGGGGGGGGGGGTCTGACTTTTTGTGACGCCGTGTGACGAAGGGGGGGGGGGGTGGAGATAAAAAAAATCGTCTAAAATCGCGTGACGTCATTTATGGACGGGCCCCTAAACGCCTTTCTGTACCCTCTCGATGCAGAGGGTTTCCCTGTTCGCAACTTCTTGCCGGCGTCGCGGACACCGTTGGCGAGCCAAGCTCATGGCCATGTGCTCGTGGCCATGTGCTCGTGTATGTCGGGTTCAGTATCGCAAGCGAGAGACACCGCATTCAGAAGGTGTTTGTCTGCCTCCGATTGTAAGGCAAGTCCACCATGCACGCTTCCACAACGGAGTGCTACTTCGCACCGCAAGTGACATCGCACTGTGTTGGCCAAGTCACTGGTTCTTTACTGCAACCTCAATTCTAGATTTGAAGCTTTCGTGACTGCAAGGATTCATATTCTTAGGTTTTTTCGGTAAAGTCACGTGACTTTACCGAAAAAAACCTAAGAATATGCAACCTCAATGTTAATACATACATAATAGAGGTTGTTTGGGTTAGATCGCGTAAATTTATAAACGTGTCGTTAAACCCGCCACCACCCGACACAGCCAACTAGTAAGGGTTGTCACGTAAACAGAACGTGGCCAATTCGTCACTAGTACAGCACCACCGGTGTGTTGGAGAGCCAAGCCACAACATTTACAATCTGAGTACGACGTTTCGCCAGTAATTACAACTAGCTTCATCAGGCGATAACCAGATTCGTGGATAAATTCTCCTGTTTCGCTCCTTAATAAATGCATAGGTTTGATGAAACACAAAGTAGTTGTACTTACGCGCCCGTGCTGAATTTGCGTTTCGATTATTCACTTTCCAAAAAAATCATCTGTCCATGTCTCGCGCCCCCTGAAAGGACATCCCGCACCCCCAAGGGGTTGCCTGCACAACCAGGATTAAGAAGACGAAGAACCACTGCTCTGAGCAGTAGCGACCAATTACTCGCTGGCGCTTTCCCAGATCAGGCCACCTTTTGCATTTAGAATGGGCAACGGTGGCGGATCTGCCCCCAATCATTCGGGTAATGGGGACGCTACCTACACTGGTCATAAACAAATTTACAAAAATCTGGCCTGGACTTTTGCAGCTGTTTTAGACTAATTTCAGGGTGCTGATTCTAAATCTGATCTCAGATTTGCTCTATCACATCTCATTTTATGCTATAGGCATACCCCATTTTCATTGATTTTACCCGAAATTAACTCTGTCACTTATGATTGCAAGTTGTTGCGAGTCAGTGACTGCTTTAGTGTTACAATATGGTGCTGTATTTTTTAGGATAGTGTGTTTATAATATAATTGTATGTAGATATCCACATCTATTTAATATTTTTCTTCTGCAGTTTTTATTGAAAATGCAATATTTGATATCTCAAAAACATGATGTGATAGACCAAAGCTGATGCCAGATTTGGGAATCAGCACCCCAAAATTACCTTATAACCGTTGGAATACCTTATGCCAGAACAAGTGTGTTGACCAGTGTTATCGGCCACGTTCGTATGATTCACGCCCGGTGCCCAACCGCCACAATGCTGACTCTATATTCTAACTGGCTACTTCAATAGCATGGCAACGAAATGAAAAACTTCGATCAACAAACTTATTGTTTTAGATTTGAAGCTTTCGTGACTGCAAGGTAAAGTCACGTAGGTACAAATAAATAATTAAAATAATAGAAATAATAATAGAAATAAAATTCTAAATCACGACGTTTCAGAGGCAACACAAGTCTCCGTCATCAGGTGGGACCGTCACAGCTAAATTTACTGTATCAAGTGAGGCAAAATTCCAAGAGACAAGCTCTTCAATACAAGTTAAGGGGGAGGGGGGAGGGGCTTATCTGAATGTGGTAGCCAATGAATGGAACGTGTTGGGGGGGGGGGAGAGTATAAACTTATTGTGACCTCCCACCCCTCCCCCCCCCCGGGGCGTCCCAACACCCCCTGTGACGAGGCACACCCTGACACCACAGGACCCCCGCTGGGTGCTCCGTGACCTTACCTGTCACACCACTCGTCACCATCACGACCTTCTATGGTGGCCTCGCAGGCAACCTACGACCACAGCTTAGGTTTGTTTGTTGTTGTTGTTCTCTCGGAGGATGTAGAACGCAGCAATCGCAGGCCACCACTTTTTTCTCAGTCGCAGTCACCACAACGAGCACGCCCAGGGGTGTAAGACCGCACCGTTAACGGCGGCACGGGTCCTGAAATGGACAGCACCAAGTTCGTTCGGCGCATGGTGGGGGCTGGCTGCAACGCATGGCACCGCTCCTCTTCCGCCACAGGAGGACGCTAGAAACAGCCTCGCCATCCGGTGGCGAGGTGTCTACTACCTCGCCTCGTAATACAGGGAGGTCGCGGGATCGACCTTGACCCCGACGATGCCTGCTGCATATGTGGAGTTTGCGTCTGCTTGCCGTGGTCGCGTAAGATTTTTCTCCGGGTCCTCCAGTTTTCCCTCCACACGTAGACACACGCGTTTCGAGTAGTTGGCTGCTATAAAGTCCCATGCGACAAACCACTTCGCGGAGCTATAATTGGCGGCAATTTCGCGTCTGTAAACGAGCAATATAGCTCAGTGGGCTTTACCTGGAAAAAAAAATGTTTTAATGAATTCACGACCCTGGTGTGCTGTGGACAACCCCACTTTTAGAATTATACGACAGCCCAGTGATGCCAATGCCACCACTTGCAGAAGTCAGACGATCTCCACCGGTCACTTTATACAGATTGCTTCAATAAAATGTTCACACTTATATGGGACTATCGTCTTTAATGGGAAATAACGGATAATAGGCTGTAACGTGATGACAAATGCATGTTAATAGTTTCACAAAGTCAAAAGGGTCTCGACTTGTTCGCCATCGTTGTCAACACGTGTCTGGAATCTTCTCCAGGTGGTCTCCAGAGCCCGGAAGCAGCACGTTTATTGCGGTATTGTTGACATTTTGTTACGTAAAAAAAAGAAATGTTAAGTAAAAAATAAAATAGTTTAGTGTTCTGCTCGTGCCGTGCCACGACAATCGTTTTCTTTTAGCCAGTGCCGGACACTTGGCGATGTTGATGATGATGATGTGAGGTCATCTACAGTCCAATGAGACGTCACACCCCTGTGATGATGACGTCCCCTCGCCATTCGGGTCGTGTGTGAAGGCGGAGAGTATATTCATTTATCGTTGTGTATATGTAATGTCTCTACTCTTTGGTTCTTTCGGTAAAGTCACGTAGAAAATCTAATCAAATTATAATAGAATACGACGTTTCGGTTGCAACACAAGCAACCATCATCAGGTAAGAATGAATGATAAAACGCAGACACGGGAACAGCATAGGCAGACACATGGAGAGAGAGACACACACACAGACACACAGAGAGAGACACAGAGAGAGACACACACAAAGACACACAGTGAGAGACACACACAAAGACACACAGAGAGAGACACACACAGACACACAGAGAGAGACACACACAAAGACACACCGATAGAGACACACACAAAGACACACAGAGAGAGAGACATGCACAAAGACACGTCCAGCGAGACACACACCAAGACAAACAGAAGGACAAGGACTCTGTACCGAGGCCTTAAATAGAGAGAGGGGGGAGGGGCCGGAGCAGAGAGAGAGGACTGGGGAAGCGGGACCAGCGGACAGACGAGGGGACAAGGAGGGAGCAGTGTGGAATTCCGTACCACAGTTTGCCGGAAGAGAGACAATGATTTAGAGCAAGAAAATCGAAAGTTTGAGAAAGCAAAATTCAATTTCGATTTAAAGCTTTCGTGACTGCAGGGATTCATCTTCTTGGTTCTTTCGGTAAAGTCACGTAGAATGGAAATAATAAAATAATAAAAATAAAACATAATAAAATAATTCTCACGACGTTTCGGCCACAGATCTGTTCTCCACCTGAGGACGGCTGCTTGCGTTGTGGCTGAAACGTCGTGATAATTATTTTATTATGTTTTATTTGTATTATTTTATTATTTCTATTCTACGTGACTTTACCGAAATAACCAAGAAGAAGAAAGCAAATTTAGTAAAATTAAGAATGCAATTTTACATGTAATGTATATGGAATTTCTTTTTGCGCCGTACGTAGCCAAACGCGTTCATCGGAGGTGCGGGTGTAGTACGAATTCTGTCACCGCTGGGAGTCGGATGATCGCTTGCATGCTGGCACTGCCCTCTGCTGGACACCACGGCCAAGTTTCTCAGGTTTTATAAAACAATGTTAAATTTTTTGTAAGTGTTCATTGCTAGATATTGTTCTATATGTTCGGCAAACCGGTAACCGCTATTTTTGTGCGGGTGTTTTTTGTTCACGCGGTTAACTAGCAATGTAACCGCCCACCCCCCCCACGCCCTAACCATAATTGTAACAACTCCTATCTCTCCGACTTCTAACTGGAACGCCAGTGGCTCTTCTCCGTCGTAAAAAAAAACAGGAATGATGCTTCGCCACTCGTAAAGAAAAAAAATACTTCCAAAAAAACTGCACTTTATTTACAGACGGAGGCGACTGAACGCCTCATTGCAAAGTAACAACAACAGCAGCAGCGACAAACACAGCAGCACGATTCCTAGCAGACACCGAATTCCCACTGAAGCCCCGGCTCGCAACCAACGGTTAAATAGAATGCCAAAACACACACACACACGCGCTTCAATATAACTCGAGGCCCGACATTTAAACAACAACAAAGTACACTCCTGACGTGGGGAGGAGTAGTGGCGCTGTGGTTAGCGCGCCACGCCGCGCTGTGATAAGGGGCCGTCCATAAATGACGTCACTCGATTTTGGATGATTTTTTACCCCCCCCCCTCTTCACGCGACGTCACAAAAAGTCAGACCCCCCCCTCAAATATGACGTCACAAAGCTCTGCCCCCACCCCCCCAAAAATAAAACGTGCTTCAAATCGCTTTAAACTATTGTCGTTGTAGTGCGTATTTAATGTGTCGCTGCACTCTGATGTTGTAGGAGAAAACATTTAGTAAAAAGTATATTTAATGAAGTAGAACGTGTTGTCTATATTTATTTAAAGTTGCGCATTTTGATGTGACGTCACATTTCTCAACCCACCCCCCCTCGGCACACATCGTCATAAATGTCTGACCCCCCCCCAGGTGCGTGACGTCATTTATGAACGGCCCCTTTAACACCCGAGAAGAGTCGAGATATGTGGACAGGTCCTCGAGGGCTGCCAACCACACCACCTCTCCCTCCCCCCACCCCGCTCGCCCTTCCCGACATCAAACCGCACCGGCCGGCGTGGTGAAGTATGATAAACACAACGCAAAAAAACAGCCTCGTGACTGACAGCGTGGGAAGGAGAAGGGCCTTTGCCCAATCGTGACTTCACAAAGAAAGCGAAGTGAATTATATTATTATATTATTATAATTCTCGTCGTCGTGAAGAGCGCTGAGCTTCGTGCAGTCAAAATTGTAAAATCTCACGCGGTCAACAACTGCGTCGGAATTGAGTCGGGTTTCGTTGGTTGTTGGTCAAATTATTCCTTTTCTTACGAAAGCTCGAGCGAGTCTCGAGACGTCGTGTTTTTTCAGGACGGCTCCGCGATTGAACTGCATTAGTGTCGCTTTCAAGGGGGGAAAGCAACGGCGCTCACGAGGTGATGACGCTCATGATAATAATAATTAATATTTATTTTCACTAATGTCTCAAGGCGCCTTGTAAGAATCAGGAAAGGCCAAGAGAAACAGAGAAGCTAAATATAAAAAAAAATCTGACTCACGGTGTTCTAAGACGATACTTAAAGTATGGGGCCGTCCATAAATGACGTCACAAAGCTCTGCCTCCCCCAAAACCACTAACAATTAGTGTTGTTATAACAATTTTATATTTATTTAAAGTTGTGCATTTTCATGTGACGTCACATCTCTAACCCCCCCCCCACCCCCTCGTCACACATCGTCACAAATGTCTGACCCCCTCCCCTAGGTGTGTGACGTCATTTATGGACGGCCCCTATGCTCCCTAACTCGCAAGGATTTAGCCTTGTCCGCAAAATGTACGGATCTTTGAACGTCATCCCCTCCTCGCGTGTTCATTCGTCACGCGTAGTCAGCGAGGGGCCGTTGTGCCAAACGTGCGACCTCTTACGTTGAGGCTATTTGGATTACAGAATTTAGCTGCGAGAAATGTCCAAGTGATAAGCCACCTTGTTGAGCCATCATTTTGTGGCCAGGTCGCTTTTGAAAAATAAGTTAATACCTCAGTGTTGTATTTGTATGTGTTTGGGTGATTTAGTTAAAAAATAAAATAAATGAAAAAACAACTACATTTTTTTTCATTTATTTTATTTTTTACCTATGTGACTTTACCGAAAAAAACAGTCACGAAAACTTCACATCTAGAATTTGGGTGATTTGTGTACCACTCTTGTACTTGGCACTCCTAGCGTGTCTGTGTTCTGTTTGTTGTTGTGCCGTTCTGACCCCTTCCCAGACCCCTACCGGACATCCGTGACAAGAAACAGCTTCACAGGCTCATCGGATTCATCCTGCAACATACATACATCATTCTCATTCTCTCGACAGCATTCGCATCAACTGCCCTCTGCTGCCACACGTCGCGGCGTGCTCTCGAGTGCTTTGCTTGATCCACTGATCACGTGGGGCGACCACGACGGCGGGTGCCCATTCCTTTGAGGGTCGCAGTCCATCAACTTCGAACGTCAATCTCGCACCAACAGCAACGCAGCGAGCGCAATGTGCCGCTGCAGTTTACGCACCGAGACGGGGCGACATCGGTCCAAAAAACGACGACCCGTCTAGCGTCCCTCGAACTGAGCTCTCGATCGCAGAGGGCGGCCGCCGGGTCTGCAGATGCGACGGCGACATTTCTGACGAAGTCGAGCCATCGGACGCCCGAGATAGGCGTCATTGGCGTCTTTCGAATCGCGTGCTGAAGGACTGCGGCCGATCCAAATCGTCTTGCAAGCAATGTCCAGGCCGTATTAAAGCACGCGGTGTGGTTTTAACTCTTTGCGAAGTAGCGCGCGGATTGTAACTGGAACTGCGATTGGACGGAACACGTGACGTGCGGTTAATCTCGACTTTAATTCTCAGTCGCATGCGTCCTACCCATTAAGCACGCCAACGTTGGGCTAACGTTGACACGTGGCTGGAAGCGCCGAACCAACTTTGGGCCAACGTTGAGTCAACGTTGCGTGTTTACTGGGTCAATGTTTGTCTTCGACAAAATATACAGCGGCGTGTGGATTCTAATCCTGCTCGCGAACAGGACGAACCTTTTAACGAGACGGGTGCACGTTTGATTCATTCCCTCGATTTTTCCAAAGAACATTTATTCAAATAGACATAAATTTATTGACATTTAATTTTTAATTGAAAAAAAGCCCTGTGTGTGTTTGTGGGGAGTGGTGGTGTCGCGGTTAGCGCAGCCCGCTACGAATTCGGCGACCCAAGTTCCGATTCCAGCTGACGATCAATACCGGTGACGATTATCTTAATCGGGTCTTGGACCTCCCCTAGGTCGACTCAGCCTCAAATGAGTACCTGGTGCGGTGTGTAGTTAACATCGCCACTGGGGAGACAAAGGTGGTCGTGCGTGGTGCTGGCCACCCACCCCCTCGTGTGCCGTGCCGGCCATCATCGGTACTTGCTAACAGCACTTGCCCCAACGGTCTATTAAAGCTACACGGGGGATATTCTTTCTTTGCTGGGGAGCGGTGGCGCTGTGATTAACGCACTGACGACCATCTCAGCATCCCATGGCTATCAGCGGTGGCGAACATCCGAGCCGATCCTACGTCTCCCAAGGCCTTACATTATTACCTCCTTGGCGTGTAAACGTCAGCACTGGGGAGGGAAAGGCGTCCGGGGGCGTGATGCTTCTCACACCTCCCCCTATTGAGTCGGGTTTCGCCTTAATAGGTGCTCGCGAACGGCACTTTGTACCCACAGACTGCAAGGGCTACAAGGCGAATCTTAGTGTGCGTGTGCACGTGCATGTGTGCAGTGCCGGATTAAGCTAGTGCGGGGCCTGTAGCATATGTTATCAAGGGGCCCTAAGTAAAAAATAAAACCACATAAATATTAAAACACACATTTTTTACTTGCATAGTAAAGTAATTGTATTTTCTCATTTGCTATACAGCCAGATAATACGACAAATCGCTAACCTTAACCACCCAGCCGTTCATAAAAGTTGAAGGCAGTATAGTACTATAGTAATAGAGCAAGTGCAGAATCACTGAACCGGAATTGACAGCTTGAAAGCATTTAGCGCGGGGCCCTTGAAAGTGTGGGGCCCATAGCATATGCTACTTTAGCTACTAGGATAATCCGGCACTGCATGTGTGCACGCGCTTCGTCTTGTAGAGGAACCAACACACAAGCGGTGCAGCAATTGCATGACCAACAAAAGCTCTCGGCCTTGCTCAGACCACGAGCTCAAAAGAACTGGACGCGTCGCCATTTTGTCATTTAGAAGCAGCGATTGGAAGGGCCGAGAGAATGTGGCCATCCCGACAACGGGCAGCCGTTGAAACAGAGACACAAAAACTTGCAGACAGATCAATGTTTGCTGCTGCAATACGCAGCTGGGATCCCCATAATATGGTGAGGACTGGCACCCTTACGCTATGGGGAGCCCGTTAGCCGTTTCCTGAAGGCAACAGTCACTCAGATGACCTGTTTGTGACCCAACAGGAAATGTTCCCTTGCAGCCAATGATGCCTCCAGTGTGACTGTGCGGTCAGTTTAGCACAACTCCATGTTGCAGGCCACGCTCACTGACGCCTGCTGTATGTTTGGAGTTTGCACGTACTCTCTCCCTCACCGTGGTCGCGTGGAATTTTCTCCAGCTCCTGCGGTTTTTCCCTCCTACATTGTGAATCACGCGATTAGCACGTACGGTGCGAAATAAGTTCAACATATATACATTTGGCTGCTAGGAATTTCCACGTGACAAGCCACTTCGTTGACCTATCATTTGTGGCCAGGTGGCTTCTGAAAATGAGCTATAAAGCTCAGTGGGCCCTACCTGGTAAAATAAAAATTAGATAGTTTAATAGAAAATAAAAATGCGTCGTTAACTTGTTACTATTATACAGGGTCACGTCTGCCGTGGAGATGGAACAATGAAATTAGGCTGTGTGTAGGTGTTAGGTGGATTCCTATTCTGTACAATTGCAGGACCGATGATTTTGATTTGGGGTGCTATACCCCCACCCCCGCCCCCTTCTTCTTCTCCACCCCCCTTCCGCCGCCACCACCATCTCCTCTTCAACAGCTGGAGAACTCCGACTCGGACGTGACGGAGGTGACGCGGCCACGCTGGTAGTGGGCGCTGACGCTCGCCGGGTACCGCGCGATCACGTGCACCCCCCCTCCGCCGCCGCCGCCACTGCCACCGCCGGCCTTGCGCGAGGAGCGCAAGTGCTTGAGCAGCCGGCCCAGGCGGCGCTTGAACTTCTCCCCGATGAAGGCGTAGAGCACGGGGATGAGGCAGCAGTGAGCGAAGCCCAGGCCCTCCGTGACGGCGAGCGCCCGGGCCAGCGTCTCCTCGAGGGCGCACGACCGCGCCGCCGCCGCCTCCGACCCCGCGTCCGTGCCGTCCTGCGACCGCTGCTCGGCGCCTGGAGCGCCGACGCCGAGGCGCGCCAGCGTGTCGGCCATCACCACCGCGTTGTAGGGCAGCCAGAAGACGAAGAAGACGGCGACGATGGCGACGGTCACCCGCACGGCCTTGCGGCGCTCGTGCACCTGCGAGCGCGACAGCCGGCGGATGATGCTGCAGTAGCAGAAGAGCATGACGGCGCCGGGCGCCACGAAGGCGAGCAGCAGGTGCTTGGCCCGCAGCGCGGCTTGCCACGCGGCCGCCTGCCCCTCGGGGTAGACGTGCTCGCAGCGGCTGGCGCCGCTCAGCGGGTCCACGGTGACGGCGCCGAACGCGAAGTCGGGGGCCGTGAGCGCCAGCGAGAAGAGCCAGACGAGGGCGCAGGCGCGCGAGCCCCGCGCGGCCGCCGCGGCCGCCCCGGCGCGGTTCCCGTCGCGGCGCGCCGTCGTGGCGTGCACGATGGCGCGGTAGCGGTCGACGCCGATGCACGCCAGCAGCAGGATGCTGCAGCTGAGGTTGAGGGTGTGCACCGCGTGCACCGTGCGGCACAGCGCCGTGCCCAGCCGCCAGCGCGCCGTCGCGTTCACCGCCACGAAGGGCAGCGTGGCGACGAACAGGAGGTCGGCGGCCGCCAGGTTCAGGAGGAAGCGGTCGGCGGCGGTGGGCTGCCCGCGGGAGGAGCGCGGCCGCAGGGTGAGCACCACGGCGACGAGCGCGTTACCCGCCAGGCCCAGGAGGCACACCGCCGAGTAGGCGGCCACGAGGAAGTTGCGCTGGAAGAGCCACGTGGCCGAGAGGTCGCAGCCGGCGTCGTGCGGGGCGGTGGCGTTCTCCTCGTAGTCCAGGCCTCCCAGCCACGAGAGGTTCACGTTCAGGTTGAAGGGCTCCAGATCGTCAGACTCCATTGCCTAGAGCAGAAATGGGGGAGGGGGGGGGGTCCAAAATAACAAGAAGAGACATTTTTGTTGTCGAATTCGGTGAACAAAAAACATGTTTTGAGAGCCGCAGTGCAGTGTGGTGAATACGAGGCGGTGCTGAATGAATTACATCACGGAGCAGTCCTTGAAGAGCCGCAGATTGCCGCCCGCTGGCCTAGGGGTTGCGGAGGAGGATGTGGGGTGGTGGTGGTGGTCGTGGTGGTGGAGAGCGGGAGTGCAGTGGTTAGCGCGCTGCTCACCTCCGATTAGCACGATTGGCGAAAGAAAATCAACATACCTACATACAGGCGCTACGAAACGGGTTCGATTCCCACTCATGGCCACCACCGGTGACTATAATTATCTGAACCGGTCCTGGGCCTCCACTAGGTCGACTCAGCCTCAAATGAGTGCCTGGTGCGATGTGCAAACGTCACCACTGGGGAGACAAAGGCGGCCGGGCGTGGTGCTGGCCAACCACCTTCTTCGTGTGCCGTGCCGGTCATCATCGGTACTCGCTAAAGGCACTTGCCCCAACAGTCTGTTGAGGCTATACGGGGGATCTTTGTGTCTTTAGTGGTCGTGGTGGTGGTGGCGGTGGTGGCGGACATCTGTAAACATTCTCCGAAGCACATCCAGGGTCGGATTAACCCATGGGCTCATAAGGCATATTTTGTAGGCCAATTCAATCCATGTTGATGGAACAGGCTCACCTCCTGCTTAGCTCCCCAGATAATAATAATAATGCAATTTATAACGCGCGCAAAGTTGCGGACGTAACGGCCACAACTCAGAGTCGCTCGAAAGCACGTGGTTATAGAGGTGAGTTTTTAAGTCTCTCTTGAAGGAGGCGATTGAAGTGATGCTGCGAATGTGCAGAGGGGTGATGGCGTTCCAGACTGTTGGGGCTGCCACCGAGAAGCGGCGCATAGACGCGACCATCCTGGATCTTGGTATCAAGAGGAGGTCGTGAGTCGCGCTGCGCAGGCATCTGCCGTGTGCTGAGCTGCAAGTCGTCAATAATGAAGAAAGGTACGGCGGGCAGGCAGATGTGAAGGCGCGGTGGCAGAGGTTTGGCCCACGCGGTTCATCGTGGCCATGACGGATACAATGAGCCGGCATCGCGTTGCAATCTGGCTTCAAAATTCGGGTTTTGGCCACCGGCGATTAAAATCGGGGGTCTCACGTGGAGAGCGGTGATGGCCTCGGGCCTGCCCGCCAATGATCGTCACGCCGAAAGAAAAGAAAACAAGAAGAAGAAAAAAAACTCCTTCGCGTAAAATCGATATTTTTTCTTTTCTTTTTTTACTTAATTCTGAGAAATAACAGGCTTGGGAAACGCCACATCACAACGGCATGCGGCCTTGGGGGACGAAGCTGATAGCGTAAGATTCGTTATCGTCAACGTTTCGGATATACGGAGGCTTGGGCTGCCAACCGCCACCGCCACAGCGTAACGGTCGCACTGTACGGCTCTGCGATGTGCGGCTCGGGGTGCCGTGCGCCGCGCGAACTCGATCGAGCTCCTGAATAAGCCCCTAGCACGTGGCAGCAAAAACGTCGGACACAGTGTCGTCAACACGATGTCCGACGTTTTGCTCCATGCGGCAGCAGCCACGCCGGTAAGCTGGCACTAATGACAATTGCCCAGGCTTTACAGTCCTCTATATTGCGGTGTTAGTTAACCATCTAATGAGGACCCGGAGCACACGGAGAAAACCCACGCGTGCGAGGGAGCAACACTCTATCCCATGCAGATTTGAAACAGACGGCGAAGAGTCCACTTGCTGTACCGCCTTCTCCTGGCGAGCCGGGGGGTGTCTCTCGTCCTCGACGCCCACGGGAAAGGAGTTTCGCCACATTAGTGTGTGGTGGTGATCCGCCAACCCTCGCCGCTGCCTCCTATTATCACGGTTGGCAGGGTACGGTGCGAAAGAAGTTGAACGTACGTACAAACGCAGTGCTGGATCACAGGCAGCCACGCCCTCTGCGTTCACAATCCCAGCAGTCTGTGTCCCCCCCTGTGCCCAATCACGATTCACTTCATTTTCCTCTTCTGGCCCCCTTACACTGGAACGAGCTGCCCCTCCACGTCAATCACTCAGCATCACTCTCCGTGTTTCGTTCTACTCTGAAGACACTCGCTTACTTGCCATCCTCTTCCCCCCCCTCCCGTCCCTATCATTAACACCGTCCATCACTCACTCATCATCAACCACTCATTTTACTGGTAGGAACCTCCTGGTTACACCAGCCCACAGGAGATTATTGTGTCCGTCGTGCAGGGAGGGGCTGGGTGGGGAGGGAAGGGCTGGATGGGGAGGGGAGGGGAGGGTGGGGAGGGTGTGGAGGGTGGGGCTGGGTGGGGAGGGGAGAGTGGGGAGGGGCTGGGTGGTGAGGAGCTGGGTGGGAAGGGTGGGGAGGGGCTGGGTGGGGAGGGTGGGGCTGGGTGGGGGGTGGGAGGGGTGGGGCTGGGTGGGGAGGGGCTGGTCACCCCGTGGTGCCCTTATAAAACTCAACGTTTAACCTACTCACGCCGGCTTGTGCCCGCCCGCACAGTCGGGCATATTTGCGGAATACACCACGCCGCCGTTGACCCTGGCCATTGACCGAGCAACCCAACGTTCCTACCAGCTCCCTCCGCAGGAATGTGTTCACTTTCATCACCATTCGTGTTCACGCATCATCATCATCACCATCATCACATTCATCACGCACGTGCGCGCGTGGAAATTCTTACGCGCCGTACGCAGCCAACTGTGCGAAAGACAACAACACTAAAGCTGCAATTCTTCTCGTCGACTCATCTCATCCCACTGCTGCTGGACAAGGCGCTATATACATTTTAAATTAGAAGACCCCCCCCCCCCACACACAAGGTGAGGCGCAAGATCGTGAGGGGTCATGGAGGCGAAAGCAGATGACGTCACACCTCGTCCACGTCGCTTCTGCCAGTGCCTGGAGTGGTTGCGAAAGTTGATAGCATTCGCAGTAATCGGGTCATCGTGAAAGACCCAACGCAGACGATCCCTGGGTTTAATCTTCCACGAAGTTCACGGTCCACCCTGAACTGCACGAACCGTGGCGGCGGATGTGAATACCTGATGCGCAAATGTGCAGCTAAGAACTCTCCTACTGCAGTGTGCGTCGGTGGTCATCCGGCTGCCCGATCCACACACACGAGGGAGACATCACAGCGAGAACACTCAGCTGCTCATGGCGCGGTTATTTGTGGCTTGACCACCTGGACGTGAAATCGCGGTTTGTTGCTCTGCATCCACACCAGCCGTAAGAAAGAAGAAGCAGATTGAGGTCGGGTAATCGTAATGAGGATTCCTTGTTAGGATCACAGCGATGCTGCTGCTGCTGTCCGTCAGTCGGGGTCACATTTTGCCCTGGACCGCAATTGCACCTCTGCAGGAACTGTTGATAGGGGTTTTGTTTTTTTTATTAACTTTTTAATTTCTTTTTTTACGGATTAACAAAAAGGCCGCGTGTTTTGAACTCCGTGTTCAGTGCGTCGCTTGAAACCCTCGCGGTCTCCCACCAGGGCCGGATTGAGGCACGGGAGCTTTAGGGTTGGCTGTTACTATCTCTGTATGTCACCAATGTAATGTTTGTAGACCCCTTCATTTCGTGTCCTCGCCTTCCATACTCCAGGTAACTTATTTCACATATTGTATAAAGATATTTAGGCTCGCTGGTCTCGTCATGAAACTGCAATGAAAAAGCACCAGGGGAGGCAGCTATCACATCTGCCTCACTGAGGGGGACGTGTCTAACACGCCCCCCTCAGTGAGGACACGCCCCCTCAGTGAGGACACGCCCCCTCAGTGTGTGAATCTGGCTCTGACACGAGCCAATGCCTCCCCAGCCATTGACCTCACCGCACGTCACTGGTTTAGAGTGTTTAGCTGGGATACATTTACACATGATATGCCACTTCGTTGAGCTATCATTTGTAGCCAGGTCGCTTCTGAAGAAGAGCTACGTGGCTCAGTGGGCCCTTACCTGGTGAAATAAATAAAACTAGTTTAAAAGATGAACTACTACTATCTTTTTTGAATTTCAGAATTTGTTTTGTGGTAGGAGGAAACGAGTGAGGCTGGATACAACCTACACACGTGGGGCCGTACCTGGTGAAATAACAAAGAGTTTATAGTTTAGGATGAAAAAGAGTGTATAGTTTAGGAATAGGTTTCAGAGGAGCCAAGCCAACAGCCAGCCAGGAAACTCGATGCATAGATGATCTCTTATAGTAGTAGTAGGATGGTTCAGACGGTGACATAGACAAAAATACGCAGACTAAGGAGTTGATGGCGCGTGGGATATAAAAAGTTAAAAAGGTAATATAATATTTTCGACTTTTTAACTCTGTGCTACCACCGCAGTGTTCCCTCGAACCTGATGAGCGGGAAGGCACCAGCAGCTACGCGGTCAGCTGGTAATTTCCCAAGCTCTGCAGTCCTCGATCCATTCATATTTTTTCACCAAATAAGGCGCGTTTATAAGTGTGGCAGGAAACCGGAGCACCCGGAGAAAACCCACATGTGCGAGAAGCGCGGGAGGGGGGTAACTCTATCGAGTCCACATTTGCCGTACTGCATTCTGTAAGCGAGCCCGCGGGTAGGAGAGTTTCACAACATTCGTGCGGTGATCCACCAACCGTTGCTGCTGCCTCCACAGCGCTGGATCGCTGGCAGCCGCTTGGTGCGGAGTGGCCGCCGCCTGGTGAGATGATTGATAGACGACGACGATGGTGATGGCGATAACGACGATGTGTGTTTTGGTTGGGGCGCGGACGTAAAGCGGAGGTCATGTTTCTAATAATCCTCGTTATTTTACTCGTAATAACAACAACAACAATGTGACCTCGTGCAATGCTCTCCGCCATGACCACAATAACAAGGCAAACCCCCGTGGCGAGTTTCCTCTTTGCGTTCAGCAACCAGGGTCGAGCGATAACATCGACACGATGAAAACAACACGGCCGCGAGTACTAAACTCTCAACTATGTTCTTTCATTTACCGGGTAAGGCCCACTGAGCGATGTGGCGAGCTCTTTTTCAGAAGCGACCAGGCCACAAACCGTAGCCGGAGTGGCTTGTGACGTGGTTTAGAAACGCGCGTTTTGAGTGTTTGTCTGCTGCCCGCAAACGTCCACGTGATGACGATCAGCCACTTTATTGAGCTGCCGTTTGTGACAGCCAGGTCGTTTCTGAAAGAGAGCGCTACGTGTGGCGTTGATTTTAAATGCGGAGGGGGAAACCCCGGAGGAGCCGGAAAAAAATGCCACGCGACCACGTGGACAGTGGAAATGCAAACTCCAAATTTAAAAGGCGTCACGGTCGGGATGGAACCCACGATCTCCTGTATACCAGGCGAGGAAGTTAACATCTCCTAGCCACCGCGACTTGGTGTGGTTATCGCTGCATCGCGAGATTGTGAAAGATAGCGGGCGGCTTGTCGAGAGGGCCTCACCCAGCAGTGGATTGACCATGACCGCAGCTGCCGATGATGATGATGATGAATGCATTCGTCATTCAAATAAGAGTACACGTATTATTGCACGCTTGATTATCCAGGAAAGAAGTCTCACTGAGTCTCAGGACTCTTGTTTTCAGGAGGGTCCTGACAAGTCTTCGCAGTCGAGGGGAGGTGGCAATGCTTGTTGCCGCTCGCCACTGGTGTTAGCCGTGACTGGGAATCAAACTCATGCGTACGGTTTCATGGCGGATCGTGCATAAAATACTGAGACGGGTCACTCCGTCCCCGCTGTGTGAATTCCATTTGGGGGGGGGGGGTGGGAAATAAGAAAAAAATCAGCTGCAAAAACGTTCTTCACACGAGGTTAGTTAGCAAATTATTGGGTTTTGCGTTTCAAAAGCATGGGAGCGGGGTAGCAAGGGGCGGGGCGGGCGAGGGGGCAGGCGGGGGCACTAGGGGTGAAGAGATGGGCTGAGCCATGGACTCCGAGTTGCATTACCGGTCACGGCTAACATCAGGGGCGAGCGTGAGCCGGTCCTACGCACCAACATCAACCACACCCCCAACCGCGTCATCACGTTGGTGTTTGTTGTTGGAACGTTCGGACCCGCCCCTACCGGAGATCTGTGAAAAGAGCTTTATAGCTCATCTGATTCCTCCAGTATGAATACGTATTCTATTAAAAAAATAATGTTTTTATTTTACCAGTTACGAGACACTTTTTCAGACGCGACCTGCCCACAAATGATAGCTCGACCACGTGGCTTATCACGTGGAAATGTACAGCATTTAAATACTCTTAAACGCGTGATTTAGATTCTAAATGCGGAGAAAATTCACGCGACCACGGGGAGAACATGCAAACTCCAAATATACAGCGGGCGTCAGGGCTCGGGCACGAACCCACGGTCTCGTGTAGACTCGGCGAGGTAGTTAACATCTCGCCACCGTGGCGATTCTGATCAGTCCGCACTAACCAGCTTGGTAAATTCTAGATTTGAAGCTTTCGTGACTGCAAGGATTCATATTCTTAGTTATTTCGGTAAAGTCACGTAGGTAAAAAATGAAATTAAAATTAATAAAAATAAAACAATAAAATCACGACGTTTCGGAGGCAACACAAGTCTCCGTCATCAGGTGGGACCGTGCAGCAAATCTGGCTGTGACGGTCCCACCTGATGACGGAGACTTGTGTTGCCTCCGAAACGTCGTGATTTTATTGTTTTATTTTTATTAATTTTAATTTCATTTTTTACCTACGTGACTTTACCGAAAGAACTAAGAGTACAGCTTGGTAAACTCCAGCCACTCAACCCCACCATGACAAACGGTGGCCCGGGGAGGCCTTTGTCCAGCAGTGGATTGATCAGGGACTGATCAGGGTTATTATTAATTATTGACGAGTAGATCGTGGGTTGCGGGCGGTGAAGGTCGGGACACCACGGGACCACTTCGCCACTCGTCGCGGTGTGGACGTCGTTTGGGGCCGTCCATAAATGACGTCACGCGATATTAGACGATTTTGGACCCCCCCCCACCTCGTCACACGGCGTCACAAAAAGTCAGACCCCCCCCTCAAATATCACGTCACAAAACTCTGCCCCCCCCTCAAATAATAAAACATTCTTCAAATCGATTTAAACTATTGTCATTGTAGTGCGTATTTAATGTGGCGCTGCACTCTGATGTTGTAGGAGAAAACATTTATTAAAAAGTATATTTAAGTAAGTAGAACGTGTTGTCTATATTTATTTAAAGTTACGCATTTTGATGTGACGTCACATTTCTCACCCCCCCCCCCCTCGTCACACATTGTCACAAATGTCTGACCCCCCCCACACCCCCCAGGTGCGTGACGTCATTTATGGACGGCCCCCGTTCGAGAATCGCGTTCACTCATCCTCACGCCTTTACCACTCGCTCCATCTCCGCGTTCGGAATTATTTAAGCGCCACGCTCGCCCCTGCAATGCCAACATCTCGCTTGAGTCTCAAGACTGTTTGTCAGGAGGTTCCTGCATTGAGATGTTTGGACAAATGTTTGTCATTGCTTAATTGTATCCGGATTGTGCTATGGGGGCTGGGGAGGGGCTCACAGAAGCCCACGGAAGCGGATATCACAGAGCTCCCTCCGGGAGTCCTTCAAATGACCTTTGGAACACACACTTCTGATGAGAACACCTCGTGTCGAAACCGGTCCAGACGGTGCTTGTATTGAGCCAATTTCTATTTTTAATTTGTGGCCGATGAGAAGTGTAAAATATACCTTGATCTTTTAGTTTGACGTGGAGGGACGAGAAATATAAAAGATATGTTCATTGTGTGTGTTTCTACGAGCTGTTAATGATTAATTATATTGCCATTCGCTGTTCTCCACGCTGTTTGATCAACAGTGCCCATTGGGCATGTTTGATAATGATGTCTGTCTCTGTCCACATCCTGGAGGAATGATCAGTGTGTCTCCTCAACAGCTGAGAGATGGCTGTAAAGATCAAATTACAAAAGCATTTGTATCCCTTAGCATCACGAGTACGTGACCGCGCTCTATCTCGAAAGCTAAGCAGAGGTTGACCCTGCTTAGCACTTGGATGGGTGACCACCGTGCATTTAACTAATTATTTGGTGTTTGCCGCTGCGTTGGCAGTGGTGCACAAGTACAAATAAAACATTGTTTTAAATCTCACCACATTCGGAAATAACAACACTGTGGACATCAAACAAAGGCGGCCACTGCATCGCGCGCTTTCAGATGCGATTCTGCGGCCGTCTGGAACACTCTTCCTTCCGATATTAGCAAGCCACTGGAGCTGTGCACTTTTAAATCGTCGAGATTGACAAACTCATTTCTTTACAACTGCTTTCTGTTGTTTTTAGTTTGTTGTCCCCCCCCCGCACCTCCGATTAGCACGATTGGCTACGTACGGTGCGAACGAAGTGCAACGCTCACACGTACCCGTCCGTACAAATTTAATAAGTACATAATGGGCGACGTTTCGCGCCATGGCCCTTCTTCATAGCACGCGTCTAAAACAGGCCGCTGCGGAATCACGTGGCGGGCAGCAGAGGTCAGTAAAATAATGGCTTCATTGATTCGGTTTCCACGTCGCTGCTTCCCTGCAGTGTGCGGACTCAACAGCTGTTGTACAAGTGCCCTCCATGGTAACGTGGAATGGACACGACCACCGCCAGAGATGAACGCCGAGCTTAACGCTTTCTTTGAGCATTTTCATCGAGTGTGTATTATTCCATTGAAACCGAAATTAATTTCGACAATCCGATAAACCTCTTCTTGGTTCTTTCGGTAAAGTCACGTAGAAGGGAAATAATACAATAATAAAAATAAAACATACAATAAAATACAATTCTCACGACTTCGGACGCTGTCTTTCCGACAGCCCTGTTCTTCACCTGAGGACGGCTGCTTGCGTTGTGGCCGAAACGTCGTGAGAATTGTATTTTATCATGTTTTATTTTTATTATTTTATTATTTCCCTTCTACGTAACTTTACCGAAAGAACCAAGAAGATGAATCCCTGCAGTCACGAAAGCTTTAAATAGAAATCCGATAAACGTTTCGCGGCTTCGTGATCAGTGGCGGCAGTGGTTAGCACACCGCACTCCAGACGCGGCAGCCCGGTTGTGAGCCCACTCCAACACCACTCACCAACCCTCCACTGCCCGGCGTGGCGAAGTATGGTCAAACAAGCTACAACACGCCACAACACGCCACAACAAGCCACAACACGCCCAACACGCCGCCGATAGATCTTCATCCGAACAGTGGTTCGCAAATGACCATCACAGTATCGATTCGAAAGATATGGTTCTTTGCAAATGAGCCACATATAACATTGACTGGCATTCAACAATAGCACTGTCCTAAAAGAGTAAAATATATTTATAATAGGCACGGTTCGCGCCATGGCCCTTATTCACAGCACCATCTGTGTGCTGTGAATGAGGGCCATTGCCCGAAACGTCTCCTGATTTATTTGTATTTACCTGTGTAGGTCAACAGTTGTGTCATTGACGATTGTGTTCAGTTTTGTTACGTGTGCGTGTGCCACCATCTGCCAATCTAGCAGTAGCAGCAGCAGCATCACCAAATGTGATTGTGCCACCACCACTAAAAACAGCATCACCAATTATGCCCGTGCCACTACCACTAACAACAGCAGCAGCATCACCAATTGTGATTGTGCCACCAACTGCCAACACAGCAAACAGCATCTGCAGAAGAACGACAATATTCATGCCACGGCCGGGTCACGTACCATTGCGACGACGCAGGTGACGATCTTTGCGCCGGCTTCGTCAATGAAATCAGCGCAACTCGCAACGTGGTGGAGGCGGCAGTGGCGCGCGCCCGCTGATCGCCGTGCCGTTGTGATGCGTGTGGCGCTGTCGCGACAATAGTGTGTCGTGGTGTGGGAGAGTGGGTGGAGTGGGGAGAGTGGTGGTGGGGTGGGGGTGTTCTCTCCTTCGCCACAGCGGGATTTGGGGGGGGGGCAAGGATGGGGAGGGGGCAAGGGCGGAAGGTGGAAAGGGTGTGCGGTGGTGGGGTGGAGGGATTCCCGCGATAAACTGGAACGATAAATAAATATGCGCGGAAGTCTCTGGCCACCCTGCTTTTCACTGGAAAGTTTCCTTAAGATTATCTCTCTATGTATACTGGATACTATCGTGGGTCTTGTTCGGGAGTTGCCAGAACATACATATTATTGCGACGTTATTAAGTATCGTCGTCGTCAGGCATGGTTAATCCACTGCTGGATGAGAGCCTCCGCAAACCGCAGCCTTACACAACTTCTCACTATCCTGCAATGTCATCTGGAAAAAAGTTACCGGTGTTTTTTTTTTCAAACAATTTCACATGTGTGGCATCATTTTGTCTTTATATAGGTGTAGCAAGCTCTTATTCAACGTGTCCTGACCAAGCCCAACCCATGTGTCTTGTCGAGAGGGTACAGAGAGGGAGGGTCCCTTGCCTGGAAGATGGCCAGTTCACCAGCATTGGTACACGCAGGCCTGCTGATGAGACATCGAATGTCAAAGCAGGTCCAGAGTTTGCTTGTCAGAAGTCTGTGCGTGCGGCCGATGGATTGTGTAAGGAAATACTTTTGTGTGTATATTGATATAGAGAGAGAGACTGATATGTAGGCGAGGCATCGTCCACTTACTAATTTTGTGACGTTTCTCATTAGGTTAAAATCGTTTATGTTGGATCACCGTTCGGGGAAAACCAGTAAAACACCGGTTTGCAGATTGCCGAACAGATATACACATCGAGAAACACGCGTGACTGACAAACGTCGCGGGCACGGTGGTGGTGTCATGGGTTTCGCACACTGGACTTGCGATACAGAGGTCGCCGAGTTCCGTTCGATCTGCCGGCGCGGCAAGTTGAAACAACGGTGCACGGTTTTTTTTTTTCTTTCAAACCGCATCTGGTAGGGCAAACAAATATGACCGTGCCCACCTCTTCCAAGACATCTGGTCGGCGTGCAAAGTGTCAGCTCCACTTTGGCGGAGGTGCCTCCGCAAGCGGCGGCGTGAGCAAGCAATTGCAGGGCTGCGCCTTTAACTTGAGAAGGGGACGGTGAAATGAGCCGCGCGGGGGACTTGAGCCGCCGGGCGCTTTGCGCTGTCGCGCGTGCCAAATCGGTGCGCTCATTGCGACGAATTCCACCGAAATCAATGAGCGGCTCCCGCCCTTTCTGAACGGGTAAAATGGATTCTGAAAGCGTTCACCGGCTTTATCGGTTGTCGTTGGACAACCCGAGTTTCTCAACGCTCACCATGATGTGGCCAGTTTGCGTTTTTTTCGTAATCCGCCTGCTCTTCCTCTTTATGTCGGCGCCCGCGATCGCTTTCTCCCGGTGTGATTCCACACGCGCGCCTCTCCCAGCCTCATTGCACTCTTCCCCTCCCCCCCATCGTTTGATTCGTGTTCTTCATCATTTGACATCTTCGCCCATTTCTACATACATTTCCTTTGAAGGCCACGGTGTTGTTGACGAATGTGCTGAGTTGATTCGTGAATTGTCAAATGTTATAGTACAGTTTGTGCAATTATGCACCGATTAAATCGTTCTAACGTGGCTACGTTGGGAATGCTGCTTATCGTGATGAAGCGCAATTTTCCATAAGTGCCCCAAACCTGCTCCTCGGCCACGCTGTCCATTCGTCGATGCCTCTAACAGAAACGTGGAACAGCCAGAGAGCGATTGTGGCCATGTAACCAAAACTATTGACCACAGATTAAACCCATAGAGACACCGAGAAACACAAAGATACTTAATAGACAAGCCACAGTTGTGTTATT